>NC_073645.1:36666666-36969696 GCF_029407905.1 Bubalus kerabau
TTTATTTCAGTCAATATTCCTTTGGGAGGAAAATAAGTTTTAGATGAGATCCTGAGAGTACAGTCCCCAAGATGGCTCAGTGCTCTTATAACCCTGGTGGTCCAGTGGTAAGAACTCCACATTTCATTGCAGGTGGCCCAGGTTAGATTCCTGGTCAGGGAATTAAGATCCCACAAGCTGTATGGCACTGCCAAGAAAAATAGAAGAAGAAGAGAAAGAGATATTAGAGCTTCCTCTCTCCACCACACATCAAGACACATCAAGAAATGGGCAGTCTGCCAGTCAGGAAGTGGGCCCTCACTAAGAACTGAGTCTGCTGGCACCTTGATCTTAGGCTTTCCAGCTTCCAGAACTGAGAGAAAAAAGTGTGTGTTGCTTAAGCCACCCAGTCTGTGGTCTTTTGTTATAGCAGCCAGAGCCCTGGCCAGACACTGAAAGTAAAGGAACAAACCTCCCAGCATTCTTGCCATCAAGACACTTGGCAAGTCATGTCCATGGACCACAGACAGCTCTGATGGGTTTCCATTACCTCCTAGGCAAGAGACTGGTGAAGCCTTTTTGAGCCCAGAGGATCTCAGAGGCTTCGTATCATTTCTTTCTCTCTTAGAAAAATTGGAAGCACCTGTCCTCAAACATCTGCGGCTCAAACTAGCATATTTTATGCTCATAGGACTTGGTGGCGCTTCACAGAAAGTAAAATTTTCCTCTCATGTGTTCCTGGGAACTGACCTTTTCTCTGACTGCTAATGTTGCAGTTTCCATAAAGTTTCACCATGTGCCATCTCTCTAAATTTATGGCTAATTTACTTTTTTTCTCCCCATCCCATTCAGTGAAAGCCAGTCACAAAAAATTACACATTGCATTTTTCAGTCCAGGCAGGCGGTCCAGTTGATGACAATATGTTAATTACAGAACTTTGCCGCTGTTCATCTAAATGAAGACTGATATGGTCTAATTGTCTGAATTGGTTGGAGGGTGGGTGCAATTCTAAAACCTGTGCCATTGCCAAAATAATCTGCTGCCTAATAAGCAAGCTGATTGTGTTTCTCTGAAGTAATTTTGCATAGAGCACTCTGGGGAGCCAGGGGTCCCACTCAACCACCTCTGACACTCTTAGTCCTCTCTGGCCTTCAGATTTCCGGCAGAACTTAGACTCTAGCTCATGGAGTCACAGGCCAGCCCCTGGATCCCAACTGCATCAAACCATTGTCAAAGTTCTCAAGGGCTCCTCTGGAAATCCCACAGGCTTAGGCTTGGGTGAGGGGCCTGGGGGATTCACAGCCAACCCCTACTGCTCCCTGAGTACTCATTCCAGTGCATCTGATCCCCTCTTTCTCACTTTTGTTCTGGCCTTGGTCAGTTCCCAGGGTCATGTCTTTTGGAAAGCTGTGTATGGGAAGGGCTCTATATCCACACTTGGGCCCAGTGGTTCTCAATCAGACAACACTGTACCCTCAGGAAGCTCATGGAAATGCATAAAGACCTTTCTGAGGGTTGTTGAAACAATGGGTTGGAAGATTCTCCTAGCATTTTAGCACCTGGATCAGGGTTGCTAAATGTTCTGAAATGCATGGGGCATCCCTACACTCTGCCCCAGATGTTAGGAGTGACACTCCTCCTAGAGAAATAATGGTCATCAAAACTAGGGCACAAGAGCCCCATTCTAACAAACTGATATATTCTGGAGCCCCCTTTCTGCTTAAGTGAGAGCTTCTATGGAGCCTGAGTGACTTGGGAAGAATCCTCCATTTGCCATCTGTGTCCTTCTGCCCGGACCATAAGCATCTTGAGGGCTGATGCTATTTCTGATCCTTTGAATGGCATCTGCGACATAGTAGATTCCAATTAGGTCTGTTGAACTCAACGAACTGAATTACATTTCACTATTTCATGAGAATATGAACAAAGATCCAAACACATAAAGTCTGAGAAGGATAAAAACCCTGATTGGACACGACAAAAATACTTTGTAAGGGGCAGTGAATAGGAAGTATATTTACTGTTCCTTAGAAAGTGGGTTCATTATCCCTTCCCCATGGCTTCTATTTGTACCCCATCCCTGGCCCCACTGGCCTGGCCAAGAAGAATTCAGTAAATATCCCCAAATCAACTTCTGGGCTTTATGCTGATCAAGTAGTGAATCAGAGCAAAGAACAAGGTGACAAAGAAACAGCTGAGCTTTGGAAATGGGCACAAGTTAACACCCTAGAAGGTAAAGGGGGATCTGAAAGGAGGGAAGGGTCAGGAGAGCCAGACTGTGAGCAGAGCCCTGGTGGGAAGTGTTTGGACAAGGGTGGGTAGGGGATGGGACCAGGCTCAACAAGGAGAATTTGGAAGCATAGTCTGAGGGGCTTTAGGTCCTTCACACCGGTTTTATTCATTTGTTGAACTTTGTCGTACATGTGGGAGGTCACAAAGTCAATAAATAGTTGACCATTATATAAGCATCTAGGGCTTCCCTGGTGGCTCAGTGGTAAAGAACGTGCCTGCCAAAACGCAGGAGATGCAAGTTCAGTTTCTGGGTTGGGAAGATCCCCTGGAAGAGGAAATGGCAACCCACTCCAGTATTCTTGCCTGGGAAATCCCATGGACAGAGGAGGCTTGAGGGCTACAGTCCATGGGGTTGCAAAGAGTCGGACATGACTGAAGTGACTTAGCACACATAGGTTACGAGGGTGGAGTGCTACTGGTTTAGTTAAGGTTCCAGAAACAGAGCTTGAAACAGGAGTTTGAAGCAAGTGATTTATGAGAGAGTGCCTCTCAGAAAAACCTCCATGGAAGGGCAAGAAGGAGGGCAGAGCAAGGATGGGTCTGATAAAGGTAAGCTGCGACCAGAGCATTTCCATATGGCAGTCACACTGTCCTGGGAGGCAAGGGGGCTGGCCCTGTGCCCCCTGCTGTTTTAGGGGGCAAGCAGATTGGAGATGAGGGCCCTGGTCTGGTGAAAGGATATGCCTGCTTCTTTGGGAGGAATGCCATACTTTCATGACTCACGTATGCAAACCACCCACAGGCTAGAGAGCTGAGATGGTTATTCATGGAAACAGGAGTAAACTATGGTCCAGTTATGAAGTGATTCCTCTAGCTAAGAGATGACCATGGTAAAGAACTTTCCAGTGTGAGAACTGAGGCTGAGGGGGTGAAGGCAACCAATGACTGACATGGAGGGAACGTAGCTATTACCTGCTGCTGCTGCTGCTAAGTTGCTTTAGTCATGTCCGACTCGGTGAAGCCCCATAGACGGTAGCCCACCAGGCTCCTCCCGTCCCTGGGATTCTCCAGGCAAGAATACTGGAGTGGGTTGCCATTTCCTTCTCCAAAGCATGCATGCATGCTAAGTCACTTCAGTTGTGTCCAACTCTGTGTGACCCCATGGACAGCAGCCCACCAGGCTCCTCTGTCCATGGGATTGTCTAGGCAAGAACACTGGAGTGGGTTGCCATTTCCTTCTCCCAGCTATTACCTGCTACACGGAAAAATATGGACACAGCAATTTTTGGAAAAGTTTTATGTTTTAATTGGAAGATAATCGCTTTATAATGTTGTATTGGTTTCTGCCATACAATAATGCGAATCAGCCATAATTATATATACATACATCCCCTCCTTCTTAAGCCTCCCTCGCCCCGTCCCATCCCATATACTCTAGGTTATCATAGAGCACGAGGCTGGGCTCCCTGTGTTATACAGCAGCTTCCCACTAGCTATCTATTTTATACGTGATAGTATATATATGTCAACACTAGTTTCTCCATCCATCCTACCCACACCTTCCCCCACTGTGGACATAGCACTGTTTTAAGAAGAGAGGAAAAAAATAACTTAATACACAAGTTTACTGCTTGTAAAACCCAACATCACAAAATACCCTGATAAGAATCGACGCCAGAGAGGCATTTTAAATAGCATCTTCTTCTGCAGTGGATGTAATTACCACTCTGCTTTGTACATCTGTGTTTGCTGTACCCTCCAAATGGAACAGGATGCCATTTCACTGATTTGGCAGATTCATCCACCTGGCTTTTGAGCACTTGGTCACTTTTCAGTCTGGTGGTGAATGCTTCCCCACCCACTTCAGCGTGTAGGCTGGTTCCTCCCACCCTAAGCTCCCAAATCCAAGAGAAAAAGAAGAGAAGTCAAGGAGAACTCAACACAGGATGGTTGATTTTTCCATTGATTGTCTGCTTTCTGATCCTTCCAGAAAATGCAATTGGCTAGTTCAGTGGGCACTGGGGGAGCAAGGGCAGCTTAGCAACCCAGATATGACAAAAGCCAATGACACACCCTGAGGGATAATATCTGCTCGTTGACAAAGAGGGAAGGTCCCAGTGAGGTGTGGAAGGACGCAGCTGAGTCCAGTGGGTGGGAGGCACACTCACTGCCATCCCAGGGAGCCAGAATCTGATCTTCTGACCCAAAGAGTCATCTCATCTGGGGTTCCTCCTGGTTTCTTGCACCATTTGTAATCATCAAGATAGCACTGATTTCAAGGAAGAAACTTCCCTTATGGCTAGGCACTGTGTCAACTCATGATTTTCCCAGCTCAGCAATTCTAGAATGATGAGACTGTGTCCTTCAGGGTGGGGTGCAGCCGTCCACCTCCTCCAGCCTGTGTACAGAGGAGACTTGCTCCCCAGAAATCAGCCTCTATGGGTGAGTTTGCAGTGCTCGGGGCTGGCCCGGAAGAGTCTAGAGCCCTTAATTGCATGAATAAACGAGGCTTATTCTCTGCCAAAGGTAACTGCCAACTCTGTCCTAGAGTCCCAGTGAGTTTCTCCCTTCAGCCTACTTCCTGTCCCCTAAGACACCCTCTGGAGTAGGAAAGTGAGTCATGAAGTATTGGATCTGTCAGGGATGCTGACATCATCCAGCTTAGGGGGCTCACTTTCCCTTAGTGGTCATCAAACAAAAGTAAATCATGAGCAGGAGTTGGCTCAGGTCAGAGCAGAGAGGACACCAACTCCAGGCTTACTGGCCTACCCACATCCACCAACCCTGGAGCCCCCTGGAGTCCCCAGAGCCATTTGGAAACCACTGATCTACAGCAACTCCTTTTGATGTACATAAAGAAAACCCTGGCTACAATGGACAATTATTTAGTTGCTAAGTCATGTCCGACTCTTGCAACCTGTGAACTATAGCCCTCCAGGCTCCTCTATCCATGGGATTTCCCAGGCAAGAAAATTGGGTTGAGTTGCCTGTCCTTCTCTAGGGGATCTTCCTGACCCAGGAACCAAACCTGGGTCTTCTGCATTGGCAGAAGGATTCTTTACCACGGAGCCACTAGGGAAGCCCAGTGAACTATTACACAGCCATAAAAAAAGAAAATAAATGAAATGTTGCCATTTGCAACAACATGGCTGGAGCTGAAGGTTATTATGCTTTGTGAAATAAGTCACAGAAAGACAGTTACTGTGTGTTATCACACTGTGGAATCTAAAAAAATAAAACACACCAGTGAATATTAATAATAAAACAGAAGCAGACTCACAGATATAGAGAACTAGTGGTTACCAGTGGGGAGAAGGATGAGGGGAAGGGCAAGATAGGGGTAGGGAACTAAGAGACAAAAACTACTGTGTATAAAATGAATAAGCTATAAGAATATATTGTACAGCACAGGGAATAGTATCAATATTTTATAATAACTTTAAATGGAGTATAAAGTATAAAAATTTTGAATCACTCTATTGTATACTTAAAACTAATATAATATCGTAAATCAACCATACATCAGTAATAATTTTTAAAAAGCACATCTAATTTTATACTTCGGGGAAAAAAGAAAAAAAAGCAAACGCTGGCCTAAAAGGGAAACCTGTGTTTCCAAGTCTCAGGAGATCTGCGGGGGAGATGGGCCTGGGTCCCTCCTGTGTCCCGATGCATGTGGCCTGTCCCACGGGCCTGACCAGGCTCCTGCTGGGACTGTGTCCCTTCCCAGGTCAACCCCGCTCCTTGATCGAGGCTCCACATGAAAGACCAGACTTGGTTTTCATGGTTCTCGTTCTCAGGCCCCTGACTCTTCAGCACCACAGCCCCAGGGCTGCCTGCCCCACACCCACTGTACGTGTCCTGGGAGGGTGACACCCAGGCTGGGGCAGCCATTGTGTGCCTTGCCCAAGCAGAGGACCAGCATGACTCTGTTTGATGTTGCTAAGGAAATGAAAAAAATAAAACCACAGGCTCCACAGTGAGGTTTTGGGTATGACTGTGCAGCACCGTCTCCCAGGGCGGTGGGGCTTGGAGCCAGGGCTGGGCTGAGATGAGAACCACGGCTTGGGAGAGGGTGTGGGGGGAGAGGGGGCAGGAAGACAGCAGCCATGTGATGAGGAGACAGAAAAGTGACAAAGGAATGACACTACCCTTCGGGGAGTCTGCGTGGTGCCCCAAAGGGCATTTCTCTTTTTAAAAAAATATTTATTTTTATTTATTTGTATATTTGGCTGGGCTTCCCTGGTGGTTTAATTAGTAAAGAATCTGCCTGCAATGCAGGAGACCTGGGTTCGATCCCTGGGTTGGGAAGATCCCCTGGGAAGATCCCCTGGAGAAGGGACCGGCTACCCACTCCAGTATTCTGGCCTGAAGAATTTCATGGACTGTATAGTCCATGCACACAGAGTCGGACACGACTGAGCGACTTTCACTTTCATATATTTGGCTGCAATGGGTCTTAGTTGTCCCACAAGGGGTCTTGGATCTTCATTGCAGCATGCGGGATCTAGTTCCCCAATCAGGGATTGAACCCGGGCCCCCTGCGTTGGGAATGAGAAGTCTTAGCCACTGAACCACCAGGAAGCCCCCGAAGGGCATTCTTTAACACCAGAAAGGATGCAGACTTAGCACCTCTGAGTCTCTCCTTTTCTCTTGCTTCTCTTTCTGCTCTTGCTCTCTGTCTTTGCCCTCGGTCACTTGTTTCCCGTCCCCTGGCTTCTTTCACTCCCTCACTCTCTCTGTATGTGTTTACACAAGCCCATTGCTCTGTGGGTCTCTTTTCCTTCTGTGCTTCCATTTCTCCATCTCTCTGCTTTCCCTTCCCTTTGGCCATTCACATGAACACCACATACACGCACACACGATACACACATGAACACGTATACAATCCCACACAGCTCACACTCTCCCAGACTCACACTCTCACACGTCGATAGAAACATGCACGGCCCCATTCCCCCCTCCCTGTCTAGGCTAAGGTGAGTAAACTCAGGAGGAGACCAACTGGATACTCACAGGCTTGTTGACATCTCTTCATATTAAGGGCGATTAGTAACCAGAGGGGCTTCTTGGTTAATCAAATATCTGAGGTTCAGGACCAATAAGCTGGGAGGCCTCGTATATGAAACTTGTTCCAGCCACATCACCCCCTGGAAGGGAGCCTCCTGTCTCAGTCACTTAAACAGGTGGTGACTCTGTCAGCTGTAGCCAGACTGCTAAGAACTGGAACATCTCATATGCCTTTTGAAGACGGTTGTGGTTAGAGTTTGGAGGCCTGTGTTGGTTTAGATTTTCTGAGCCTGGCTTTAGAAAGGAAGTATTATTTTGAGGAAGGAGATCATAATCACGCTAGTTTGTCTGCTTTGGCAGTTCTCCTCTTGTATAAAAACTCCTCAGGAGAGATGCAGGTTTTGCCATGTAAGTCAAAAGGAAGATGGTAGCTTCACCAGGTCAAAGAAAAGAGAGAGACCTAAAGAAATCTAAGTTTTCACCAGCCTTGCTACAGATCAAGAGGTTGATACCATTGCCAGTTCACCTCCTGTGGCCTCGGTTACCTATTCTCACCATGCCAACAGACCCCTAGGGGTGGTACTACCAATGAAAGCATTTGTGCAGAAAATTATTTATCAGGGTTGAAGGGTAACAAACAGGAAACTGCAAAATATTTTTATTTCATTTTAATTCATGCAAGGCAAACACATGAGTTATGATTCCCTGTTGCATTGTTATTTGGAGCCACTTATCGTAAAGACAAGTAGCCTTTCAGCTATAGTGACTGTACCTGAACAGAAAACCAGGAAATGTAATCTGATAAGAATAAAGAAAGTAGGAGAGAATCTTTAAAATTGGAATCATTCCAGAAAATCTGCAACACAAGGTAGCTTTCCAATCCTGAGTGATCCCCAAGGGTGATGCTATTACATGGGATAATAGTTTATGTTCAAAGATATCCCCCCAACACATCACCAAAATGTTAAATAAAGTTTAATGCATTCTGTTTAAGTAGAAAGGAATATATATATATGTATAAATTCATACATCTACAAAGAAATATATATGATATATATGACTCATATGTATGATTCACAAAGGACTTAATCTTCCCAAACATTAAAATGTTAAAGTTGAATGTTTAACTCAAAATGTTAAAAATGAAACTTCCTAAAAGTTAAAAATGTTCATCTTATAAAACGTTTAAACTAAAAGATGTTTCAGGTCTTAAATGAGTATACCCTCAGCTTTTTTAGAAAAACTCAATTGTCATCAGAACATATTCAGCAAGAGTCCAGATAGCTGAGACTTCTCTACACATAATTTATAATTGTCCAGCATCTAGTAGTTTTGAAGAAGAGGTCGCCTTTCTATCTTTTGGGGGCATGCCGGTCTGGACTAGGGCAGTATATTAGTTGTCTAGTATTGGTCTAACATGTTACAGCAAGCTTAGTCATTGAAAACCAGACACACTTACTCTCTTACAGCTCTGTAGGTCATAGTGAGCTAAATTCAAGGTGTTGGCAGGAATGCTCTTATGGGGATTCTAGGGGAGAAAGTTTTTCCATGCCTTTTCCAGCTTCTAGAAACTGCCCACATTCCTTGTCTTAAGACCTCCTTCCTCACTCTTCAAAGCCAGCAATGACGGAAAATTGAGTCCCTCTTGCGCTATGCTGTGCTATGTCGCTTCAGTCATGTCCAACTCTTTGTGACCCTATGGACTTTAGCCCACCAGGCTCCTCTGTTCATGGGATTCTCTAGGCAAGAATACTGGAGTGGGTTGCTGTGCCTCCCTCCAGGGGATCTTCCTTGACCCAGGGATCAAACCCACCGTCTCTTTAAGTCTCCTGCATTGGCAGGCAGGTTCTTTACCACTAGCACTACCAGGGAAGCCCCTTGAGTCCTTCTTATATTACATCAATCAGACCCCTTCCTTCTGCAGTCACATCTCCTGCCCCCCATCCTCCACAGCCAGGAGAGGGTCTCTGTTTTTAAGGATTCAGATGATTAGATTGGACTTGCTTGGATAATCCAGGAAAACCTCCCCAACTCAAAGTCCTAAACCTTAATCACATTGGAAAGTCCCTTTTGCCTAGTAAGATAACATGTTCACAAGTTCCAGGGATTCAGAGGTAAATACCCCTTGCGGGTGGGGGTAGTGGTGGGAGATAGAGACCAAGATTCTAGATGTGAAATTAACAGGTCGGTTCAAGCTTAACCACTATCAGCAAATGATTGCAGGACTAAAGCGAGGCATGGAATTGCTTTGCAATTTTGCTTTCCCCTCCGGCCAAATAAGAAAACTAGGAGTTCTCCACCTCATGGGCCGTGTCAGACAGCAATTTGAGGTTATCCCACTTGGGAAGCATTATTCAAAATCCTGGGAAGAGGCTGCTTTCTGCAGATCCCAGAGAGAGCCCGGTGTGTGTCCATGCTTCACCTACATCTGCGTGCTTGGTCATGTCCGACTCTGCGACCCCATAGACTGTAGCCCACCGGGCTCCTCTGTCCATGGGATTTTCCAGGTGAGAATACTACAGTGGGTTGCCATTTTCTACTCCACATGATCTTCCGGACCCAGGAGTCAAACCCACATTTCCTGTATCTCCTGCCTTTGCAGGCAGATTCTTTACCACTGTGCAACCTGGGAAGCCTATTGCATATCAGAGCCCATCATCAACAACCTGCTTCTGAGAACATAGCTACTGGATCCAACTGTTGGATTTCAAGCAAAGTTGCAAAGTGAACTGGTTTGCATTTTAGGAGACTAGGGCTCCAGTGCAGTGACAATAAGGGGATGATGCTGGGGGGTGAGGAGAAAACAAAGATGATTGATTCCTTGAGTCCCTGGATTAAAGTGATCTATAATTTAGTGATAGGATCAAGCACACGCATCACTCAGATGCAGGACAGGATGAATTAGGGGCTGCAACTCAGGAGGAATGTGCCACAGGGCCATGCCCATGCTCCATGCCCATGGTCCATCCACAACATTCTCTGTCTCTGTTAAAGCATAAAGAAGCAGTTCTGTGGACAGTTCAGCCAAACTGAGAAGGCCAAAGTCATTCCCTAAATTTTATTTCCTTCTAATAGTGCATTTTGGTTCTATCTTACTTTAATTTATTTAATCCTGTTTTTAAAAACCTAGTATAATCGTAGAGATCTTTCAGAACTCTGAAAGGGTGCTGAGTAAATGTGGTGCCTCTTTTTTTTTTTTAATAACATAGAAGTTTGTGAAATACCTTTTGTCTTTTTTCCTACTTTGGATTTTGACAAACTTTTTCTCTGCCTCCCAAGGATAAAGAGGCTACGTTGAGACCTCTGTCGCTTGAGCTTTATGTTGGCAAACATGACCGATACCCAGTTATCCAGGTGTTATCCACTTTGTAAAGTGCCTACTGTGTTCTTAGCAGTGTTTGCACATCCCACCATGTTGGAACAGGACTTTCAATATGGCACGGTGACAAGGATTTTGGTTTGGTTTTGCCATATTCAAATCAATGTAATGATATAAAAGTAAAGGTGTGGTGAATTGCCCACCAGGTGGAAGGTGAGTAGGGGGGGATAAGTAGGGGGAGGATGGGAATATAAAAATCCAGCCTTACAACAGAGACTCCAGAGGTGATGGGGATGACACAAAAGATGGAGATCTAGAAGGAGGAGCTGAAGGTGGAGTGTTTGCCAGGGAAGAAGGAGTTGGGGGGGAGGTGGTGATGAGGGGATGATGGTAAAGATCATATCGGGGAGCCAAATCTGTAGCCATCAGGGCAGGAAGTCAGCAGACAATGTCTAAAGCTGATAAAATAAGAAATTGTGGTATAAGCATTTTAGTTAAAGATAGGGAAGTCACCACAGAAACAGAGAAATGAAAAGGAGGAAATGTAGCTCTAGGGAGAGGACTGGGGTTGCAGAGGGTTGAGCAGAGGTTAATTTTTACTCACCCTAAGAGCCCTTATACGCCAGTTGATTTTCTGAAAGATGATGTGTATGTCTTGTCTGATAGGAACAAATATGTTGAGCAGATTAATGTATTGAAGAGTCCCCATCCAACTTCTACAATATTCTACTCTTTCAGGGAAGTTTAATTCTTTCTAAGAGAAACATATCACATACGTATTAGGTGCATATGTATAACACAGGTATCAAAGGTCAAGTGCATGTAGGCAAATCTTAATTACTACATTCATTTTTTTTACTCTTTGCCAACATTTTATTATAAAAAAATTTCAAGCATACGAAAAAGTTGAGGAAATGTTTATGGTAAATATCCATATACCCACCACCTACCCACAATTAGCATTTTATTATACTTGCTTTATCAGCTCTCTGTCCATCTCTCCATTCTTCCATCTGTCAATTTATCTTAGCTTTTTGAGGCATCTATTATGCAGATATTTTATTGTGGTAAAAAAAAACACATAATAAAACTGATTGTCTTTAAGTGAGCAATTCAGTACTGTTAAATATATTCACACTACTGTGGAATTGATCTCCAGAACTTTTTACATCTTGCAAAACTGGAACTTATATTCATTAAACCACAGCTCCTCTTTCCCCTCTGCCCTGGCCCCGAGTAACCACCTTTTAATTTCTGTCTCTGGAACGTTGGCTACTCAACACATCTCATATAAGTAGAATCATACAATATTTGTCTTTTTGTGACTGGTTTATTTCATTTAACACAATGTCCTCGAGGTTCCTCCATGTTGTAGCATGTATCAGGAATTCCTTCCTTTTTAAGGCTGAATAATATTCCACTGTATGCATATATATATAACACTCTGTTTATTCGTTCATCTACTGATGAATGAGTTGCTCCCACTTCATGGCTGCTGTGAATAGTGCTGCTATGAACATATGTGTGCAAATATCTTTATGAGACCCTGCTTTCAATTGGGATATACTCAGAAGTAGTATATTGGACATCTACCAACCTGGGGTGTTCATCTTTCAGTGTCATATCTTTTTGCCTTTTCATACTGTTCATGGGGTTCTCAAGGCAAGAATGCTGAAGTGTTTTGCCATTCCCTTCTCCAGTGGACCACATTTTGACAGAACTCTCCACCATGACCAGTTCATCTTGGGTGGCCCTACATGACATGGCTCATAGTTTCATTGAGCTGGGCAAGGCTGTGGTCCATGTGATCAGTTTGATTAGTTTCCTGTGATTGTAGTTTTCATTCTGTCTAATGGATGAGGATTAAGAGCCTTGTGCAAGCTTCCTGATGGAAGGGACTGGCTGTGGGGAAAACTGGGTCTTGTTCTGGTGGCAAGGCCATGATCAGTTTAAGTCTTTAATCCAATTTTCTGCCGGTGGATGAGGCTGTGTTCCCTCCCTGTAGTTTGGCCTGAGGCCAAACTATGGTAGGGGTGATGGCGACCTCCTTCAGAAGGACTGATGCCAGCACACGGAGCCTCCTAGGAGTGCTGCAGTCAGGGCCCCTGACCCTGCAGCAGGCCGTTGTCCACCCACGCCCCCACCAGAGACCCCCAAGCACACACAGGCAGATCTGGCTCAGTCTCTTATGGGGTCACTTATCCTTTGTCCTGGGTCCTGGTGCACACAAGGTTCTGTTTGTGCCCTCCAAGAGTCTCTCTTTCCCCAGTCTTGTGGAAGTTCTCTAATCAAATCCTGCTGACCTTCAAAGTCAGATTCCCTGGGATAATCAGTCCCTTTGTCAGATCCTCAGGTTGGGAAGTCTCTTGTGGGACCTATAAATTTTGCAGCAGTGTGAGAACTTCTTTGGTATAGTTGTTCTCCAGTTTGTGAGTTGCCTGCCTGGTGGCTCTATGGTGGAGCTAATGGTGACCTCCTTCAAGAGGACTTAAACGCGCTGCACCTCCCAGGACTATTGTTGCCAGAGCCCCTGTCTCCATTGCAGGGCACTGCTGATGCATGCCTCCACAGGAGACCATCAAGCACTCAAAGGCAGGTCTGGCTCAGTTTCTTGTGGAGGTCACTGCTCCTTTCCCTTGGTCCTGGTGCACACAAGAATTGTGGCTCAGATCATGAACTCCTTATTGCAAAATCTGGACTTAAATGGAAGAAAGTAGGGAAAACCACTAGGCCATTCAGGTATGACATAAATCAAAACCCTTATGACTACACAGTGGAACTGACAAATAGATTCAAGGGATTAGATCCGATAGAGTGCCTGAAGACCTATGAACAGAGGTTTGTCACATTGTACAGGAAGCAGTGACCAAAACCATACCCAAGAAAAAGAAATGCGAAGAGAAAAATGGTTGTTTGAAGAGGCCTTACAAAAAGCTAAGAAAAGAAAAGAAGCAAAGGCAAAGGAGAAAAGGAAAGATATACCCATTTGAATGCAGAGTTCCAAAGAACAGTAAGGAGAGATAAGAACGCCTTCCTAAGTGATCACTGCAAGGAAATAGAAGAAAACAACAGAATGGGAAAGACTAGAGATCTCTTCAAGAAAATTAGAGATACCAAGGGGATATTTCATGAAAAGATGAGCACAATAAAGGACAGAAATGGTATGAACCTAACAGAAGCAGAAGATATTAAGAAGAGGTGGCAAGAATACACAGAAGAACTATACAAGAAAAGATCTTAAAGACTCAGATAATCATGATGGTGTGATCACCCATCTAGAGCCAGACATCCTGGAATGTGAAGTCATGTGGGCCTTAGGAAGCATCACTATGAACAAAGCTAGTGGAGGTGATGGAATTCCAGTTGAGCTATTTTAAATCCTAAAAGATGATGCTGTGAAAGTGCTGCACTCGATATGCCAGCAAATTTGGAAAACTCAGCAGTGGTCACAGGACTGGAAATGGTCAGTTTTCATTCCAATCCCAAAGAAAGGCAATGCCAAAGAATGTTCAAGCTACTGCACAGTTGCACTCATCTCACAGGCTGGTAAAGTAGTGTTCAAAATTCTCCAAGCTAGGCTTCAATAATACGTGAACCGAGAATTTCCAGATGTACAAGCTGGATTTAGAAAAGGCAGAGGAACTAGAGATCAAATTGCCAACATATGTTGAATCACAGAAAAAGCAAGGGAATTCCAGAAAAACATCTACTTCTTCTTTATTGATTATGTGAAAGCCTTTGACTGTGTAGATCACAATAAATTGTAGAAAATTCTTCAAGAGATAGGAATACCAGACCACTTTACCTGTCTCCTGAGAAACCTGCATGCAGGTCAAGAAGCAACAGTTAGAACTGGACATGGAACAATGGACTGGCTCCAAACTGGGAAAGGAGTACATCAAGGCCATATATTGTCACTCTGCTTATCTAACGTCTATGCAAAGTACATCACGGAAAATGCCAGGCTGGATGAAGTACAAACTGGAATCAAGATTTTGGGGAGAAATATCAATAACCTCAGATAGGCAGAGAACACCACACCTTATGGCAGAAAGTGAAGAGGAATTAAAGAGCTTCTTGATGAAGGTGAAAGAGGAGAATGAAAAAGCTGGCTTAGAACTCAACATTGAAGAAGCAAAGATCATGGCATCTCGTCCCATCACTGCATGGCAAATAGATGGGGAAACAATGGAAACAGTGACAAACTTTATTTTTTGGGGGCTCCAAAATCACTGCGGATGGTGATTGCAGGCATGAAATTAAAAGACATTTGCTCCTTGGAAGACAAGCTATGACCAACCTGCTGCTGCTGCTGCTAAGTTGTTTCAGTTGTGTCCGACTCTGTGTGACCCCATGGACGGCAGCCCATGAGGCTCCCCCATCCCTGGGATTCTCCAGGCAAGAACACTGGAGTAGGTTGCCATTTCCTTCTCCAACTCATGAAAGTGAAAAGTGAAAGTGAAGTCGCTCAGTCATGTCCAACTCTTAGCGATCCCATGGACTGCGACCCACCAGGCTCCTCCATCCATGGGATTTTCCAGGCAAGAGTACTGGAGTAGGGTGCCATTGCCTTCTCCATGACCAACCTAGACAGCATATTAAATGGCAGAGACATTACTTTGTCTACAAAGTTCTGTATAGGCAAAGCTATGGTTTTTCCAGTAGTCGTGTACAAATGTGAGAGCTGGACAGTAAAAAAGGCTGAGCACCGAAGAATTAATGCCTTCAAACTGGTGCTGGAGAAGTCTTGAGAGTCCCTTGGACCTCAAGGAAATCAAACCAGTAAATCCTAAAGGAAATCAACCCTAAATATTTATTGGAAGAACTGAAGCCAAAGTTGAAGTTCCAATACTTTGGCCACCTGATGCGAAGAGCTGATTCATTGGAAAAGACCCTGATGCTGGGAAAGATTGAAGGCAGGAGTAGAAGGGGATGACAGAGGATGAGATCATTGGATGGCATCACCAACTCAATGGAAATGAATCTGAGCAAGCCTCAGGAGATGGTGAAGGACAGGGAAGCCTGGTGTGCTGCAGCCCATGGGGTCACAAAGAGTCAGACACAACTGAGCAACTGAACAACAGAAACAACCCAGAAGTAGAATTGCTGGATCATGTAGTAGTTTTATTTTTAGTTTTTTGAGGAACCTCCGTACTATTTCCATAGCAGCTGCCCCATTTTACAATCTCACCAAGGGTTCCATTGATAATATCCTCATATCTTCACAGACACTTGTAATCCTCTGGGTGTTTTTTGCTTGTTTGTTTTGGATGTTAGCCATCCTAATGGATGTGAAGTGGCTACTACAATTAAAAGTTAACCTCTTCTAAGTAACTGAGAAAATAGTATCCTTAGAAGAAATTGCAATGCTAATGACAAGACAAAGTTCAATAAATCTAAGTAAAAAAATTTCCTTAGGAATCGATGGTGAGTCAGGAAGCTCGGGATTTTTTCGTGGTAAGTTTTTTTCTAATTGCTTACTTGAGTCAGTGCATAGGCTGAGTTAAAAGGCTACAGGTTTGTAACCACCAGGGGTACTAAGAGAAGAGTAAATACTATGTATTAACAGGTAGATTATGGACCTAACTAAACCGAGGTTGTTTCACATCCTGAGTTTTCCCATTGATTCTGATCCATGGGGCTTCTTGTAGTTTCTACACCAGATTTAGGCTTTGTTCTTTGGTGAAAACATCTGTCAATTTGGAATTATGTTGGCCTTTGAGCCAGAGTTACCTTTGGGAACTTTTGACTCCTTAAAAGTTCCTTCTATGGAAACGTCTATCCCTCAGCTAGACAGACACTGTTCTCCTCCTAGCTTCCTTTGGGTAGGTAGCTTGGTGATCACCGTTTTAATTAACTCCTGATGAGAGTGCAGTCTGGCCTTCATGATATTATCATCCTGGAGTTGCATTACAAAAGACTGATCTGGGACTAAACGTGATCTGGGTACCTGTGAAGCTGGTAAGAAGATTAGCAAACAGAAACCTTAAGAACAATTAATCCATTTCTACATAGCTGCATGGCTGTTGCTCTGCAAAACAATTCTGAAAATGGGTTTCTTGATCCGTTCTAGTTACATGCTTGCATCTGTGGCAGATTGAAAGGCTGAAGATGAGGAAGAAGATAGGAAAGCAGGCGGTTGTTTGTGTGTTCAGTCTCAGTTGAGTCCAACTCTTGAGGCCCCATGGACTATAGCCCACCAGGCTCCTCTGTCCATGGGCTTTTCCAGGCAAGAATACTGGAGTGGATTGCCACGTCCTCCTCCAGGGGATCTTCCTGACCCACGGATCAAACTTGCATCTCTTACATTGTAGATGGATTCTTTACCACTGAGCCACTGGAAAAGTTCAAAAGCAGGTGGTTACTGGTTCCCAAATACTGTGTGACACAATCAACCTTGACACAGCCACAGCTGAGTAATCCCACCATAATTGGTCAACCCTTGGCTAATCCCATTTGTAGATCCTGTTTACTTGGCAGGATGGTTCAGCCATCTAATTAGCATTTTCCGAGATGGGAATACCAGACCACCTGACCTGCCTCTTGAGAAACCTATATGCAGGTCAGGAAGCAACAGTTAGAACTGGACATGGAACAACAGACTGGTTCCAAATAGGAAAAGGAGTATGTCAAGGCTGTATATTGTCACCCTGCTTATTTAACTTATATGCAGAGTACATCATGAGAAACGCTGGGCTGGAAGAAGCACAAGCTGGAATCAAGATTGCCGGGAGAAATATCAATAACCTCAGATATGCAGATGACACCACCCTTATGGCAGAAAATGAAGAGGAACTAAAAAGCCTCTTGATGAAAGTGAAAGAGGAGAGTGAAAAAGTTGGCTTAAAGCTCAACATTCAGAAAACGAAGATCATGGCATCCGGTCCCATCACTTCATGGCAAATAGATGGGGAAACAGTGGAAGCAGTGGCAGACTTTATTCTTTTGGGCTCCAAAATCACTGCAGATGGTGATTGCAGCCATGAAATTTAAAGACACTCCTTGGAAGGAAAGTTATGATCAACCTAGATAGCATATTCAAAAGCAGAGATATTACTTAGCCAACAAAGGTCCGTCTAGTCAAGGCTATGGTTTTTCCAGTGGTCATGTATGGATGTGAGAGTTAGACTGTGAAGAAAGCTAAGCACCGAAGAATTGATGCTTTTGAACTGTGGTGTTGGAGAAGACTCTTGCGAGTCCCTTGGACTCAAGGAGGTCCAACCAGTCCATCCTAAAGGAGACCAGTCCTGGGTGTTCATTGGAAGGACTGATGCTAAAGCTGAAACTCCAGTACTTTGGCCACCTCATGTGAAGAGTTGACTCATTGGAAAAGACCCTGATGCTGGGAGGGATTGGGGGCAGGAGGAGAAGGGCATGACAGAGGATGAGATGGCTGGATGGCATCACTGACTCGATGCATATGAGTTTGGGTGGACTCTGGGAGTTGGTGATGGACAGGGAGGCCTGGCATGCTGCGGTTCATGGGGTCGCCAAGAGTCGGACACAACTGAGCGACTGAACTGAACTAAACTGACTGAAGGATACGCCACCTCCTGAAGAGCTTCCTTTGGAATACCATAGGCACTGTGATGCTTGATCAAGAAAGGTGTAGATTTAAGGTACCCTCTCTTCTTTGATTACTAAATAAACTAACTAATTAATATTAGTCTGACATTAGAGCATTTGCCATGTTGGCCAGCTCTACGGACAGCATTTTAACAGGCAAAATCTTATTACTGAATCCATTATTTAATTAATCAATAGATTAACCAATAACAGAATTAATTAATAAGGGAAATAATTAGTAAATAAGGGGTTAATTAACCCCATAATGCAGGCGTTCATTATGCTCACGTAGACAAAGTGCAGCTCAGAAGGGTGAAGTAACTTACCTAAGAGAACTAGGATTTGAACCAGGTTTGTCTGAGCCTGGAGCAGACCTTTAACTACCGCCTGAGTTTCCTCTCTCTGTGTTCCTGCGTTCTTAGGACTAGAGCTATCCCACTTCAGGGAGCTAGTTCATTGCCAGTTTTGTGTTAGTCATAGCCCCCAACCAGACAGTGAACTGTCCTTCCTGCGGCCCATAGGGCACCTAGTAACTGCTGGGTGGATGCTTGGTGATCGATGAATGTGCTTCCATATGATCCCTGCATTTAAACTTCCTACACCAGCTTCCCTGAACCATCAGCTTGGCTGCGCACAGAACACTGGATATGGGGGGAAACCTGGGGTACAAATGAGAGTGGCCCCAGACAAATGGCTCATTCTCCCTGGGGTTCTTTTTCCTCTTCTGCAATTTGCATGTGTTAGCCATACGATCTGAGGTTTCCTGTGCTGAAATATTGCATTTGTAAATATAAATTATAATAAGATGCTGATGTTAGTTGGAGCCCCAAACTAGTAATAAAGGGCCCAGAAATGAAAACAGAGTTGCTATGTACCATCCTCTGAAAAGAATCATCAGCTATGGGGCCATTCACCCCCTCCAGCATAAGAAGTGGCAACCCTTTCTTCCCTCCTCCTTACTCAGAGCACAAAGGCTCTTTGGTCTTTGGGGAGGCTGAGTGTTTGGGGAAGGTGATTCTTGTCCTTCTGGGGAGGAGAGAAGAGTGTTTCTCTCTACTGTGGTCTGACCTAAGCTAGGTGATGGCTGGCAATTATTGAGCTATTTTTTCCATATATTGGTAGCTTTTAATAGTTTTACAATAGGGAAGAGCTAACAGTCTCTCTCACTCTACAATCCGGAAGTCCCAGCCAAATCTAACATACATACGCTAATTTTATAAACAAGTTGGCATAACAAAACAAAACAAAACACAATCCTCCAATCTGCCTGTGAACTTGATAAAGTCCCTACAATCTGTCCTTGGATTCTCTAGAGGCAAATGCAAGAATGTTCTACGGGCATGTTTCAACCAACTATCTAGTCATCGAGAATCCTAGGGAGCCAGAAAGTGAAGTGATCTTAGGCACAAAATGGCAACCTGGAAAGAACAGGCAGTTGTACTCTCTAGGTTTTTATACTCTATTTATGGCAGCCATGCTTGTACATCATTCCTGTCGATTGATTCACATCTCTTGAACATCACTCATTTCACAAGTATAAAAAAGTCATTTCTAAAAATCCCTCCACTAATTAAGAAACCCTCTGGTGTTGATTCGAGATAAAAATATTTCTATCTGATAAAGTCCTGGCAGAAAGCAGCACATTCCAATGAGGTAATGGAAGAAAATTTAATGAAGGGACTATTGCAAAGGTGTGGTCAGGGTTAGGAGAAGCCAACAAAGGATGGAGAAGCACCCCAGGGCTTGCAACTGTGAGAGCTTTTGTTCCTCTTCTCCTGAACCTGAAGGGGCACAAGAAGAGGTTCCTGGAACCTGGAAGAAGCTTTCTGTGGAGCAGAGGGTTACCAACAGCAACTGGAGCGTTCAGTAGAGGAACATAACCACCGCCAACCTGTAGTCCAAAAGGACTCGTTTGGATTGTTGGTGAGGAGGAGGGTAGGCATTCTAGTCTTTCCTTTCCAGCCTCCAGTCTCCTGCTGCTGCCTCCCACTAGCTGAACCCAACCGGAAGCCAAATACCAGGGGACTGGGTTGATGAAGTTCTGAAAGGTCAGCTCTTAGGGTCCACTCACAGCGGTGCGGAGGACAGGGAGTGGATCTGGAGGTCATCGGGCATCTGGTGGAAAGCTTGCAGTAAACTTTAGAGTTTTCAAAGGCAGACAGCATCCCTAGAGTGGGGCTTCTTAGCATACTCCAAATATTCACTAAGGTTCCTGAGTTTAACACTGAAACCCATGCATAGATCATACTGTGTACGGTATTTTAAAGTAAATTGTAGGGCTTCCCTGGTGGCTTAGGGCTAAAGAATATGCCTGTCAATGCAGGAGACATGGGATTGATCCCTGGTCCAGGAAGATCCCACATGTCAAGGGGCAGCTAAACCTGTGTGCCATAACTATTGAGCCTGTGCTCTAGAGCCTGGAAACTTCAACTACTAAACCTACGTGCTGTAACCATTGAAGTAAAGTGCCCTAGAACCTGTATTCGGCAAGAAGAGAAGTCACGGCAGTGAAAAACCCGCACCCCACCACTAGAGCGTAGCCCCCCTTGCTGCAGCTAGAGAAAAGCCTGCAAAGCAACAAAGACCCAGCACGGCCAAAAATAAAGAAAAAATTTTAAACAAAGTAAATTACAGATAATTTAACACCTTCTCTGAACTCAAGTAAACCACTCTTGAGAACTGGAGATAACTGCAAAACGGGGACCCTGGTATATCATTCTGTAATTGGATATCGGCTTAGGCTGCTGACTTGGTGAACTGTACAAGAACAGTCTGCCTCCTAAATGCTGGAACCGTCTTCTAAAGGCTGGAACCGTCTTCTAAAGGCACAGCTGAAGTGCCAGCTCAAAGGAAACCTTCAGAAAAGGTGGGGTGCATCCTGCAGGACACAGTATGTTTATTAAATGAGAGATTCCTGTATGACACTGTGTCTCCAGTAGGAAGGATACATTTCAGAAACCATGGGCAAGAAGCAGCAGGGCTCCCCCTACCATCTCTCCCAGTGACTAGGAAGCTTGTGGTTCCTGTCCCTGCAACTCTGGACTCTGCTTCCTTGAATGTTCTGGTCTCCCAAAAGGGCCCACTCTTGGCAGGGGACACAGCAAAGGTCCCATTGCACTCTAGTTTATCACTGCCACCCGTGTACTTTGAACTCCTTGTGCCCAAGGATCGGCAGGTGAGGAGAGAGATCACTATACTGCCAGGGGCTATTGACTTTGATGATCGGAAGGATGGAGGGACACATTGGTCTGTCTGCAGTTGTTCAGTCGCTAAGTCGCATCTGACTCTTTGCAACCCCATGGACTGCAGCACGCCAGGCTTCCCTATCCTGCTTTGTCTGTCAGAATGTGCTCAAACTCATGTCCATTGAGTTGATGATGCCCTCCAAGCATCTCATTCTCTGTCTCCCCTTCCTCCTCCAGCCTTCAAGCTTTCCCAGCATCAAGGTCTTTCCCAGTGAGTTGGTTCTTCACATCAGGTGGCCAAAGGATGGGTGCTTCAGCTTCAGCATCAGCCCCTCCAATGAATATTCAGGGTTGATTTCCTTTAGGACTGGCTAGTTTGATGTCCTTGCAGTCCAAGGGACTCTCAAGAGTCTTCTCTAGCACCCCAGTTTGAAAGCATCAATTCTTCCACATTCAGCCTTCTTTATTGTCCGACTTTCACATCCATACAGCATGAAAAGGGCAGGTTACCAAGACCTCAGATCCCCCTAGGAGTGCAGATTTGGCTCATACCACCAAATATGCCACCAGTACCTGTCAAGGTGAGAGCTGAGGGTGAGAGGAATTTAGAGTGGATAGTGGAGGAGGAAGAGGATGAGTGAAGCTGTGACTCCTAGACCAATTGCACCAAGGTGGCTGTGAGAACACATGAGTAGACCTCCAACTACAGGGAGTATAATTAACCAGTAGCCCCAGGTGCTGCCCCTGAAACCTGCTGCTGGACTTGCCCAGAGGTCACACATCCCTGTGCTGCTCCTGGAAAGATGTGGTCAGGATTCTCCTGGAATGATGTGGTCAGGATTCTCCTGGAATGATGTGGTCAGATTTCTGAGGCACTCCCCTTCCTAAGAGACACCATACTGTTCTCTCAGCTGACTTTGCGGGGGGAGATCCCCACACAGACACACACAGCCTTGCTCACCCTTCCTTGGACTACATGGGCATCTAAGATGTTCCATTCAACCTTCCACTCAGAACAGACCTGTGTGGTGGTCTTCCCTCATTCCCGCCTCATCTTCCCACACTCATGTTTCCACTAATGAAGTCCTGACCTCTTTAATCCTGTCTTGGAATCTATTTATTGGATGACTAGAGTAATACAAAGCCTTGGGTAAAACACTTCTCCTTTTCAGGTCTCCCTGTCCTTGTTGTGGAATGAGGATGCTGGCTCAGTGTTCCTGGAGTTCCGTCCTGCTCCTGGTTTAGCTGGTCCGGAGGCTGGTCCAGACTGACTTTCCAGCTGAGGCTGGGTGCTGCCCTCTGGACTGGCCCACTTTCTCAGGCCTCCTTCTGAAGATCCAAGACCCTGATCCAGAGCAGGGCTGTCACTTTCATAGGGCTGACCCTATGAAATGTAGCCCACCAGGGTCCTCTGTCCATGAGATTCTCCAGACAAGAATAGTGGAGTGGGTTGCCATGCCCTTCTCTAGAGGATATTCCTGACCCAGGAATCGAACCCGTGTCTCTTATGTCTCCTACACTGACAGGTGGGTTCTTTACCACTAGTGCCACCTGGGAAACTCTGATCCAGAGTGGAGTAAGTGCCTAAAAGCCCTTTTGTCTTGTTACAGAATCTGTGCAGAGATGGTGATCAGGCTCTTTTCTATCTCGCCTGCTTCCTTATTTGGCATGTGACTGCTCACAATGCCCTTGGACCACAAGTTAACCCACAGGTGTCAAGGCTTATCATGCATTGCTAGAAAACTCTTAAGTAGAGCCTGTAAGTTTCATCCCTGGAGACACTTTCACCCTTATAAATGGACCTTCCAATTCAAGGACTAATGTCCCCCCTGCCCCGAGATAAAGAACCAAAATAACTCTTGGGAAAAATGTGATTTTTGCTCATTTGGAGCCTTATTTTTTTTCACCCTGGGAACCATAGACTATCCCCTTTTGCTGCCAGAACAAAGGGTAACTGCTTCTTTGGAGGAGAAAAAAAAAGAGTTATGTTCAGCTCTATATCAAAATGTCTCCTAATCTTGAGATTCTATCTAGGACAGTCTATATTTTCAAGCTTTAGTTCAAGTTCATGTCCTTTGGTTGCCTCAAACTCAGCATTTGCCCTGCTTGCTGACGCAGGGGGAAACATGTGCTTTGCTCTCAAAAATAAAAAGGAAAAACAGAAGAAGAAAAAGAGAGTTCCCATCTCAAGGGTTGGGTTTATTCTGGATTAGTTACTGAATTCAGAAACGTTTTACTTCAATTCACAAAGGCAATTTGGATGTTATTTCTCTGTGTGGCTGTCTGTCTGTATCTGTGTGTGTGTGTGTGTGTGTGTGTGTGTGTGTGTCTCCTCCTCCTTCTAACTCAATCAGTTAACTATACCTCCATTTTATCTGATTCTGCTTTAGTGGCTTTCTGCCTCAGCAGAGTTTGGTCTCATACCAATGCGATCAGTGGCACTGGTAGAAAGCAGGCATTTCTCTTCAACCAAGGTGTAACTGATCAACGTGGCGACGTGGGGCTTCCCAGGTGACGTTAGTGGTAAAGGACTCACCTGCCAATGCAGGAGATGTAAGAAATGTGGGTTCAATCCCTGGGTCAGGAAGATCCCCTGTAGTAGGAAATAGCAACCTACTCCAGCCTTCTTGCCTGGAAAATCCCATGGACAGAGGAGCTAGGCAGGTTACAGACCATGGGGTTGCAAAGAGTCAGACACAACTAGGCGACTAAGCACAATGACAAGGAGTAACTTCATTTTGGCTTTAGCACTGCTGTCCGCCAAATAGCTGTGAAGGAGCTGGGTAAGTTGTCGGTGATAAGATACCCAACAAAGGCAGAAGGGTGGAAGAGCAGCCCAACCTAGAGAGCGCTGCAAATACAGAAACAACAAAAACAAATGGCAGGGACCTTGGTAGGGTTTTCCAAATTCTAGCTCCTTCTGTTTTCTACTTAAGCCTTGAGCAAGGTGCTGAATACTGAGACCCTCTAGGTGGGATGGACCCCCTCCATCTCAGGCAAGGAGAGGTCTCTAAAGCAGCTGACATTCTCTTACTTTGTCCCTTGTCTGAGTTTCTGCCTGCCTCCCCACTTCATAAAAGCCCACTACTGGTCTCAGTCAATAAGAGGGTGAATTATAAACCAGTGAGCTTTTTGTTTTGCTGTATAATGATCACACACTGAACCCTGTATCCAAATAAGCGAGGCTTGATTCAAAGCAGTCACCCTGGGAAACCCTCCATCCTGTGTTTAAACAAAGCTATGGCTGCTCATGGGCTTCCCGGGTGGTGCAGTGGTAAAGAATCCACCTGCCAAGCAGGAGACGCAGGTTCGATCCCTGGGTCAGGAAGATCCCCTGGAGAAGGAAATGGCAACCCACTCCAGTATTCTTGCCTGGGAAATCCCATGGACAGAGGAGCTGTTGTGCTACCGTCCTAAGGGTCACAAAGAGTTGAACACAACTGAGGAAACATAAGCAACAACAACATATGGCTCCTTCCATTGCCTTACGAGACACTGGGCTATGATAACTTAGTAGTTCAATCTCTTAGTAGCTTGCAAAGCTCAGATGGTCACACGCTTTGAAGCTGGCACTGTTCTCATTGCTGTTTCATGTAAGGACTCATCCAATCCTGAGGTTACAATTTGAGTTACCATCAGGCAGTTATACACAAGCTGCCCTAATCCATTTCTGGTGAGAGGACAAATGTGTGTGTGTGTGTGTGTGGTAAGTCGCTTCAGTTGTGTCTGATTCTTTGCAACCCTATGGACTGTAGCCTGCCAGGTTCCTCTGTCCATGGAATTTGCAGGCAAGAATACCAGAGTGGGTTGCCATTTTCTTCTCCAGGGGATCTTCCTGACCCAGGGATTGAAACTGCATCTCTTTAAGTCTCCGACATTGACAGGTGGGTTCTTTACCACTAGCACCACCTGGGAAGCCAGAACAAGAATGAACTGGAAGAAAATCCAGCCTGCTCCTTCCTACCTCTTTGCTGGGAGACAATTCTCCATGGATCTCTTCCATTTCTACACACCTTGCAAGCAGAAGCACTGCCTACCTTCATTCTGGATTGTCCTTTCAAGGCCTTAGAAGTATAGTTTCTCCCTCCAGAGCAAAGGACATGTGGGCTTAACACCTTGTATAAGGATAATAGCTCCTTGTCATACAAAAGACAGGAATGTTTACTGCCCAGTATAAAACTTTCCTAACTCGAAGTTTTTCCTAAACTCAAAGTTTCTTTTCTAACACAACCCACTGTGTGTTCACATCACTTATGGGAACTGGGGTGCAGGGAACTAACACAAAGTTGATACTCTGGCTACTGCCATCATGGTGAGTAATAAAATGTCCTTTTCCTCTGACCCAGGAATCTTGTATCTTCTGCCAACATCCATGGAATTGTGACAAGCTAATTTATAGGTGAGACACCCTTCACAATTTTGGACATTCTCTACTCCCAGGAGATGGAAGATGCCAAACAGTGTAGAAAGAGGTGGGGAGTCCCAGAAGAGATGTAATAATAGGTCAATCCTTGTGTGGATTTAGAGGTTGGGTTGGTTTCCAGCAGCTACTGTGGCAAATACCACCAACTGATGGCTTTAAGCAACAGAAATTTGTTCTCTCGGTTCTGGAGGCCAGAGGTCTGAAATCAAGGTGTCAGCAGGGCTGTGCTCCTTCCAGCTGCTGTGCCTGCTGGCATTTCCTAGCTTGTGGCTGCATCACTCTAATCTGGGACTCTTCCACTCTGTGTATCTCTCCTCCTCCTGACCCTTACAAGAACACTTGTCATTGGGTTTAGAACCCACGCAGATAATCCAGGATGATCTCATCTTAAGATCCTGAGCTTAATTACATCTACAAAACACCCTTTTTCCAAATAAGGTAACCTTCATAAGTTCTGGAGATTAAAGAGTGGGCATATCTTTTGGAGACCCTCATCCGGCCCACCACAGGAGCCCAAATTCATATCACTTGGATGGTCAAAAAATCTTAAGCCATTAATATAATTGAAAGTCCTGAACTGATATACTTTTCTAAGTACCTGGCAGAAGCAAACACAAATCTTCTTGGATAAAATGCATCCCTAGTATAGGGGGAGTCTTACAAATAATTTCCCAAGGAAAATGAGCAGATCATGGTAAAAAATAAATAAATAAATAACCAAGCACCACAAGAAAACAAGGTCAAAAATTGCCTGCCACACGTATACTCGATTCTTTGATAAACTGCCTTGCCCACAGACCCTGCTTCCTAGGAACCTATGTTTTGAGCCTGTTGACACTGACCCTTGACCTTCACCTCCACTGATAACCAAAGTGGGCATCAGTACCAAGGTCAGTCAGTCTTCTGGTTGGCTCATGACTTGCCTTAGTGTTGGTCACTCAGTCATGTCCCACTCTTTGTGACCCCATGGATTGTAGTCTGCCAGGCTCCTCGGTTCATGGGATTCTCCAGGCAAGAATACTGGAGTGGGTTGCCATTCCCTTCTCCAGAGGATCTTCCTGACCCAAAGATTGAACATGTCTCCTGCATTGGCAGGCAGATTCTTAACCATCTGAGCCACCAGGAAAGCCCCAAATGACCTGGTACAAACAGATGACCTGGCTAATCGGTTTTCTCTTTCTTCCTCCCTTCCTCCTTCTTACAGATTTGAGCTAATAAATTAGAATAGAATTGGTAGGTTAGTGGTGAAAGCTAAAACCAAAAGCTTGTGATGTAGAAGAAGTTGAGAAGACCATTCTGGGTCAGGTACAATCTGTTATGGGAGGTACAAAGAGTTATGGGAGAAAACACTGGGTCATCAGAGGAACCAGAGGAAACAATTGAGACCAGATCTTATACAAACAGATCCATTGAGTTAGCTGGTCATTGAAATAGTGGACCATACAATGAAGGTTCATTAACTCATTGAACAAAAATGCTAGATACACTTCCTTATATTTTTTTCACTCTAGGCTGGTTTGAGAGAACATAGCTCTGAATGAGATGAAGAACTTCCTTATAGCCTAGCAGGAGTTCAGAGCTAAAAACAGAACAAAACAAACCCAAAAAATCTCACACATTTCCAGTGAATGGTATGAAAAGGAAGAAACCCCTTATTGACATGCCTTGCAAGAATGTAGAATCACCTCCCATCTCCATCCTCTGTGATGTCCAGCCCTCAGATATCACTGTTCTTGGATCTCTGTGAAACTGAATCATAGGAATCCTTATCTGAGCTCATCTAAGCAGGTCTCTGATGTGTGTGATCAAGAATGAAACCATGCCACAGTCTCCTCTTCCATCCCTTAGCTCAGGAAGTAGTCAATAATTATTGACTTTGGGATCATTTTGCAGCAGTGCAAATTAACTACAGTCAAAAGCCCCCTTCTTGGAATCTTGGGAGCAGGTGATTTTACTGAGATGGAAAGGGAAGAACTCTGAGTTGCATCTGCTTGCTTCACCAACTTCAACCCTGATGCAAGATTCTAATCCTGCAACATCCCATCCATTCAGTACTCAGGTTAATACAAGTCCAAAGCTATCCTGTGGACTTTGGTCTTCCTAGAAGATGCATTAGAAACATGAGGCTTTTCAGTGGGATGTTCGCCTTGTGCTCTAAGAGGGGGAAGATGGGTTGAGATCAAAGAAGAGCTCCCAAGTAGAACATACCCAGTGACCACAGACAAGCAGTAGCATCTTGGAATGCAAGAGTGGAGGAGGCTTTGGGTGTCCTCTTTGGGTGCTAAGGCAGAGGCTGTGGTAGGACTGAGGCTGTTATTTCTAATCACATTTCTGCCCTTCCCTTTCTTCTGGACACAAAAATTAGGGGAAAGGAATTGCCTCTTACCAGATACATGACCTAATTACCTTCAACCCCTACTCCTTCCCATCCTGTTTATGTGATTATGTCATTTAAAAAAATTGTATGATTTATTTATTTTTGGCTGTGCTGGGTCTTCAAGGGATTTTTTTCTAACTGCAGCCCATAGGGGCTACTCTTCATTGTAGGGCACAGGCTTCTCATTGCAGAGGCTTCTCTTGCTGTGGAGCATGCGCTCTAGGGCACTCGGGCTTCAGTAGCTGCAGCGCATGAGCTCAGCAGTTGCGGTTCCCCGGCTCTAGAGCACAGGCTCAATAGTTGTGGTACATGGGCTTAGTTGCTCCAGGGTATGTGGGATCTTCCGGGCCAGAAATCAAATCCTTGTTTCCTGTATTGGCAGGTGGACTGTTTACTGCTGAGCCACCAGGAAAGCCTCTATAATGTTGTTTAAATTTGACTTCATAGAGTCGGGAAGGTTCTACTTGGTTCTGTCTCTGGCTTCAGGAACACAGCACATGGGAAGCCAAGGAGCCCTTTAAGTGGAGGGGCCCCAGGGTTCCCGGCAACTGACTTCCTCGTGGAGAGATTCTTCCCCAAACATCTGTGTCTTCCGTGTGAGTGTGGAGCCCTGCAGGCACTCCAGGCTGCATGTTGACATAAGAGATTAGGTTACACTGGAATACCCTACTTAAGAGATATTTTGATTGAAAGAACAAACTAAAAATTAATAATAATAATTACACTTCATTTCCTTCACTGAGTTCTATCATTTTTTTGAAGGTGACTTGAGAACAAGAATCTCCCCTTTGTGTACAAATGGAAATGAGATCTGAGGAGAGAGCAAAAACCATGGGTCACAGCTTCTGGCATTTCCCTGTTTGCTGCCTTTATTGCTCTCAGAACAGAGTGCTCACATTTTTCTTTGTTTATGTCACAATTCCTTTATCAGTGGTTTCCTTTCAAAAAAAAAATCACATAATTTTCTTTATCTATTTTTAAAGAGACCAGTAAATTTCTTCCCCGCCTCTGACCCCGCCAAATGTAGATGTCTTTAAAAATATATATATTTTTATTTATTTTGGCCATACTGTGCAGCATAGGGGATCTTAGTTCCCTGACCAGGGAACGAACCCACACCCACTGCAGTGGAAGCCTGGAGTCTTAACCACTGGACCACCAGGGAAGCCTTGAGACCAGTAAATTTCTAAACCCGCTTGCAACTCGGCTGACCGTGGAGCTTCCATTCTTGCTAGCCTGGCCCAAACTCAGGTTGGCTTCCAGGCCTTGCTCTTCCACTGGTCATGCTAGGCATTTCCACGTGGACAGGGGGCGAAGGGCCAGGCCCACAGGACGCCACACAAACATTCTGACGCACCATCTTGTAGAATCTCCCAGTGAGCCAGGTGGAATGAAAAGTCCAACCTCCTTTCCAGCCTGTATGAAAAAGCCCGGTAGTCAGGGATGGTGACCCGCCGTGCACTGGGAAGCCCCTCCGGTGACCGGTAAAGGTCCCCTCCTAGAAGAACAGCAGGAGCAGCCAGGGCAAGTGATGGTCTAGCCTCCTGGGTAATCACGGCTGGTGTCCCTCGCCTGCTGCTGGAAGTCCAAGAGGGAACCTTTTCCAACTCTGGCCACCAGGCCACATGGGGCCTGCAAAATCATTCCAACCCCCCCTGAAAGAACATAGGGCAGCCATTGTCATGTACAATTAGCCTGGGCAAAGCCCCAGAGAACGTATCATTGGATGCCTTCCTGCTGTTCCTGCACAAGAGCATGTGACAGAAATGGTTCCAACTCCTGCCTTGATCATCAGCATTTTCCCAGTTTTCACTATCCATCTCCGCCTTTTAAAAATTATTTATTTATTTGTTTTGGGATGCGCTGGGTCTTTGTTGCTGTGCAGGCTACTCTTCATTGCGGTACGCAGACTGCTCATTGCGGTGGCTCCTCCTGTTGTGGAGCACAAGCTCTAGGGAGCACGGGCTTCAGTAGGTTGCAGCACATAGGCTGAGTAGCTGCAGCTCCAAGGCTCTAGAGCTCAGGCTCAGTAGTTGTGGTGCACGGGCTTAGTGACTCCGAGGCATGTGAGATCTTCCTGAACCAGGGATCAAACCCGTGACTCCTGCATTGGCTGGCCAATTCTTTACCACTGAGCCACCGGGAATGCCCCATCTCCTGCTTTTAATTTCCTTCCTGTCCCAGATTCCTTGGTTACTGAATTTCCTCCCAGAGGCTGCCCAGGAGAGAGTTGTAGTCTCCTGGTGGCCATAGAGGGCAGAGAGAAGCCGAGGAAAGCATCCAATGGTCTCGTATCTGCCAAGGCTCCATGGAAACCACGTCTCAGCTCTGGCTGAGCAAACTAATTTGGCTCTCCTTCCAGGCTTGGCCCTCTTCATCAAATGTCTACTTTGCCCAAGATCACCCTTCAGCCTGATAACACAGAATAAGGCCACTGTCTGATTGTCCCCGAGGCCTTTCATTCAAAGCCAAGTCTACTGACATTCTGCCTAACACCTCCCCCAAGGAAGGCCGCAGCTTTCTCTTCATGCCTTTGCAAAATGCAGAGCTCCCTCTTAGTCAATGGCTTGCTAGAGCCGGGACATTTCTGTGGGCTTCTCATCAATTACTTCTTATTTTCCAGGTCAGATACTCCCTCTGGAGCAAAATTGAAAGCTGAAGTGTGTTCAGAGACTCTCCTGGCAGTGGAAACACCAGAGTGCGAAGTGAAAAATCTATGAGCTCCCCACCACCTTCTCCGATGAGTGGGCCTCGCCGGCCACAGCAAGGATTCATTTGACTGCTGTCATCTCTTGGCATTTTGGGTTGAGTTTTCCAGGACACAAAGGCAGGAGATGTTCCAGCATCTCGATCATTTTTATGGCCAGTAGGGAGGTAGATGAGAATAAATAATTGGATCCAGTGTCCTGTGGAACAAATGAAATGGGAAAATGCTCACGGTCAAGTCCTGGTTCAAAGTGACTGGCTCTTAGATATGCAAGAAATTTGGCCTCCCTTAAAATACGCAATGAGGATGGAGCCTCCAGCAATGAGTCTTAAAAGTGAGTCTTTCACAGGTTTCAGGAAGCATTCAGTGCTTCCCATTACCATCCAGCACTCAAGAGACAGTGTCATCTAAAAATCTGAGTTACAAAGTAGGGGCTGAGATTGGAAATAAAATACATACATGAGTTATGCTATGATGAAGGGATTCCTGGGTAATTTTTTCCTTTTCTCTATTTTCCTAGGTTCCTGTATGCCATTAAAAAAAAGACACAACCCCCTTTCCTTTTTAGAAAGTCAGCCATGCAAACACCGAGTTAAAATTTGGGCATTCATTCTTGAGGCCTTTCTTCTTAAATGCCTCAATCCGTGCATCCTCTCTTCTCTATCTCCGCCTTCTGGCCCTTAGGGCAGGCAGTTGGGGCCATTTCAGTGCTCTTTTGAGCACTGACATCCTCCCCTATGTGGCTTCCCCAAGGCTGGACTCTCTTCATGCAGTCCACCCTCCAACGGCAGTCAGAGCGACTTTCTAAAATAGAAACCCTGTCACGTCACATTCCTGCTCAACCTCTTCAATAGTTTTTCATTGCCTCCAGGAGACAATTTATTTATTTATTTATTTTTATTATTATTTTTTTTCCCCAGGAGACAATTTAAATTCCTTTCCATAACACCCGGGGCTCTTCAGAACCAAACCTGCCAAGCTCTTCCTTGCTCCTTCCCCAGCAGCTCTTCCCCCAGCCACTGCTTCTTCAGGCCCCGGGGTCACTCATTCCAGCCAAAAGCCTTTATTCCAGCCATTCCCTTTGCCTGAAATGCCCCCACCTCCCACCAATACAGCCTCCCAGGCTCCACAAAGCCCAAGCATCCCACCCTTGTCCACCTAAGGAAACGCTGCTAGCCATGCACATGGCCTTGACACTGACCCTGTCCACGTCACAGCACTGCACACGGGGCTTTGGAGCTGTGCCCCCTGCATTTGTCTCTCTCACTAGACTGTGGGCTCCAGAAGGGCAGGAACCTGGTTTGATTTATTTCTGGATCCTCAGCACGTGGCTTCTGCAGCGCCCAGAGCAGGGGAGATGTTCAGTAAATATTGTTGATTTCAGAAAAGGAGGATTAAGTCAAGGAATTAAAATGTGGCTTCCTGCCATACTTGTCATATTATTTAGAACTGTATCATCTACTTCAGCACAATGAAAAATAAAATTTAAAAGAAGGATCATCTAAAACCTCAAGGAGAGCCAAAATCCATCCAATGCCTATTGGTTCCCAGATTCTAGGCTTTTTCTCTTTCCCTGCTGCTCACCCCCTTATCGGCCCTCTGCTGCCTTCCAAGTGTTTTTGTAAGGAAAACACAAAGAGGTATCTAGAGGAATTTTGCTGTTTTGAGTTTTAGTGTATTTTTGCTCAGGACCTCTGTGGCAAAAGATTATGGGTGTTAATGCTGCCTTAAAGGAGGGTTCCTGTTTTGAAGAGTCTTCTCATAGAGATTCTACTGCGATTACAGAAGCCCTAACCCAATCTCTTCAGGCAATTACAAATCATTAACTACTTAATAGGAGATAAGGAAAAACCCAAGCCAAAGTGGTAGAAGCCACTGTCCAATGAAGAATAGCTAGAAATAGAGATAAAACATCTCTGAAATTACAACACAAATCAGAAATAGAGTTTGTGTACATACCGCCGAAAAGTCCAGAGTCTGGATTCCAGCCCATCCAGCCATTTGTGTGGACTTGGAGCTTGTGTGTGTATTAGTCCCTCAGTCATGTCTGACGCTTTGCAACCCCATGGACTGTAGCCCACCAGGCTACTCTGTCCACGGGATTCTTCAGGCAGGAATACTGGAATGGGTAGCCATTCCCTTCTCCAGGAGATCTTCATGACCCAGGGGTTGAACCCTGGTTTTCCAAATTGCAGGCAAATTCTTTACCATCTGAGCCACCAGTGGACCTGGGGCAAGTCACACAAACTTTGAGAATAGTTCCCTCAGCGTAAAATGAGGAGGGATCAGAGTAGGTGTCCTACGAGAGTCTGTGCAATTGTTTCAGAGAACAGAAATCTGGGACAGTATAAAGGTCAGAATCGGGCCACAGAGGGAGACCAGGCTCAGCCCGGCTCTGTCACATTCGACTCTATGTTCTTGGTTGTCCTTGAGCAGATTCCTTAAGCTCTTTGAGCTTCAGGTTCCCCATCAGAAAAATGGGGCTTATAAAATGGAACATTCAGAGCTGTTCTGGAGGAATAGAAAGTAGCCCATGTGTAGGAAAGGATAGCTCAGATTATTGGGGTTTGAGACCATAGGGCATAGTAATCAGGAACGCAGATCTATCTGGCTCAAATTCCAGTTCTGCTGGGTTACTCTGGGCCTTGAGCAAGCTCCTCACTTTCTCTGAGCTTCGTTTCTTCCTACTACAAATGGAAACAACAGTTGTACGGACCTCAAACCGTTGTTGGGAGGGTTTTTTTAAAAAAGCAATGTACACCAATGAATGTAGGGGAAGCACTCAGGATCTGCCCGATGACTCCTTCTTCACCCATCTCAGGGTCTGAGGTGTGCCTGTCCCCACCCCACCACCCCTTCTCAGCTCACTTGCCCTGAGGTCAGAAGGGTCCTTCCTTCCCATCTCTCCAGGGAGAAGAGGGGAGAGGAAAACAAGATCACAGGTGACAGGGGAAGGGCCCAAGGTGACCTTGGAGGCATGCAGAAAGCTGGCCTGAAACTCATCTGCACTTTGAGCCCGCCGCTCACCCCACCTCACCTCCCCGCCTCACCTCCCTTGTTTCCGAAGCTGAAAATAGACCGAACCGGTGTGGCCACATTTCAGTGCCACTCAGAGAGCACCCCTAGGGTGTTTTCAAGCCAGCTCTGAGGTCCTCACTAGCTAGGCACTGGTCAGAAGTTATTCATTCACACCCGGGCTTCAGCAGGTGTGTGGGGAAATGCCTGCTGAGTGAGTGCTTTTCTGCTCAGGCCTGGAACTCTACATGCTCCAAGGGGTCGGGCCAATCAGAGTCTTTAACTAGGGCCTGTGGGACCCTGCCAGCTGTTGGGCAAAGGCTGTGGGGATGAGCCAGGGATGGCAGGATCACATGATGGGGTAAAATCTGCACTGGGAGTCAGGTGGTGGGTGGTCTACATCCAACACCGCCCATCATTCAAGATGGTGACCTTGAATGAGTCGCCTCCCTTCTCTGGGCCTTTAACTGGCATCTGATCTTTCTCCATCTTTCAAACTGGCTGTTCTCCACCTCCCAGTGGTGGAGAACATTCTCGACCTTCCATGATGTCAAGATGGCTCCCAGGAGTCCTAACCAGGAAACAGAGAAAGCTTCTCTTCCCCATTGCTGGCCAAATGAAAGTGCTGACTTTTTCTTAAAGATGCTTTGGTGCCCCCCATTTGTGGGGTAATGGCGAACCAGTCCCCATTCAGGATCCCTTCAGGATGCCTCCCTGTGCCTCAAAGCCTGCAAAGTGGAAACCTACATCCTCAGCTCTTCTCAGCTAGGGTTCTGCATGCAAATTAGGTGCCACTCATCAGATGTCCCAGTGTGAGATTCAGAAGGAGGCAGCAGTGAGCTGGGTACCATTCTCTTGCTGCTTCAGGTGTGGTTCCTGGTCAAGTCCTACGTACAGTCTCCAGCTTGTGGGTGTCCAGAAGCTTCTGAAGCCTGATTGCAGCCTCTGGGTGTATTCTTGAATGGGATGGCAGGGTGGAGGTGGTGCTCCTCTCTCTCCATCTTGATCCCTGCTGTGCAAAAAGCATCTTTCCTGGAGACCCAGCCAGAGCTTTTCTGGTGATTTCACGAGTGTCTATTTCCCAGCATTAAATATCTTTGTTTAAAAACTGCTGAGTCATCCCTGCTCCCTGTGTCTGACTCCTGACCAATGCCCCATCCCTGGCCCAGTCCCTGGACCAGAGGGAAAGGAACATGCTGATGACCTGAGCCTTGGGCACATTCCGACCCATAGAGTCTGGGTTAGTCATCTCTGCCACGAGATACAGACTAAGAGGAATCATTTCCTGAAATTGCTATTATTTTAATACTGCTAAATTACTCTAATGATAATTAAATTATAATTATCAAGGGAAAGGGGGGGATGGAGATGGGGCAACCAAAAACCGCAAATGCCCACGATGCCTCCCAATCCAGGTGTCAGGGGAAGGAGCCCTGGCAGACATAAATGGAGTAGTAGAAGACGTCAAGATTCTGTCCAGGCCAAAACTGTGATGAAGCCACTGACATTACTGTCCTGAGGTCCCCTCCATCCCGCTTCCCATTCCCTGTGTCCAGCCCCTGACCCTCTGTGCTCCGCTTCTCGCCTGCAACAGAAGACCACCCTGGGTTCCTGCACTCACCAAGAGCCAGGCTACCTGGGAGCTCAGCTGGGATAGGCTGGCCCTCGATTGATGACTGGCTGGTGGAGGGAAATGAAAGACCAATTCTCCTGCCTCAGGTGTGGACTGACTCTGAGGTATTAATTGACACTGCAGGGCTCCCCCAGGGGACCTGGCTGAGGCTAGGACTTCACCTGAGAGCTTACCTGTACTTGACATCTCCTCTTTCTTGTCCTGCTCCCCCAGTTCCTGGGAAGACTTTTAATAAATCATTTGACCTGCTTCTGGAGAAATCAGGACGTATCGAAATAGTCAGAGGTGTACACAGCTGGTGAGAACCCTGCCCTCTGCTCTGGCCCGCCTGGAAGGTGACATCGTTAATAGAGATGAGTCCCACCTCTGAGCTGGGACTCTGGATGCAAACTGGTTTCCTCTTTTTAAAAAAGGAAATCATTACATGGGGAAGTTTTATAATGCCTGCTTTGTCCTTAGATTAAAGCCATCCAAACCTAAGAGAATATCAATTAATCTTGGTTTTATTTTCACTGCTCCTTGATAACAAAAATTACTAAAGATTACCAGAAGTATTCACTTATATTCCAAGTTCCTAAATAAATATTTGAGGAAAGAACACTTTCATTAGCTTAAAAAAACAAAACAAACAAACAAAAAAAAACACTCTGGTGGAAAGAGGCAAGCCATAGGGAGTAGCAGATGGCAGGATGAATGGGTGGAGGGGGCACAGGGAGATTCCTTTCCACTCTGCGGCTGCTGGACAAACTGAGGCATCATGGGACCATGGGACCTCTCTGAATCCATTTCCTCATCTATTGAAATGATTGCCTCCTGGGTCCCGTCCAGTTCCCAAGTTCTCTATCTCTTCTAGGAAGGATGTCCACACTGCTATAGAATTTTTAATACTGAATTTTATTTTTTCATAGAAACCAGAGGGGACTAGAAGCAATTTATTTTATTAAGTGTTCTTTTACTTTACTGAGAAGTTAACAAATTCACTGCACTACAAGCAGATCTATGAAGACTAAAGGCTGAGCTCACAGCTTCCAAAACAATTCCTGATCTCAGCCAAGATGAACATTGGGAATTTCCTTCTTGAGCAGTAGTTCAAATGTCCAAATCAGTAACATTTTTGTCTTGGGCCCCTGCGACCCACAGTCTTGCTACATCCCACCAGGAAGGACCATTACTGGGGAGACAGCTATATTGTAAGAAAGCCTCTGTTTGCCAAAAGAGAAAGTTGGGTAATTACAGTTCCAGGACTTCATGTAGGTGGCTTCTTCAAATGACTTCATTTATTTGCTGCTTGATGTAAAAGAAGCCCCATTTATGTCGTTTCTTTTTCTCACAGGGAGGTTAAGAGCTCAGTGTAACTAATGGACTACATATGTCACTGACTTTGATAGTTCCAGGCAACTTAATGCTAAAGCAATGTGATGATTTTGTGTCATAAAAAGCATTCATTTTTACTGAGAATGGAAGATCAACTAATCAGGTGTCCATTCAGAAAATAATGTAGTTGCTGAAAGGCATTTGTTGAGAAAGGGAGGAAGGAAGGAAGGACAGAAGGAAGGGAAAAAGGATGACAAAAAGGAAGCAAAGAGAGAAGGAAAGATAGAAAGGCAGAAAACCAAATTTATAAATGCTGTTGAATTTTTAACCCCAGTAGACTAGCCAGCTGTGTCCAATAGAAATATGTCGGCAGAGACTATCTTCATGGATCACCAAATATCCCTAAGTTACAGTGTCTGGCATGAGGTGATTGTTCAATGAATATTAATGCAAGAACACATGCATGAATAAACTCAAGTCATATTTATTATCTACAACATTATATTAAGCACTACATTAAATATTAAAGAAATGTAAATACTTTTTGAGTAAATGAATGAGCAAATGAAGGAATGAGATCATATCCAACATGCCCTTCTAATCTATTTATATAATGGGGGGGTGGTTCATAATCTAGGACTTAGTATTTTCAGTATGCTGAAACAAAACCACTCTCACTAAAATATTTATTTAAAATAAACTAACAGCCTGTTTTTTTGCCTAGAAAATTTTCATATTTTTTTTGTCATGGTTCTTTATAACTAGAGCTTAGAATCATTCTCTTTTATTGAGCATAGAGATGCTTATATAACAGCAGATGGAGTCTTTGTTGACACATTTCATCATCCCTTCAGAATATCTGATAATCTGCAAGAAAAAGATAGCAACAAACATACACAAAATCATAAGAAATGCTTGTGTTCAAAATAATACTGTTCAGGAAAAAAAAAAAGAGAGAAATATAATGTGAGTCACATGTGTAATTTGAAAGTATCTAGTAATCATCTTTAAAAAGTAAAAAACCAAAACAGCCCTCCAATAAACTCATTTGTTGTCATCTCTATTTGGACAGCTTCTTCTCCCAGGCTCCCAGGCCAGACCTGGCTCCTCCATTCAAGACACATATTCCCAGCTGCCAGAAAGACTTCTCCACCTAGCATCCCTCAGCACCTAAGACCAAATGTTCAAGACCAGCCCTAATTTCTCCTCTTACCCATGCTAGCTTTCTTTCCTGACATCACAGTTTTTGTCCATGTCAGCATTACCATTGAACAAATATTTAATGAGCATTTACTCTGTTCCAGCTGCGGGGATACAGCCGTGAACAAGCCAGATGAAGATAAACAATCGAACATAATCAATAAGTAATGTGCATACTATGTCAGAAAGTAATATTTGGTGCGGAGAAGAACATAGTAAAATAAGGGGGATGGGGGGCCCAACAAAGAGGTGACCTTGGGACAAAGCCTTGGAGGAGGAGAGAGAGTGAACCCTGCACATATCTGGGGAGGAGTTTCCAAGCCAAGAGAGAAGTCCTCATGGCTGAATGTGTCCAGTATTTGATGTTTAGAGAAACCACAAAGGCTAGAGCAGAGTGAACAAGGCGGGAGATAAGAAGGAAATGAAATCAGAAGGAGAGGAGAGTCTAGAATGACAGGCTGCCCAGGCCATGGTGAGGGCTTTGGTCACCCAGGCTTGGAATGTAGGTCTGATCTCTCTCCTTTGTCTCTCCATTCACCCAGTCTTCGGGGCTGACCCTCTTTTTCGTGGTTGTTAGATCATGTTTTATTTTGCGTATGTGTGTGTTTTTAATTAACTTTTTAAGATTTTTATTGGAATATAGTTGATTTACAGTGTTGGGGAGGCTGACTCTCTTGATCCACCCCATTCTTCATTTTATCCAGTCCCCACCACCCTACCCTTGGTAGGTTACTCTCCCTAAAGCACAGCTGTGGTCATGTCCTCCTGCACAGCCTGGCCCAAGCACCTCTGAAATAAGGTTTAAAGCCTCAGGTGAATCACTTAGGGTCCCCACCATAATCAGCCATTCCCTGCTCACCCACACATGGCTACCCCTTGTTCCAGCTACTTTGGATTCCTTGTAATTCCCTTTGCATGCTATGTGAATTTCCTAGCCCCTGCCATTCCCTCCATTTGAAATACACTGAGTTGCTACTCAGTTCAATGAGTAAACACAGTTATCTTCCATGAAGATCTCCCTTAAACAGACTCACTCCCACCTGGTAATTCCTTCTTTGGATTCTCGTACCATTTTGCATTTGTCCTTGCAAGCACACCTGCCACCTTTGGACTTGGGTTATAGTTATGCTTGGCTTATTTCCTTTCCTAAATTTGTCCAGGGAACTTCCTTTTATGCTTGTGCAGATCTCCTAATTCCTAGGGCTATGCCTTCCACAGATGGGATATCATGCGACTGTTGACTCTCCTAGTGGATGGATGAATGACTGAATTGCAGTAATATAGCTAGCTGCTGTGTTATATTGTTGGGTGAGGTTGGCAGAATTAAACATTGTCTTTCTTTCCTCTAATCTATGGGAACTTGAATAGGATTCGTATCCTGCTGTTGTGTGAAAAATGTATAAATTTTAATTATGCTGAATTGGTTCATAGTGCTTTTCAGGTCTACTACATCCTTTGACTTTTCTATCTATCCATTCTATTAATTTTTGAGACTTTGTTATTAAAACTCCAACTAAAAATCTTAAAGTATCTACTTAAAAAGATAATTGTTCATGATGATGTGTGGCAGAAACCAATACAATATTATAAAGAATATCATTATACTTTAAGAATGAATTTTTAAAAATATTTATAATATATAGTGGAACTACATGTAAATTTGTTTTGTATTTTCCAAGTCACCTGTAAGTGTGTTATCATATTTCATAATTTAAAAAATAAAGAGAGAAATCTTTGTAATATCTATTTTATTATTTAATTAAAATATTTATGTAATTTTAAAAAATCACTATATTTCATGCTGGGTTGGTCATGAATGATCAGGTAAGCAACTCAATTTCTCTGAGCCTGTTTCCTCAGCTATAAGGCAGGGACAGGATTCTTAGTTTATAGAGCCTCAATGAGAATTCATATTCATATGAGATTGTGTATGGAACATATCAGGTATCTAGCCTGGCACGTAGTAGGTACTCAGTTAAAGAAAGGATATGATGATGGTGATGCTGGTAACAATGGTGATGGTGATGGTGTCGTAGCGGTAACAGCGATGGCAAGAATTATGACTTTCAACCCGCTAAAAGTGAAGTGCTAAAAAGAGAAGGTTCTGCCTGGGTGGTTGAGGGACCACAGCTCTCAATGTCACATAATTGACTTTTCCCTTCATGGGATGCTGTTTACAAAAGCAAAGGTCATCTAATATATTCATAGAAGGCTCTAGGCATATCAGCTATTTATTCCCATATTTGAGACTTTGAAACAGATAAATTTCATACTGGGACTACAAATGATTAAAAGGAGAAAAACCCAGTTAGTGTGGTTGTTAGCTGTGATGAACTGTGTAAAAATGGTTTATTGGAGGCACGTACAGTTGTTGTTGTTTTTAAAGGAGCAAACCTTTCTTATGATAATTTTGTAGATTTCATCTTTATATTATAAAATAATTCACGTTTATCACAGAAAATTTGCAAAAAACCCAATAAGACAATAAAATAACTCATAATTCCACTGTTTTGTTTAGAGACAAAAGCTGTGTACGCTTTGAGGTGTATTTCTCTGATCTGCCTTATTTTTTCCTTTTAGAACTGAAAATTTGGGTGGCTTCTTCGTCACTAACCAGTGATTTTATTTTCATGCCTTTTAAAAATAGAAATGAAAGCCTAGCAGACAGTTTTAGAAGAAATGAAAGTAAGGTATATAGAAGTTTTAAATGTAGACTAAATACCAGTGGTTTCCCATGCAGATAATTCCACAGGAGCCAGGCAAGGGCTTGGTTGAGGCCACCTCAACCTACTTCTAATTTGGCTAATACCCAAATTCCTGGTCAGGCCTTTATAGGAGAGCACAGTCCGCTGTGCTGTTCACTATTTCTTCTTTCTTTCATCCATGAGGATGGAAATACCCTCATGGGTTTGATGGGCCTTTTGGTCATGGGAGGAGGGGGGGTGCCCAGCCATAGTCTTCCTGGAAAGGGGGACTTTAGAAAGCACTGAGGCAAAATAAAGCGGGTGCGACAGGAAGATTTCAGGGGAGCCTAAGGAGGGAGAGGCTGGGCTGGGAATAAGAGTCATGGGAGAGAAGCTGGGAGCGATATGACCAGTTCTGGGGAACAAAAGGGATCCAGCAGCAGAGCAGGAGACCAAGAGCCCGAAAAGGAAAGTTGGGCATAGGTCAGGACTGAAATATTCTATCGGAACTCCACCCCACCGCTCTTCAGCCCACAGGAAAGTCGGCCAAGTGCCACAATCTTGTGATAGCGTGTCTCACGGGAAGGGAGCTGCGGTCAACTCTTGAGTGGGTGAGGGAGAGAGGCCGAGACCAGAGACGGTCCAGGAGGGTGGCTGCTGAGTTCGGCAGGTCTGAACGAGGGAAATCTCTGAGGCAGGGGCTGGTGAGCAGATTGCAAGGCTCCACCAGGGACCTACAGCAACCTTGGCGTGGATGCAAAGTGGTTCCTGAACGTGCGGCGGGACTGAGAGCATCATATACTGAAAAGTTGGAAGGACGGAGCCCAGAGGCTGGGAGGTTCAGAGACAACTTGTTGCCATGCCCTGGCTTACATAAGACTCATCTCCATTGACAGAGCCATCTCTGGCTTTTGGATAAGTGAATTTTTAGTCTGCGGCAGCTACCAGCACATGACTGAGTTTAGTCACAATGTTGTAAAACACCCCTGGAGATTCCTGGCCGAAAAGTGAAAACTGTCACTAGAAAGTGACAAAGGAACCGGAATAACCAGGCTTGGATGACCTCCACCAGCCGCCCAGGCTGCTTCCCATGATAACGAAGCCCTCCCCGTGCAAGAGACAGAGGTCCCAGTTACCCCACTAGACTTCTGTTCCGGGAGCCCACCCACTCTAGGGAGGAGGGGGGAGGAGGGGTTCTTGTCAAAGAAACCTACCTGGGTTGGACAATGGGGTTCTCTGGGTCACTGCAGAGTGGTGTGGTGAGGGAAAATAAATGATCCAAGTATTTGGAGAGAACTATTTCAGAGAAAAATTATACTTAAAAAAACAGATGGTTCCTTTGTTTCCAATAGTTGCCTATAAATTCTCTATTTTTCTGTTCTGCGGAATTGAAATTGATTGAAAAGGACATTCTTTTATCATGAGTCAGTTGACAAGAAAATTGAGAAAACAAAACAATGAGTGCCAGCTTTTTTTTTTCTCTCTCTCTTTTCAGACAAGTAAGTCCAGAGGTTCAGATAAGAAAAGAGAAAGAAGGTTGTCAGTGGTGGTTTTTAGCTGCTGTCTGTGGTCGCTTTTCTGAAGCTGCTGTGCAGATGCCTGGACACACACGTCCCTCCAGCTGCCTCACATCTGGAATTCTGGAGTTGTCCCTCTGGTGCTCCACGAAAAACTGCAAAAAACCAACTTTGGTTTCGAACCCAATGTGGTTTCACAGACTTTTCCAGACTTGGGCTGTGGAAAATTGCCGCTCTTGGCTTGAAATTCAGTTTAGCAAGTGGTATGTTTCAGGGGAACTGGTGGATCTGAAGATTAATTTGTCTCTGCTGCCTCCTGAGGCTCCCCCATCAGCTGCTTGGCTCCCAGAACCACCAGTCTGAGTGTCGCAATGCACTCCAGGGGCAAGGAGGAATGCGGCACAAATGTCGTCAGTGAGAACAGCCCACTGTCTGGGTGTCTTCTGGTCTGTGCATTTTCTCCTGTTTTCACCATCACGTATACAAAGAAGGTGACAGGAGACACTTGTGTCTTCCACCGGTCACAAAATGCCTCCTTGTCCTGTAGACCTGGACGGGGTGTCTCTTTGGGGTAGCTGTGTCTTCCTTCTTCTCCCAGCCACGTGACCCCCCTGAGACGCTTTACGCCAGGTCTGCTGATGAGTGTGCAACAGGAGTTTGCAGTGACAGGTAGGGTACCAGCTGACCAGCTACCTGAGCTTGAATCATTTCTCCAAATAATAGGCATATGAGAGAAAGGTTGCTGGTCTCTAAATGTGGTGAATTGGTTTAGTAAAGAGTCCTTTTCCTGCTTTTAAGTAGTGCTGAGTCCCAAAGGATGTTCAACTGTCCACACATGACTTTTAGAAATGGGATGGAATTTTGGGTGGGGGTAGGGAGAGCAGTGCATAGAATTAAATTATTGAATTTGGGGTTTCCCTGGTAGCTCAGATGGTGAAGAATCCACCAGCAATGTGGGAGACCTGGGTTCAACCCCTGGGTTGAGAAGAACCGCTGGAGGAGAGCAAGGCAACCCACTCTAGTATTCTTGCATGGAGAATCCCCATAGACAGAGAAGCCTGGAGGGCTGCATTTCATGGGGTCGAAAAGCATCGGACACTACTGAAGTGACTAAACACAGCACATTTACAATGGTTGGCACATATACAATGGTTGTATTTTTTCCAATGGACAATCCTGAGATCCACAGTCTTTGGATGATCATTAAGGTGCTCTGGGGAAACAATAATAATAATATATAATAATAATGTTATTAATATTAAATAATATTATAGAGTTAGCAAATGTTCCATGCAAAATGAGGGCCACAGATGGTGGATGTTCATTGTAGGCAAATTCAGGTAAGCTTTCATGGGGGACATGGGTTTCTCAGTTGGCACAGCAGTAAAGAATCTGGGTGCCAATGCAGGAGATGTAAGAGGTGTGGGTTTGATCCCTGGGTGGGGAAGATTCTCTGGAGCAGGGCATGGCAACCCACTCTAGTATTCTTGCCTGGAAAATCCCATGGACAGTGGACCCTGGCGGGCTACAGTCCATGCTCTCTCAAACAGTCAGACACAACTGAAGCGACTTAGCACATGCACAGCACATAGAATAATGCTAATAACCTTCCTAGGTATTCTTTCCATTTTTCTCAATTTTCCAATAAGACTCTGGACAGGAGTAGTGGTGCAGACACTGTGGACATGGCGGGAGGGAGGATGAGATGAACTGGGAGATTGGGATTGACATATTGTGCTGCCAAGTGTGAAATAGATACCCAGTGGGAAGCTGCTGTGTAGAACAGGGCACTCAGCTTGGTGCTCTGTGATGACCTAGATGGCTGGGGTGGGGGATGGGGGTGGGAGGGGGATTCAAGAGCGAGGGGATATATGTATACATACAGCTGATTAATTTCATTGTACAGTAGAAACTAACACATTATAAAGCAATTATATTCTGATTAAAAAAACAATAAGGGCAGATATGTGCCTATTGTAACCCCAGGATCAGATTCAGGGTCCTTCCTGCAGAAGATCTCAAAATAACCTAATTATGTAGAAAGTTCCATTTATGTAAGGAACTGAGGACAAGTATCTTGCAGTAGGAAATGACAAGGACAGCAGTTCTGTTCAGAAAACACTTGCTGATGTCTTCCTGGGGTCATGGCTAAAAGCGACTGTCACAGAAAAGTGAAAGTCACTCAGTTGTTTTCGACTCTTTGCAACGCCATGGACTGTAGCCTGCCAGGCTCCTCTGTCCATGGAATTCTCCAGGCAAGAATACTGGAGTGGATTGCCATTCCCTTCTCCAGGGGATCTTCCCAATTGAGGGATCAAACCTGGGCCTCTTGCACTGCAGGCAGATTCTTTACCATCTGAGCCACCAGGAAAGCCTCCTAAAAGGAATTCCTAATTCCAGAGGTAAAGGCCATTGTACTGGCCACTTGACTGTCTTCAGTGTAACCCAGAAGCATGCATACAGGGAGTGGAGAAAATCTGAGAAGCCACAGGAATTGGGGCTGCAGAAGTGTAGCCTATCCCTGGGTTATGGAGAGGAAAATATTGATACACCAGAGCCAGCTGTTATATACTCAGCAAAATTGCAGAATTTTGAAAGTCAGTTGTTAAGTGACTGGTACCTTAAGACTGGCTGTGGTAAGAGTATTTACATCATGCAAATCAGCAAACACAACAAATCAGGCTCCTCCCATCCTATGCAGAAGAGCTGCTTTACCAGAACACGGCTGCGAACCTGACCATTTGTGAACAGGCAAGAGTAAGTTTTTAGAAAAAGCTTCAAACTGACTGTGACCTTGACAGGACTTATTATTCAAAGCACCAACCTCTGCCAAAAGCAGCCCCTATGCTTCTCAGACCAAAGGTTGGAAATTATCTGTAGCTGAGACTCCTGGTCACTTCTGGGTTCTTGTTACCTCTATCTGTCCACCTGAAACCACTTAAGAGTCACAGCAATGGGCACACACATATAATCTGAATGTTGAATTTATAGACTTCTTTTATTATGAACCCACAGAGCACTGCATATGAATTAGATCAGCTGTGGTTCCTACCGGTGATGGTGTTAAGTCACTTCCAGTCACATCCTGCGACCCCATGGACTGTAGCCCGCCAGGCTCCTCTATCTGTGGGATTCTCCAGGCAAGAATACTGGAGTGGGTTGCCATGCCCTCCTCCAGGGGATCTTCCTGACCCAAGGCTTGAACTCTCATCTCTAACAGTCTCCTGCTTTGGCAGGTGGGTCCTTTACAACGAGCACCACCTGGGAAGCCCCGTGGTTCCTATTAGTGGCCCCCCAACTTGAAACAAGCAGAACCAGAGAAACTACAGGTGGCCTGAGTCTCCTCACATGACACTTTCTTCTTGGACATTTGCTGCCATTATTTGCTCTCCTCTGTAATTAATGTTTCTCTGGCTGGCATCCCTGGCATTCAATACTGTTGTACTCTGATCACACCCAAATCCAGCTATGATCTCTTCCCTGAGCTCCAGACTCACATCCAACTCTCTCCTTGACATCTCCACTAGGAAGTCCAATGGGTGTCTCAAACCTTAGGTTAGAGGTTAGATTGGCTCATGTCACTTCTCTGCTCTGGAGGCTTCGCATCTCATGCCAAGTAGAAATCCCCAAAATGGTCTGATCTATGTGCCCAGCCAATCACTTTGCTGTTCTCCTCTCTCCCTGCTCTCCCTACTGCCAAGCTGGCCTCTTTGCTGTTTCTGAAACATGGCAGACAGGCTCAACATTAGGAGAACTTGCTATTCCATCTGCCTGGAAAGTTCTTTTATGGGATGTCCACATGACTCTCTCCCTCACTTCCTCAAGTCTTTACCAAAGGCCCCATGTTAAACAAGCCTCCTAATTTTACATCCTTCACACTCCCTATCCCCTCAGCAATCCCTACTCCCCATCACTTCTCAGCACACTCTATCTTGCTGACTGGCCTGTTTGCTGTTTTTTTCTCTCCCACTAGAATGTAAGCTCCCTGAGGGCAAGGCTTTTAGTCCAGTTTGTTCAGTGTTGTATTCCTAAGACAGTGCCCAGCACATTGGCAGGGGCTCAGTAGACACTTGCTGAATAAATAAATGAAAATCTGGGCCTCTCTCTTCCAACCTGCTCCTCTGCCAGTCTCCACTCTGCCAATGGGCCCCCACCATTTCACTCCATATTTCAGGTTAAAACCCTGAGCCACCCTCATCTTCCACATCCAACCCACTGACAAGTGCCGACAGCTTGACCCTCAAAATACATTTTGAGTCTGACAACTTGCCCCCACTTCTTTGCAAACATCATAGTCCAAACTATCGCCAGCCAGCTAGACAACGGTGATCACTTTCTACCTGGGCTTCCCACCTCCCGTAGTCCTCATGCCCACCCCTTCACACACACACACTTTGCCAGCGTGATCTTTAAAACATATCCAATAGAACACCTGACTCCTCCACTGAGAACTCCCAAAGGCTTCTCACCACATTTAAAACACAATCCATTCTACTGACCTGGCCACTGCTGACTTTTCCAGACTCATCTCTGACCCTCTCAATTATTCTCCTTCCTTCAACAGCAAGTCCTAAGGGCCTGCTCAGGGATGGAGCTGTTCATGGTGTTTGGGACACATCATGGTTGGAAAAATACTTATGCTCTTGTGGAACTTCTGTTCTACTGATGGGAAATAAACAGCAAGCAATAAGCATGGTAATAATAATAATTGAGTAGGCATTTCCCTGATAGCTCAGTTGGTAAAGAATCCACCTGCAATGCAGGAGACTCTGGTTCGATTCTGGGTCGGGAATATCTGCTGAAGAAGGGATAGGCTACCCACTCCAGTATTCTAGGGCTCCCCTTGTGGCTCAGCTGGTCAAGAATCTGCCTGCAGTTCAGGAGACCTGGGTTCAATCCCTGAATTGGGAAGATCCCCTGGAGAAAGGAAAGGCTTCCCACTCCAGTATTCTGGCCTGGAGAATTTCACAGAATGTATAGTCCATGGGGTCGCAAACAATCGGACATGACTGAGTGACTTTCACTTTCATATAATAAGATGGGCCTTCCCTGGTGGTTCAGACAGTAAAGAATCTGCCTGCAATGCAGGAGACCCAGGTTTGAACCCTGGGTCAGGAAGATCCCTTGGAGAAAGGAATGACTACCCACTCCAGTATTCTTGCCTGAAGAATCCCATGGACAAAGGATCCTGGCAGGCATGTGGCAAAGAGTCAGACACAATTGAGCAACTAAACACTCACACATATAAGAAGGTGATGAGTGGGAATTCCCTGGTAGTCCAGTAGTTGGGACTCTGTGCTTCCACTTCAAGGGCATGGGTTCAGTCCCTGGTCAGGGAACTAAGATCCTGCATGCTGTAGAGTGAGGCGAAAAAAAAAAAAAAAAAGAAGGTGATGAGTGCTATGGAAAGTAAAGAGACATTAGAGAGGATTTAGAAGGATTGTGTTTGGCCCAGCAGGAACTAGCTGCAATGTTAGGTAGGTCTTCACTGATGGGACAGGACCTAAACAAAGATGAGGAAGACAAACCACCCTGGTCATCTTGTATTTCCAGCAGGAGTAGGAGGTGGGTTTGTATTGTGTCAACTCAGTTAAGCTGAATGTCTATCTTAGACGAGCATAGTTGCATGCATAGTTCCAGGTGAGCACGGCACACAGTCGTAAGTGCGGTTTGGAGGCAGCGGTATTTTTTGCTAGGAAAGTAGGCTACGAGGCGCAGGCGTAGCTCACTCCAGACCATGCTTCTCTGCTGGCTCTGCTTTGTTAGCCAGAGGCTGAGCCCTAGTTCCTTCAGTTCCCACAGGGTCTCTTCCTTCAGCAACTCCAGCTCCTGGCCAGGGGGACACCTAGCCCTGTGACCAAGGGCGCTGAGGATGGAGGCTTAAAGGCATTGAGAGACCAGTCAGATTCCAACCCATCCTTGCACTCCCTGCTGGTCCTTCCTTCCCTCTCATCACACCACACCATTCCCAACTGCCTGCCTCACTGACTTTAGGATGGATCACAGGATATAGGAGCAACAACCTCACACCAGCTAGTTACTGGCTGCCAGGGTTCTGTGAGGCTAAATCCCTCAATAACAAATGAATGAACTAAAGAAGTTTTTATAGGATTTATTACAAGGATAATACATTTTATTATACTTATTATTAATGTATACACAATGGCTGGCTCCTTATCTTTTAATCTATGCTCTTATGTCACCACCTTATAAAAATCTTACCTAAGTATCTAAGACAGAAGTTTCTGTACTCACTCCATATCCCCTCACCTGTTCTTTTATGGCATATATAACTCTGAACTTTTTCTTAGAAATTTATTTGATTACTTACTAAACAGGGCTCACCCTATTCATCACTCTGTCTCCAGTGCCTAGAACCCAGACTGCACATGGTAGGAATTTTTTAAAAAATGATTGAATAAATGTGTCTGATGTCTTTTATTTTTGGTGTCTATCAACAAATTTCCGAATACCAAATTAAGCTATAATGGTTTCACTTACAGGAGTTTTGAGGCTTCCCAGGTGGTGCTAGTGGTAAAAAACCTGCCTGCCAATCCTGCCTGCCAATGCAGGCGGAGAAGGCAATGGCGCCCCACTCCAGTGCTCTTGCCTGGAAAATCCCATGGATGGAGGAGCCTGGGAGGCTGCAGTCCATGGGGTCGCTAAGAGTCGGACACGACTGAGCGACTTCACTTTTACTTTTCACTTTCATGCATTGGAGAAGGAAATGGCAACCCACTCCAGTGTTCTTGCCTGGAGAATCCCAGGGACAGGGGAGCCTGGTGGGCTGCCGTCTCTGGGGTCGCACAGAGTCAGACATGACTGAAGTGACTTAGCAGCAGCAGCAGCAGCCAATGCAGGAGACATGAAACCCGGGTTTGATCCCGGGGTTGGCAAAATCCCCTGGAGGAGGGCATAGCAAACAACTCCAGTATTCTGGCCTGGAGAATACCATGGACAGAGGAGCCTGGAAGACTATAGTCCATGGGATCACAAAGAGTCAGACATGACTGAAGCGACTAAGCCCTCACGCACATACTCAAACCTGAGGATTTCATACCTCTCTAGCAAGAAATTGAACTCAAAGTTTCTCCCTAGCAAGAAAATACAGAATTAGAAGATTTTTTAAATTACAGTATACTAAAATAGGAAAATCTTTTAAAACAAATATCTATGTTTAGAATTTTAACCTCTAAAGTTCTGAATCAAAACTTCTTTTGCCACTTCTTCAATGGAATGCTATGCTGTGCTGTGCTTAGATGCTCGGTCATATCCATCTCTTTGCGACCCCATGGACTGTAGCCCCCCAGGCTCTTCTCTCCATAGGAATTCTCCAGGCAAGAATACTGGAATGGGTTGTCATGCCCCTCCAGGGGATCTTCCCAAGCCAGGGATTGGACCCAGATCTCTGGCATTGCAGGTGGATTCTTAACCATCTGAGCCACCAGGGAAACCCTTCAATGGAACAGTGGTCCTAATTTTGGGCAAGTAACTGATTTTAATTGTTATTAATTATTCTTTGTAGGCATTAGACTGTTTGCTCATCTTACTTTCCTTTCCTTTAGAGTCTCTACTCTTAGCATCCCACCTGGCTGTAGATCTTCTGCACTGAAGCTCCATGTAAAAGAATTTGCTGCTTTCTTCCTGGCGTCAGTTGTGGCATAACTTCTCATTCCTTCTAAACATATTTGCATGTTCGTTCATGCATTGAACCAATATGAATTGATCATCTCCTATTTCTCAGAGGTTGTTTTAGTTTCAAGGTGATTGTCTTGGAGGAGCCCCTTCTTTTTCTGACCCAGAAATGCTGTGCCATTGACCTGCAGCAGCAAGCGTTACCCTGCCTTGTTTTCCCAAACATTCTCCCTGAAATCATTTGGGGTGTAACACTTCCTGCTGCTATTCCTACAATTCTCCACAACTGATTCTTATTTGTCCTTGGCTAAGTGCTCTTCCTTCCCATTTTTGTTCCAGCCCTTTAAAGTCTGAGAGCATCAGAGGATGTCCTGTGCAGCCTCTGGTTTTACTAGCTCCCTTCCCTTTCCTTCTGAAAGAGGAGCACTTTCAATCGCAGATTCAGAGTGACATTTCTCAGAGTGTCCCAACCCTCTTGAGACAGGATTCATCTAAAAATCCCTGACAGTGATATCTGGGCTATCTCTCCTCTGACCTTTGGGAAATCTGCTTCCCTAAAGTCTGATTGTGTGTTTTTACTGCAAAACTTCCCCTGTCCTTGATGCTCATGAGCTCAAAAATGGATTTTGAACCAGGCAGTCAAACATTCGAATCCTGGGTCTACCCCTTCTTGGCAATATCACCTAACCAAGTCATGGAATTTGCCTGAACCAAAGTTTCCTAATCTGGACAAAAGATGACTACTGTAAGGCTTATACCCCATCCCGTGTGCTTTTATTACATGTGCTGTTGACATCCCCACATCTGGGCAGGCAAAAGAATACTGTGTAACTTCTGAGACAAAGTCAAAACAGGCAACAGAGCCGCTGCCTGGCTCTCTCAATCTCAGAACACTGCTTTTGGAATAGGGTTGCCAAATTTAGCAAGTCTAAATATACAGGATATCCACTTAAATTTGAATTTTGGAAAAATAAAAAATAATTTTTTGGTGAAAGTATATCCCAAATACTACAAAGGACATATATTAAAAAGTTATTAATTGTTTCTATAAATTAAAAGTTTAACTGAATGTCCTATATTTTGTATGGGAACTCCACTTTGGAGCCCAGAGGAGCCATGCAAGAAGTTTGGCTGCCCAGAAGCTACTAGCTCTCCCAGTTTCTTGGTGTTTGAGTGTTCCCAGTTCAGGCATCAGACACATGTACAAAGAAGCCTTCAGGATCATTCCTTCCATACTTACAGTTTACCTGCAAACATGCAGATACCCCAAGACAAACCCCTAGATGAACCCAGCCAACCTTCATAACAATAAGGGATGATAATAATAGATGATTGTTATTGTTTAAAGCCACTAAATTTGGGGGTAATTTGCTATACAGAAATAAATAAATGCCAAGACATAAAAGCAACCTAAATGTCCATCCATTGACAGAGGAATGGATAAAGAAGATCTGGTACATCTATACAATGGAATATGACTAAGCCATTAAAAAGGACAAAATAATGTCATTTGCAGCAAAAATGGATGGATCTAGAGAGACTGTCATGCTGAATGAAGTCAGATCAGATCAGATCAGATCAGTCGCTCAGTCGTGTCCGACTCTTTGCGACCCCATGAATCGCAGCACACCAGGCCTCCCTGTCCATCACCAACTCCCGGAGTTCACTCAGACTCACGTCCATTGAGTCAGTGATGCCATCCAGCCATCTCATCCTCTGTCATCCCGTTCTCTTCCTGCCCCCAATCCCTCCCAGCATCAGAGTCTTTTCCAATGAGTCAACTCTTCACATGAGGTGGCCAAAGTACTGGAGTTTCAGCTTTAGCATCATTCCTTCCAAAGAAATCCCAGGGCTGATCTCCTTCAGAATGGACTGGTTGGATCTCCTTGCAGTCCAAGGGACTCTCAAGAGTCTTCTCCAACACCACAGTTCAAAAGCATCAATTCTTTGGCACTCAGCTTTCTCTATGGTCCAACTCTCACATCCATACATGACCACAGGAAAAACCATAGCCTTGACTAGACGAACCTTCATTGGCAAAGTAATGTCTCTGCTTTTGAATATGCTATCTAGGTTGGTCATAACTTTCCTTCCAAGGAAGAAGCTGAAGTTGAACGGTTCTATGAAGATCTACAACACCTTTTACAACTAACACCCAAAAAAGATGTCCTTTTCATTATAGGGAACTTGAACGCAAAAGTAGGAAGTCAAGAAACACCTGGAGTAACAGGCAAATTTGGCCTTGGAATACGGAATGAAGCAGGGCAAAGACTAATAGAGTTTTGCCAAGAAAATGCACTGGTCATAACAAACACCCTCTTCCAACAAGACAAGAGAAGACTCTACACATGGATATCACCAGATGGTCAACACTGAAATCAGATTGATTATATTCTTTGCAGCCAAAGATGGAGAAGATCCATACAGTCGGCAAAAACAAGACCAGGAGCTGACTGTGGCTCAGACCATGAACTCCTTATTGCCAAATTCAGACTTAAATTGAACAAAGTAGGGAAAACCACTAGACCATTCAGGTATGACCTAAATCAAATCCCTTATGATTATACAGTGGAAGTGAGAAATAGATTTAAGGGACTAGATCTGATAGATAGAGTGCCTGATGAACTATGGAATAAGGTTTGTGACATTGTACAGGAGACAGGGATCAAGACCATTTCCATAGAAAAGAAATGCAAAAAAAAAAAATGAAGTCAGATAGAGAAACACAAATATCACATCACTTATATGTGGAATCTATAGTAAAGGTACAAATGAACTTATTTACAAAACAGAAATAGAGTCACAGATGTAAAAAACAAGCTATGGCTACCAGGGGGGAATGGGGAGGGGAGATAAACTGTAAGACTTGGATTGACATATACACACTACTGCATACTCTTGTCTGGAAGGTCCCATGGATGGAGGAGCCTGGTAGGCTGCAGTCCATGGGGTTGCTCACACTCATACACGACTGAGCAGCTTCACTTTCACTTTTCACTTTCATGCATTGGAGAAGGAAATGGCAACCCACTCCAGTGTTCTTGCCTGGAGAATCCCAGGGATGGGGGTGCCTGGTGGGCTGCGGTCTATAGGGTCACACAGAGTTGGACACAACTGAAGTGACTTAGCAGCAGCAGCAGCAGCAGCATATAAAATAGATAATAAGGACCTATTGTACAGCACAGGGAACTCAATACTAAGCAGAGACATCACTTTGATTACAAAGGTTTGTATAGTCAAAGCTATGGTTTTTCCAGTAGTTGTGTATGGATGTGAGAGTTGGACCATAAAGAAGGTGACCATAAAGAAGGCAGATAGCTGAAGAACTGATGCTTTTGAATTGTGGTGCTGGAGAAGACTCTTGAGAGTCCCTTGGACTGCAAGGAAGTCAGACCAGTCAATCCTGAAGGAAATCAACCTTGAGTATTCATTGGAAAGACTGATGCTGAAGCTCTAATACTTTGGCCACCTGATGCAAAGAATTGACTCTTTGGAAAAGGCCCTGATGCTGGGAAAGATTGACAGCAAAAGGAGGAGAGGGCAGCAGAGTTTGAGATGGTTAGAGAGCATCACGGAGTCAACGGACATGAATTTGTGCAAACTCCAGGAGATAATGAAGGGCAGAGAAGCCTGGCGTACTGCAGTCTATGGGGGTCACAAAATGTCAGACACGACTTAGCAACTAAACAGCAAAACTTACCTCTATGGGAAAAGAATCTGAAAGAGCATGGATGTATATATGTGCATAACTGATTCACATTACTATACACCTGAAACTAATTACAACATTGTAAATGAACTGTATTCCAATAAAAAAATTTTTTTAACTTTTTTCACTGTATCCCCCCCTTTTTTTATAAGAGAGCAGCAGATGTTTCATGTGAGGTCAGATGCTGCTAAAGACCAGTTTTTCTGCAAGACAGTTCCCTTGTGGGAGTTCCTGGTCACTAAGGCAATGGCACCCCTCTCCAGTACTCTTGCCTGGAAAATCCCATGGATGGAGGGGCCTGGTAGGCTGCAGTCCATGGGGTCACTAAGAGTCGGACACGACTGAGCGACTTCACTTTCACTTTTCACTTTCATGCACTAGAGAAGGAAATGGCAACCCACTCCAGTGTTCTTGCCTGGAGAATCCCAGGGACGGGAAGCCTGGTGGGCTGCCGTCTATGGGGTCACACAGAGTTGGACACGACTGAAGTGACTTAGCAGCAGCAGCAGCTAGATAGCATTCCTCAAACCACCCTTGAAGCTGGGTGTGGCCTGTGACTGAGGTCTAGCCAGTGGAATGCGAGTGGATGATAAGTGTCACACCCAGGCTTGCCCTCCTCCAACAACACCCTGCCATGCATGTTATCATATGTTCTTTACCCTTCCACTGGCTTGATGTGGATAATCATGACAACCTTGGAAGCAATATGTTGTATATACCATACAACAGATGGAGACTGGGTCCCTGAATCACCCCCTGGAGGAGAATTACCAGCCAATCAGGAACATTTGTTTTGGACTTTATGTAAATAGAAATTTGCTTTTATTGCACTGAGTAATTATACACTTGGGGGGTTGTTTATCATAGCAGCTAGCGTAACTGTAAGGAAATACAATGCAAATCTCAAATATTTCAGGTAAGCACAGTCTATTTTGCAGACAGGCACACCAAGGGATCAATGCCAACTGTAAGAAGCTGATTGAGGCTTATGTGTCACTATGAACACAGAAGGTTTTATAAACATGCCTTGAAGAATAGTTCTTTTCAGGTTCTCCTGGCTCAGCCCAATTAAAGCCACTGCTGATGCAACAAACCCTTCTCTTAATGCATTACATAACTAGTATTAACAAAAACAGTATGGTTTTAATATTTTCACTGTAGTCTAAACCTGAATAAGGAAATCATTTAATACCCTTTGACTTTGTCAAAACACAATTTTCTGGACACAACCATTCAAACACTCTTGAATGTCCAAGAGAATCATCACCCTACGAATGTACGCTCATCTCTGGACCTAAGATTAGGGGGACCAACCACCCCAGTTTACCTGAGACAGAGGGAATTCCTGATATATGGGACTTTCAGTTTTAAAATCAGGACAGTCTCAGACTAACTGAGAAGAGTTGATAACCCTACAGGATACTATTTTGCTAGAAGCAAGTCTAAACATACGACTGGAAATCCAGAATAGAACAAAGAAAAGGGACTTTTCCCCTCTTCTACCTGGAAGGGCATACTCTCAATTGAGGAAAAGATGTTTTCCTTTAAGGTACCACTGACTGGGAAAATTCCAGAAACTCTGACTCATCCAATGGTCATACCCATGCCCTCACAAAGGCCAAGGGTCAATGCTGAAATTAGGTCATTTGGGAATAACATGTCCTCAACTTACCTTGTGTTCTTTCTTACACAGCAGGGCAGGCAGCTGACACTAAATGCTGTGAGAACAGTCCCGAAGCAGAATGATAACACCGAGGGGAGGTGGGTGCTGATGGCAGCAGGAGGGCCTGGGAGCAGGAGGGGACAGCACAGCGCTTGGCGGCGCAACACAGCTCACCTGCTCCTCTGCCCTGGCGTTTCCCGCCGCTCTGCTGACTCACAAACTCTTGAGACATGGTTCCCGGGATGTTGGGCTACCAATTGATTTGAGTGGTTCCCGTCACATGGTGCTGCCCACCTCCCTTCCAGCATCTTGAGACGCATCTCTTTGACATGACCTTGCAGGAGTGGATGAAGCTAACTCTCACCTGATTTCAGGTCAGGCCACGTGAGAGGACGTGATGTTTCCCGCCTCTGTCTTTCTTATGCCACTGTCGCCATTTTGGTTACATCCCATACTTCCTATGCTATTCTTTACCACAGATTTTCCTTGATATGGCCTCCCTTTTTAAACTCAATTCTATCTTCAAAGGAAATTGCATATCACCAACATAAATGGCAATACTTTGGCCACCTGATGCAAAGAACTGACTCATTGGAAAAGACCCTGATACTGGGAAAGATTGAAGGCAGGAAGAGAAGGGGATGACAGGATGGCATGGCTGGATGGCATCATCAGCTTGATGGAAGTGAATTTGAGCAAGCTCGGAAGTTGGTGATGGACAGGGAAGTCTGATGTCCTGCAGTCCATGGGGTCACAAAGAGTCGGACATGACTGAGCAACTAAACTGAACTGAACTGAACTGAACATAAATGGAAAACTGATATCACTTGACATAACTATAACATAAAAAATTAAGTACAATGAAAGCAAAGCAGTGTGGTTCAATTCCTACTTGATGTAATTTCTGATGGACAGCTCCAGGTCTCAAGCCTGCTCTCTCTGGATTCAAAAGGGACATCAACAGAAGTTAGAGAAGTACTTTAGATGGACTGGCACCACACTGAGGCTTTCTTCTTGGTTAACTGGAAGACAATCCCTTTTAGTGAATAATTACCCTCACATCTCTCATCTTAAAGGAAACCTCCCTGCTCATCCACCTCCAGCTGTTTCCCCATTTCACTGTTCTTTCTTGCATCTCAAATTCTCGAAGGAATGGTCCACACACCCACTGGATCCACCTCCTTTTCATTCCTTAACCCACCATAATCCAACTCTAACTTTCATCTCCCTGTCATCACACTAAAATTGCATGAGTCAAGACCTCCACCTTCTCACACTGTCCCTCCCTCCCAAGGCATTCTTCTTGGTTTCCATGACACCCACATTCTTGGCTTGCCTTCTACTCTGTCTGCTTCTTCTGAGTCTCCTTTGCAAGACCTTCTTCCTCTATCCAACCTCTCACTGTCTGCCAGGGCCTGGCCTCCAGCTCTCCTCTCCTCCCTCCACACACTCTCCCAAGGGGGCCTTAGTAATCCCACAGCTGTATTATTCACAGGCTCTAAACGCCTGAAATTGTCTCTCAGGCCTGAGTCGCACATTTGTCCTCTCCCTGGCATCCACAGATGCTCATTTGCAATCTCCATTTGGATGTCTTACAAGCATCTTCAACCTTATATATCCAAAATGAACTTGTGATTCCTCCCGTTTCCTAGCCTTTCTCGTTTCAAAGGGCCCCACCATCTATCCCATGGCCTGAACTAGAAATCTGGAGGTAATTCTTGATTCTCTCTCCCCCTTTCTCACCTCTCTCAGTTCTAGGCCTATGGCTACTCCCAAATATATCCCCCATCCATCCTCTTCTCCCCATCGGCACTATCACCATCCTAATCCAAGCCACCATCATCTCTTTTCCAGATTATTGCAATGGCTTTTCATTTCCAATACTCCAGAGGCATCTTTAAATACACATCACTTCCTCCCTTGAAACCCATCTGTGGCTTCCGACTAAACACAGAATGAAACTCAGACTCTTACTATCAAACCTACAGAACCCTACTAGACGCACCTCCGCCCACCTCTCCAATCCTATCGTATGTCTCTCTCTGGATTTCTCTCCTACTACCTTGAAACTCCCACTGGCTTTCAATAAATGAACAACTTTGAATGAATGAATGGATGGATGGATGGATGAATAAAATGCCCAAAACTTACAGAAAGGTAAAGTTTAATACAAAGTTTTCAGATAAAAAGTCATTAGAAGAATTAAGGCCTTTTCAAAGAAATACATATAAAAATAAGAGTGTAATCCCAGGATTCATTAAAAGTATTTGTTTAAAGTTTCCTCAAAGGTACTTGGGTGATACACATACCCATTTCTGAAAATTGCAGAACTCCTTATTTGAAAAAGTATTCACACTGCCCTACCTAAGGAGAGAATTCACACCTATCTTCAATTTGTTCACAGACACACACACACAAACACCTGAAAACATTGCCAATATTCTTAGGAAGGAAAAATGAGAGGGATTTATGCCCATAAAGAGAAAGCTCTTTCTCATAAGTTAGAAGGCAATCATGTATTGCATCTTTGAGGCATAGGCGTGGTGAACAGGTGGTCCAAGACCTTATTTCAGACCACCACAAACTTACTCTGATTTTTCAAAAGCAGCTCAATATCTCAGTGCCTCTAATTTCGTTTCTCCTTCTCTCAGACTGTTATTACAATTAGCAAGATAATTTCCAAGATGTATTATGTTATTTTGAAGAGAGGTATCACATATGTAAATCCAAATCTATACTGAAGTAGAGAAAACTTCAGTACTGCATTCATTTGGAGCAATGAGAGATTTGCATGTCCTAGGAGTGTCTGGATCAATTGCCATAATAAGGTGAACCATGGATATAGTGAGATTCTAAAGTGATTTGTTTGAGTTATAAAAAAATATATATGCTGGATCAAATATTTCAGAAAATATAATGTCATAATGGTGGTTTACTATAACTCAAAAGATTAAATACAGAGTTAGCATACGACCTAGCACTTTTCCCTCCTAGGTGTATACCAAGAGAACTGAAAATAAATCTTCAAAGATTTGTATGCCAATGTCCATAGCAGCATTGTTCATAATAGTCAAAAAGTGGAAACATGTCAAAAGCACACAGGTCTACCAACTAACAAATGGATAAATAAAAAGTGATATATTCATATAATGGAATATTTTGGCATAAAAAGAAATGAAATACTGATACATGCTATAACATGGATGACACTTGAAAACATTATGCCAAGTGCAAGAAGCCGGTAACAAAGGATCACATGATGTATCATTCTTATTTATATAAAACATACAGAATAAGTAAGTCTATAAACATGGAAATAGACTGGTGGCTACTTGAGGCTGAAGCTGTTGAGGGTGGGGGAAACTAAGGACTGATGGCTAAGGGATAAAGTATTTCTTTCGGGAGTGATGGAAATATTCTATAATTGTGGTGATGGTTGCATAACTGAGTATGCTAAAAGACAAATGTGAATGTGTGAACGTCAAAGTCAGTCGTGTCCAACTCTTTGCGACCCCATGGACTCTCCATGGAATTCTCTAGGCCAGAATACTGGAGTGGGTAGCCTTTTCCTTCTACAGGGGATCTTCCCAGCCCAGGGATTGAACCCAGGTCTCCAAGCCAGGGGTCAAACCCAGGTCTCCCGCATTGCAGGCAAATTCTTTACAAGCTGAGCCACAAGGGAAGCCCATAGAATAAAAACTAATTCAAAAAGCCATTGGATAGCACACTTTGGATGAATCAGATGATATGTGAATTATGTCTCAATAGTTTTTAAAAGCAATAATCATATGCTATTTTCCCTAAAATCATTTCTTCATCCCATTTTTATAGGAGTATTCAGCATGTTAAGTTAGACTCAATAAATCAATATTGTCTCGTTAAATGCTGTCATCTATTTAGACATTTTTAATGGCATGAAAATCAGTTAACAAAAGCTGACGAAACAGTTGATGCTTATAACCTGACAGATTACACTCCAGAGACTTTTATTCATGTGTTCATTTGTAAATACTTTCATTGGCCAGCCTCTAGGATGGGCTTTTTAATATCAGTCAAGGAGTTTGCTATTGCAAAGCTAGACATTTTCTGTGCCTTAGGACTTTTCCCTGGTTGTGCCCTTCAGAAGACGGAGCACCACTGGTTACAGGAATTTCACAGCCTTTCCCCACTGCGTATCCTTTTAAGTTTTTTAACATTTAGATTTATTCCTCACTTATGGATAAAAATGTCACTTCAATTAAAAATAATGTTCTCATTATGGTGGTGTTCAATCACCATAGAAAGTGGTCTTGCTCTTGAACTTGCCTCTTGTCACCCTCTCAGCTATGGCTCTAAGATCCCTGGGTATGGTATGAACTTGACCTTGAGACAATGACAGCCGCAGCATGCTGTTAGCTTAATGTCATGCCAGAGTTGTGACCAACAATAGCCATAATTGTGTCCAAACAGTCTTAATATTCAACAGTGTCAAACAAGATTCTCAAGGGTGCATTGTGCTGGTGTAACTGAATTTGATGACTTTGGCTGCTCTTTTTAGCAAGTGTTCTAGATTAGTTTTTGTTATAAGGTTTTGCTCTTTCAAGTGCAGGAGTATCTTCTATGATCTCCCAGAGTCTCTGTTTTCAAAGTAGATAATCATTTTAATGGCCTGATTGCTTCCATTTTGGCTAAAGAAAGTGATTTGTTTCCAAAGGCATCAAAGAATATGGTGCTTTTGCCTAGACATGGTGGCTTTTTAAAAGGATGCCAAAGAATATACTGCTGCTATTATTTAAAATAAAACAAAGCAAAACCACAATGTTCCTTAAAGGGTGTATATCACTTCACGGTTATAGATTTTATTAACTTTGAGTAAACTTATTATCATTACACAATCCCACATTGACCCATGTAGTAAAAAAGGCACACATCTCACTGTTTTAAATATTCCAAAAGAGAAGATGCTTAGGCCAGTGACAGGGCTTACAGGACTTATGAAACACAAAAGTATTAATTCCCACAGAATGATAAATACTGGGCTCATCAAAAATGCCAATAATAAGTGGTATAAAATGCCCCTTAGATTAAATTGCTGATTTAATTTTCCTTTCCTTAATTGTAATAAAGTCTATGATGCTAACACCAGGAAGTATGTCATTAGCTTTGTTTTGTTTGTAGTTTACTTATTCCATAAATAGCCAGCTGGGAACATATTTTATTGGGGAAGAAGAGTAATCTATTCTTTTCCGCAAAACTCAAATCAAGATGAATTCGAAGTTCCCCCAAATAATTGTTCTGTAGGTTATAAACAAGCACTGGAATTCCAAGCATGAATCACTCATCTCTGTGAGTAAGCAAGCAGAACTCAAGAGCCCTGGAGAACGGGGTCCATCAGGAACCCTGGAGCAGAAGGCGGGGCTGTGTAGCTTTAGGGGCCACGCAGCGGACAGGTAGTGAAAGCTTCAGAAATAGGAAAACTGTCCACAGGACAGTGAGTGATTAAACTCGGTCACAGATTCTAACAGAATAAGCCGATGGCCTTGTTTCCACCTCCCATCATTGACAAACAAAACAAGTGATGCACTGAGCTGAGGTCTCCGTGAGGAATACTGGGTAAGAAACCACTGCTCATCAGTGCTCTTAATGCACACAACAGCTGCAGACCCAAGCCAGAGTTCAAAGGCCAAGGGTCAGTGGCCTGAGGGCCTTCACATCTGTCCTGAGAGTACTATGTTGGACTCCTGTGCACTAAAATGAGCCCACCTCATTTTCTTTAAAAAAAAAAAAAAGAAAAACTAGCAAAGTTTAATTTTCCTAATACCAGTGTTGTTTAGTCACTAAGTCATGTCCAACTCTTTTGCGACCCCATGGACTGTAGCCTGCCAGGCTCCTCTGTCCATGGTATTTCCCAGGCAAGAATACTGGAGTGGATTGCCATTCCTTTTTCCAGGGGATCTTCCAGACTCAGGGATTGAACATGAGTCTCCTGCTTGCCAGGTAGATTGTTTACCACTGCACCACCTGGGAAGCCCTAAAAAATAAGTTAAATTATGCCTTATAGAAAACTAAACTCAGAAAAGTATAAAGAAAAAAAATCTATAATCTTTCTGCCCTGATCACTTTTAACATTTTAGTGTTTTTCTTTAAAATGGTTTTCTATACAGATATGGTCATAGGTTATAACAAAACACCATGATGAATATCCAGTTTTATGTCCCACTTTCTCACTTAGTATTATACTGTGAGCATTTTCTCACATCATTCAACAGCCTTAGAAATGTGATTTTTTTAATGGCTGCATATTATTCTATCATATGGATACACAAGAACTAACCATTTCCCTACCTTAGACATTTAGATTGCTTTCAACTTTTCATTATTATCAATCACTCTGCAATGAACACTCCTCCCAACTTATTTTTAACAACCTAGAGAGAATCTTTGTGTTCTGTGCAGGTAGACTTACTAACACAGTAAGAGAAAAAAAAAAATGACACCACACAGCTTGGAAGACGTTTCAAAGATGGTCCATTAGAGACAATGACATGCGTGCTCCCAATGGAGCAGTTCCATAAAACATGCACAAAATCAGGCCTCAGTTGCTCTCCATTTTAGGACTTAAGACTCCAACTGCTCTTGAAAAGCACTTTGGTTTGCAACACAGGTCAGTCAACAATTATCTCCCTCCTATCAGGTGGCCAAGTCTCACCCACATGCAGCAGCAAGAACTTTCTGATGAGGGAGAATCAGGTAGCATTTGCCGAATGCCCAGTGGCCATAACAAAATGATGAAGGAGGGAGAGGAGACTGCTCTCCATTGCCCCTTACCTAGTTACTCATTGTCTGTTTTATTGTGGCAAAACATATAGGACTTCCCTGAGAGCTCAGTTGGTAAAGAATCTGTTTGCAATGCAGGAGACCCTGGTTCAATTCCTGGGTCAGGAAGATCCGCTGGAGAAGGGATAGGCTACCCATGCCAGTATTCTTGGGCTTCCCTTGTGGCTCAGCTGGTAAAGAATCTGCCCGCAATGCAGGAGACCTGGGTTCAATCCCTGGGCTGGGAAGATCCCCTGGAGAAGGGAAAGGCCACCCACTCCAGTATTCTGGCCTAGAGAATTCCATGGGTTCATGGGGTTGCAAAGAATGGGACACGACTGAGTGACTTTCACTTTCACACATAACATAAAATTTACCATTTAATCAGTTTTAATTCCAGGAGCATTAAGTACATTCATGTTGTCATGCAACCATCATCATGATCCTCTTACAGAGCAATTTCATCTTGCAAAACTTAAACTCTGCTCTCATTAAACAGTAGCTTCCTGTTCCCCTCTCCTCCAAGCCCTGGGCACCTGCTCTAGGCACCGCGTATCAATGGAATCAGACAGTACTTTTCCTTTGGTGTCTGGCTCCTTTCACTTGACTTAAGGTTTTCAAGGCTCACCCATATTGTTGGAATCCTATTTCACTGAATGGATACATTGCATTTTGTTGATTTACCCCAAAATGCTGATGGACATCTAGATTGTTTCTACCTTTTGAGGATTATAAACAATGCTGTAATGATTCACATAATTGAATGTTTGTGTGTGGGTGCCTGCTTGAGACTCTGCTTTTGATTCTTTTGAGTACATAACTTGGAATGGAATTTCTGGGTCATGTTGGTAATTCTATATCGACTTTTTCAGGAACCACCAAACTGTTTTCCACCACAATGCACCATTTCACATTCCTACCAAAAGCACATAAGAGTTCCCATTTCTTCACATCTTCATCAACACTTGTTATTTTCCTTCTGTTTTTTTTTTTTTCCAGTAGCCATTCTAATGGATGTAACGTGGGTTTCATGTGCATTTCCCTAATGAGTAGTGACATTGAGCATATTTTCATGTGCTCTTTGGTCATTGGAGTATCTTCTTTGGAGAAATGCCTATTCAAGTCTTTTGCCTATTTTTGAAAAGGGTTGATAGAGGCATCTGCAAAAAGCTGGGACAGGCAGACACTCAGCATCAGAGTGCTTTCCACACAGAGCATTTGATGGCAAGGAACAGATATAGATTCCCCAAAAGTCACCATTAAGAAGGGAGTTATTATGAGGCAAAGGGGACCCCTCTTGGGATCCTGGTACAGGAAGTTCAGTGGACCTCCGGGGCTGGGAAAGGCATCAGACAACTACCCTGTTCCTCTCTCTCTCTGGGAATGGTGCAGTCCTGTCTCTGCCTCTCCCTGCTCATCCGCTTGTCCCTGTGTGAGGCACTTACCCTCTGCTTCCCACCCCGAGCCTGCGTGGCTGACTTCCCAGGATATACGCCCAAGCTTCATCTTCACATGACCTTAGAGCTCCAGGGGCCCCCAGTCGACTCCAACTTCTCTATCCCCTCATTCAGCATTTCTCCTCTGGGGTCAGGAGCCCCTGTGGCCCAGTCAGCTTTGGCAAACACTGTCAACTCAGCTCCTGCTTTCATGGAGGACTGTGGATGGAAAGCAACTCCAAGGAAGGGCATCTGGGGGTTGCGGCAATGGCCACACTTAGTGGCCAGAGGAAAGTTTCAAAGGTTTTCAACAACTCGTATCACATCATTTATCATGCCCATTTCTTAATCACCCAAGAGTTTTCTACACTCAATATTATTTGCCTTCAGCCTGATATACAGGCCTTTTGGGGAACACAGCTGTAATATTCCAAAGGCACACTTCAGGGTTGGTGTGGCAGCACCACATCCAACGCTGAGAACAATTAATAAGCTCGTGATGGCATTTCAGTTCCAGAGGCTGAATATTGATCTCAGCAAGGCAAACTTGCTCAGTCCAGAATATTTCTATATGAATGTGCTGTCAGCTGATCTCCCTGGTGTCAAATGCAAGCTATATTCTTTCTCCATCTTTTCATTTGCTTCAAAAGGGAAAATGGCAATCGTGTTACTTGAGAGTAGTTAGAACATGCAGAATTCAAACAGGGCAGCCTGTGGGAGCAGCTCCGGAGTCAGCCCAGGTGGGACCCAAATACCCTGGGGAAACAGGAGGTCTTAACATTACTTATAGGTCACCACTGACTGGTAGCAGCTAATAAGAGATGAGGTCTTGTAATTAGGACAAGATCGTATTACAGATGACTCCATCTGTTTGAAATGTAAACCAAAGGTAAGTTGTGAGTGGTTCTCATTGCTCGTTCCAGCCCCTCCATCTTTGGATGGAGCTTCTGCTTAAAGGCTGTTAGTCCCTGTGAAAGCAGATATTTCCCAGAGGAGTGCTGTGTGTGCTCAGTCATTCAGATTCAGTCACGTCTGACTCTTTGTAACCCCCTGGACTGGGGCCCACCAGGCTCCTTCCTCCGTGGTATTTTCCAGGCAAGAATACCAGAGTAGGTTGCCATTTTCTTTTCCAGGGGATCTTCCTGACCCAGGGATTGAACCCATGTATCCTGCACTGGGTAGGCAGGTTCTTTACCACTGAGCCACTAGGGAAGCCCCTTCCCAAAGGAAAGGACAGTCCTCTCTTTCTTTGTCAGATGATGACAGTTCCAATCAAAACCCTTTTCCCATTAGGTAGCAGCTTAAGAGGGAAGTCTTGTAAAGGATAAAGTGGGGGAGGTGGGCAATCAGAGGATGAGAGAAATGCAAGACAATACGTCTTGGTAGGTAACCTTGGAGGACGTTTCCCCGGGATCAGAGGCAGGGGGGAGTAAGGTGGGATGGCATACTGTATTTTTTATTAGCATGTGTTTAAAAAATGTAAGAGACTTAATTTTTTTAGAGCAGCTTCAGGTTGGTGGAAAAATGGAGCAGACAGCTCAACATCACGAATCAGCAAAGAAATGCAAATCAAAACCACAATGAGGTATCACCTCACACCCATTAGGGTGGCTACTATCAAAAAATAAAAAAATAACAATTGTTGGCAAGAATGTTGAGAAATAGGAACACTTGAGCACTATTGGTAGGATTTGAAAATGGTACAGCTGCTATGGAAAATAGTATGAAATCCCTCAAAAAATTAAAAATAGGACCATCATATGATCCAGCAATTCTATTTATGGGTATATACCTAAAAGGATTGAAAGCAAGGTCTCAAAAAGATATTTTCATACCTATGGTCATAGCAGCATTATGCACAGTAGCCAACATGTGGAAGCAACCCAAATATCCATCAACAGACGAGTAGATAAACAAAGTGTGGCATGTACATACAATGGAATATTATACAGCCTTAAAAAGGAAGGAAATCCTATCACAGGCTACAACATGGATGAACCTTGAGGACATTATTATATGCGAAATAAGTTAGTCACAAAAAGACTACTACTGTATGATTCCACTTACATGAGGTAACTGAGGTAGACATTCATAGAAATAGAAAGTGAAATGGAGATTACTAGAGGCTAGGGAAGAGGAAAAGGGGAATTATTATTTAGTAGGTATAAAATTACAGATATGCAAGATGAAAAAGTCCTGGAACTGTTTCAGAGCAATTTGAATATACTTACTACTACTGAACTATATACTTAAAAATGGTTAAGACGATACATTTTTATTCCACAGACATGTGTTAATATATAGGAGCCTATTGTATAGCACAAAGAGCTCAGCTTGGTGCTCTGTGATGCTCTAGATGGATAGGATGGAGTTGAAGAGGGATGTTCAAGAGGGAGGGGACAAGTGTACACATACAGTTGATTCAGTTTGTTGTACAGCAGAAACACAACATTGAAAAGCAATTATTTGCCAATGAAAGTATAAAAGAGGTAAAAAAGATAATACATTTTGTATTTTTTACCATAATTTTTAAATGAAGTTACCTAAGTAACTCAAACAGGTATGTGTATACTGGTGTTCATAGCAGCATTATTCATAATAGCCAAAAGGTGGACATAGCCCAAATGATCAGTAGCTCATAAAAGGATAGAGAAAATGTGGTATAGCCACGCAATGGCATATTTATTCAGTCTTAAAAAGGAATAAAATTCTGACACATGCTATAAAATGGACGAACCTTAAAAAATGAAGCCTCGTGAAAGAAACTAGACACAAAAGGACAGATACTGTCTGCTTTCACTTATATGAGGCGCCTAGAGTAGGGACAGAAAATAGATGGTGACTTCCAGGGGTCGGGGGCCGGGGGGAGGGGTAGTTGTGTTCAGCGGGGACAGAGTTTCAGTTTAGCAGGATGAAAAAGTTCTGGAGACGGATGGTGGTGACGGTTGCACAAAATCGTGAGTGTACTTAATGTCCTTGAGCTGCCCGTTTATAATAAATACAGTTAAAATGGCAAAATCTGTTATAAATATGCAAGCTCGCATGCTTAGTTACTCAGTCGCGTCTGACTCTTTGCAACTCCATGGACTGTACCCCATGCTCCTCTGTCCATGGGATTTTCCAGGCAAGAACACTGGAGTGGGTTGCCATTTCCTCCTCCAGGGGATCGTCCCAACTCAGGGATCGAACCTGCATCTCCTGTGTCTCCTGCATTGGCAGACAGATTCTTTTACCCACTGAGCAACTGGGGAATATATATATTGCCACAATTCTTTTAAACAGGAAAAGAATGAAGTTGCCTAACTTTTCTTCTTTTGTTCAGAAAGCTTAGCTGCCATAGGAAATGTGTCCAGGAGGAAAGCAGCTTAAGCTGGAGACTGTTGCCCTGTGGCTTTCTTAGAAATCATATATAGAACCCAAGACTGATGGCAGATCTCACTGTCATTAAATTCCAGGTTGTGTTAGACATTTCATCACTGAGAAGGAATAAGCAACTGGAAGCAAAGGGAAGGTGAGCAAAGGCCTGCTTCCTTAACCAACTGGTAGCGTCCAAGATTCAAAGAATCATAGAGATCAGCTCACAACAGCCCCATTTTACCTCCTGGCCGATTGAGGCACAGGAACTTTGAAGTCAATTGCCCCAAGTCACGTATGTCTGAGAAGCAGGTTTAGGATCCAAACCCAGATGGTCCGACAAAAGAGGCTACATTCTGGACCACTTACTATTCTGCCCCAGAGGAGGTTAGGGGCCAAGAAACCACAGACATGGATGCAAATAAGAGACAAGAACATGAGGGTTTGCCCAGCCTTACCAGGGGCGAAGTTTTAGCTCATTCAACTATGGTACCCAACTCTAGGACACGGTCACCATTTCTATTCCCAGTCAAGGTACCTGGGGGGCAGAGATTTAGACCAGTTTCCCCAAATCCCCCAGCCAGTGAACTCCATTCAGACTCACCAGTCCCAGTTATTGCTGTGGTTGGAAAATAAGAGGTTTCTCCATATTTTGCCATTTCTCAGAGGCAGAATTGGTCCAGGTTGCTAGAGTTGTTCTCTAACTTTTTTTTTTTTTTTTAATTTTAGATTCTGGTAATTTAGTCACTAAGTCGTGTCCAACTCTTGCAAGCCTATGAACTGTAGCCTGCCAGGCTTCTCTGTCCATGGGATTCTCTAGGCAGGAATATTGGAGTAGGTTGCCATTTCCTTATCCAAGGCATCTTCCCAACCCAGGAAATGAACTCGAGTCTCCTGCATTGCAGGCAGATTCTTTACCGACTGTGCTATACATCCTGACACTTCCTAATTGTGCGGTGCTTTGACCATTTCACCTCTTTCCCCCAAACCAAGAGACTAGTAAGCAACTAGGGCTGGAAGGGCTCGGCAGCTAGACTTAGGGAGAGATCAAAATGATCAGGGTCAAAGCGATGGGCAGTTCTGGTCTGAGCCCTGAGCTTCTGAAACATGAGATTCTGCCTGGGGTGGAGGAAACTATGAAGCTGGAGGAAAATGTTGAAAATGAGAATCCACCAACGTGGAAGGAAATCTTTACTCAAGATTTTCAAACTTAAACACTGTGGGAAGCAGTGGCAGATGGGGGAACATATTGCAGGAATGGGGCTGAGTTAGCTGCTGACACCAGGGAACTTGGACCAAGGCAAGGAAAATCATAGGCTCCAAAATCGCTCGAATGTGACTGGGGAAAATGTGAACTAATTTGTTGTGGTCAAGAGCAGTTAAACTTGTCGCACATGCTAATGAGTTCAGGATACCCAAGGAAATGGACCACTAGCCAAACCCAATAGTAGCCAGAGTCAAAAGGCAACAGGATTTCTCCCAAAGGCAGAATTCAGGAGCAGCAGCACCCAGGGCTCTTTCCGGAGGGGTTGTCTTGGATGGCTCCGGAAGGGGGTCACTCTGGTCAGCCCTGGTGGCTGGTGATGCTTCGATGCCTGAACAGAATCAGCCGTCAAGCCTGCTCTCCTCTGCCTCCCACGGCCGCCTTCCTGAGCCAGATGCCCATCACCTGTCGTCTGCTGCCAGATGGCGTTCACACCTGGCATGTGACTCCCCTGCTTGGAAACCTCCAGGAGCTCCTCATCTGCTGTACAGCAAACCTCCAACTCCTCAGTTCACTCACCCCCTGCACTGACCCCCCGCCCTCCCACCCACAGCTGCCAGGTCATTCTGTCTCCAGGTCATGACCACGCTGTCATGACTTCCTCAGGACAGGGATTATGTCTGTACCAGACAGATTCTCCATCATGTTTGTTGCATCAGCACTGCCAATTTCACATGCTTTCGAGTCAGAAGATGTGAGTTGGAATTTCGGTTCTACCACTTATTGGCTTGGGTAAGTGAACTGACCTCGCTGAGCCTCATTTTCTACGTCAGAAATGGGGGTCAGGGTGTCTACTTCATTGGCTTATTTTGAGAACTAAATGGGGCAAAATATGCAAAATGCTTAGTCGATAATAAACTACCAATAATTTTTTTTTAATTTAGTCAACAATAAGCTCTCAACAGATGCTTTACATTTTTTTTTCATTAATAACAAACTCTTTGTAAATGCTTTTTGGATAATTAGGTCTCCCCTGCATCTCTGACAGTCACCTGTGCTGCAGTGCTTGCCCCCTCTAGCCTCAGGAAAGGAGAGAAGTACCACCAGATAAAGGATTCGGGTGGCATTTATTAAAAGGAGCTCTTTTGTTACAGTGCCCAGTTTTAGTTAGCTCATAAGACAGACAGCTGAGAGAAAACAGGCTGGAGAAGGAATTTTTAAAGGACTGGACCAAGAGGAAAGACAAACAAGCTGAAGATAATTATTGATTCCAGAAAGAGAGAGAAATAAAGCCGAAGTATTCTATCTTCCAGGAAGATCATCAAGTCTGTTTCATTCTTGTGAGTTTCAGCTTCCCTGAGAGAAGTATTATCAAATCCAAGGGCAGTAAATTTAGAATAAATGAGGGCACATGTGCTTTGTGAAGCTGGGCTGGTTCTACTAGCTGGGAAGGAAGCTGATCTCCCCCACCGACCTCTGCTAAGCCCACAGAGGCCGGGCTTCTCCATTACCCAGGATTCACCACTGGCATGGTTGTGGTCCAGGTTGTGGTGGAAACTGGAGTGACTAATGCTCCGAGCAGTGTTATGGCACTGTTATGGCACTCGGGCCCTCCCTCTATATTCTGTCCACCCTCCCACAACCATCCATCAGCTTCCACACAATTCTCCCCTTGCCCCTTCTACATGGCAAGCACTGTCCTCTCCTTCTCCATCAGAAAGTGTTAATATTTCAGTGCAGTGTCTTAAACTTGGAAGATGCAGCCCGTTAGTGTCACTAAGGTCAGTCCTGTGGGTTGCCATCAACTACTTTTTAAAAATTAAACAGAAAGTGACATAGTGCATCACACATGGTAAAGTATTCTTTTATGACACTTTTATCTCAGTTATGTATATAGGAGTTAGATGTACTTCATACTGTGGGTCCCAATCAAAAATGTTCAAACATCTGACTCAGGTATCTGTTTTAGAACTGGCTATAATCTTCATGTTTGATTCCTGTTTTTATCTAGTTTAGCACCAAGCACCATGCCCTAACACAAAGGGGATGTCTACTAAACATTTGTGGAATATGTAGGGATGAATGAATCAGTTATTGCTCAGTCACTAAGTCGTATCCAACTCTTTGTGACCCCAAAGACTGTAGCACACCAAGCTATCCTGTCCTTCACTATCTCCCAGAGTTTGCTCAAATTCATATCCATTGGGTTGGTGAGGCTATCTAACCATCTCATCCTCTTCTCCTCTTGCCCAGATCTTTCCCAGTATCAGGGTCTTTTCCAATGAGTCAGCACCTTGATCACATCAGGTGACCATAGTATTGGAGCTTCAGCATCAGTCCTTCCAAAGAATATTCAGGGTTGATTTCCCTTAGGATGGACTGGTTTGATCCCCTTGTTGTCCAAAGAATGAATCAGAGCATGCATGAATAATGAAGTGCAAGTAGCTAGGACGAGGAAGTACTTGAAGGGCAAGAAAACAGGTAAGAGAAAAAATTTAAGAGGGTTTTAGGGAAGTTTTTTCTTCCTTTTGGGAAAGAACTGGCTTATTTCAAGCTGCTAGGATCTGGTTCATGAGGCACAACTTAGGCCTTTTTTCCTTTAAACTGGAATCTTAGTTGGACAAAATATTCATTTAATAACTTCCTGCTTTCCAATGTGCTTGATGCTGTGTGGATCCACTACAAGAACACTTCAGAACAGATGCTGTGTTTTGAATAACTCAAAATCAGGACTGGATCAAATTGCCATTTCAACATTAGTGTCACGTCACTTAAAATGATCAGTGACCAAGTAATATCACAGCAAAACTTGAAAAGGATCTTAAAGTCCATCAGCAGATGGAGACTTTTAACAAACTGATCTCTCCATACAGTGGGATACTACTCAGAAATAAGAAAGAATAAATTACAGATACATGAAATAAGGCAGAGTATTATAAAGAATCTGCCTGCCAATGCAGGAGACACAGGAAACGAGGGTTTGACCCCTGGGTCAGGAAGATCCCTTGGAGTAGGAAATGACAACCTGCTTCAGTATTCTTGCCTGGAAAATTCCACGGACAGAGGAGCCTGGTAAGCTACAGTCCATGGGGTTGCAAAGAGTTGGACACAACCGAGCGACTGAGCACGTACGCGTACGCACACGAAACAAGACGAACCAACCTTAAAAGCATTATGATAACTGAAAGAAGCCAGACACAAAAGACAGCATATGGTATGATTCCATTTATCTGAAATTTGTAGACAGAAAGCAGATAAGAGATTGCCTGGGCCTGGGGTGCTGTAAGGGAGCATGGGTTGACTGCAAATGGGGCCAAGGGGACCTTAGGGGCTGTTGGAAGTCTAAAACTGGATTCTAGTTATGGTTGCACAACTGTATACATTTATAAAGACGCATTGGATTGTGCACTTACAACAGGCAAATTATGCTATGTAAATTATACCTCGTGAAGCTGTTAGAAAAATCACAGGTGTTTTGAAAAGCCTCCCTCGCTGGGCCTAATACAGGAGAGATTTTCCCTTCTACTTCTCAGTTGCGGCTTTCTTTATTGGAAAGGGAGTGGATGTCTCTTAGAGTCAGACTGTTACATAACCTGGCCACTTCTACCTTTTCAGGGACTGTGGACGGAACAGCAGCGTCTGTCTATCTGCTTGCTGGTCAGTTCTGTGGAACTTCAAGACAGCCCGACACCAACCGACAAACAGGGCCCCGCTGGTCCCATGCCCACTCACTCCACAATGAGAATGCCAGGGAGGAAAGAAGGCCCCTGAAGCCCTCTCTGTACTGTGGAGCTTTACAGCAGACAGGATGTGGGGTCCTTTCTATGCTGCCCAAATCAGCAGCAATTGTAAAGAGAGAAGAGATAAAAAAAAAACAGGCCAATATAATGAAAGTACAGGTTTTTTCTTCCCCAGATATAACTCAGCTCACTTTGAAAGTACAAAGCAGTTATAATATTTTCAAGCTTATAACCTAAAATCATACAGCTATTCAAAACTAACGATCAAAGCAGACAGCATTTTGAGGAATCAATTGCCATTTTCCTCCTCTCTTGTTCACAGAATGAAGGAATGTGTTTTTTACTCATCTTTTGTGTCTTCCTGCTGTTCTTGCAAATGGTACCCTGGAACTGCGCTACGTGTATAACAAGTCCCAGATAAATACTTGTTGGTTTGATTGATTCTTTGTCTTCCTTGGTGACAACGGCTAGATTAGAATTGATGGGATGATTTTCCCCAGGGTGGACTGGAACACCATGTACACTGTGGTCTCAGTAATTTGATTGATGATCATATGTTCTACAATGATTACTTTCAAATCTCAAACCTCCAGAATCTTTCAAATCCAAACCAGAAGTTGTTTTTTCTTTTTTTTTTTTTCTTAAAAGCTTAACATTATTTTAGCTCTCACCAGTGCTTTCCAAAACTGCAAACCAAATCCAAGTAGGTGAAAGCTATTATAACTCACAATTATATGAAAATCAATTTCAGCTTTGCTAATGTTTAAAACAGACAAGCGTGGCACTCAAGTTTTGTTTGTTTGTTTAAAACCAGAGTTTCCATGTGGTGGGAAATTCTAACTCAGAAAAGCCAAAATATACACGGCTAGGTCTTTGGCAAAACACACAAAACACAAACTAAAATGAACACTAAATCACAATTTGATATTGAACTAAGGATGGCATTTTGTGCCATTTTTTAACTTTTCTGAGTATTTCTTATAAAAATATATTCCTAGCTGCCGAATACACACAGATAAAGGGAGATGGCTCCAATCCAGCCCACTCAGCGGCTGAAAGTGACTCTGATTCTGAATCCTCTCCACTGGGATCGTCAGTGACGAAGCATGCAGTGAATAGCCCTGCCTCGCCTGAAGTGCCGACAGCCTGTGGGGGAGAGCTGGCTCTATTAAAGGCTTCAACCAACAGCAGTCACTCTCTGGAGAGGAAGAACATGGACTCGAAAGAGAAGCAAGAGCCACCTACCTGGTTCAGATACTCCACCCAAATTGCCAAAATTCAGGCTCAAAATCCCTTGTCCTCAAATTAAATATGGCCAAGAGAACCTGTGGTTCATTTCCATTGTTTTCATTCAGTATTTACTGAAAGTCTACACTGGGCCCAACCCGTGGGTAACTCAGTGAATTTTGAACATTTTTGCTTTTTGACTGTGCCTGACTCTCAGTGCTTTGAAAGATTTTTGAGGAGTAGGACTGAGCCTTTCTGTCTTTGTAGCCTTGGCCTCTAGCCCAGGGCCTGGCAAAGAGTGTGCATTCAATTAATGCTGGTTGAATAGATGGATGGGTGATGGGTAGACAGACATGGATGGATGGGTGGGTAGGTAGGTAGGCGGGTAGGTGGATGGATGCTTTGATGGATGGATGATGGGTTGATGGATGGAAGGATGGATGGATGAACAGATAGACCAATCAGTCAATAAGCTTCCCCACTTTCAAGGTCCTTTAGGTCAAGGTGTCCCAGATTTCAGCTGTTAAATAAATGCATGGTATTATCATTAAGTTCCAAACATTCATCTGTTTTGATGATAAGAATGGTGAGAATAGACAGAAAAAGAGTTCTGTGATTCACTGATGCCACATATGGAAAGCTCTTTGCCAAAGGCACTATTTATCACCTGAAAACTACTCTTCCTCATATCTTATTCCATTTATAGATTCTGACTCTAGAGCATAAGATTTTATTTTTTGAATTAAAATGTGATAAGTGACCTTTCAGTTCCCAGAGTCTCTTCTCTGTAGGTCAGAAGTTACTGGCTGGAGTCCCGGCATCTCCCTGGAGCTTCTGCAGCCTCCTGCTGACCAAACCTCCTCAGCCGTCAAACCAAATGACATCATATTTTTTATCACGCATTTTTCTAACAGTGGACTTACATCAACATATGTACCCATTATCTTTGATTTCCCACTATTTACAGGAATTTCAAGCAGTTAAGCAAGTCTTAATTCTACATAGTGAGTACTTCATAGGGGGTTTGATGATAAAGCAAATGAAAAGTGTGTTATTATTTGTTCAATGCACTGTCGATGATGGTATGGTTTTGTGGCCTATTATATAATGTGACATTTAATCATTGATGAAAAGATATCTCTTAGAGGTACTGTATTCTGACACAAAAGTTATGAAAATAAATAATAAATACTATTTACTAAGTACCATGCAGGGCTCTCACACCTACTTGCTTAGTCATTTCGCACCAGAGTCCTAGGGAATAAGGGATATTATTCTGATTCTGTTGGTGAAATAACTGAACTTCAGAAAAAATGAAAGGTACTGCTCAAAGACATATAGCCCCTGGCAAAGTAAGACTTACACCTAGATCAGCCTGTGTTCTTTCTACTCCATCACCTGGCTTAGACACTGTAGTTATAAGAAAAAAACACATCTCTTTTGCTTGTTACATAGGACACCATGGTACTGCTCATGTGCTAAAACCATGTTCAGAGCTATTGTGGTTTTGAGTTATTAAAAAAAAGAAAAAACAAGATCAGATGTGTAGATTTCCTTTGACTTCAGTACAGGGTGACCTCAAAAAAAAAAAGCCCTTAATCTTTCAAGTACTGGTTTCCACAATATGCATACTCACATGTACTCTGAAATGACCGGGTAGAATGAGTCTGGCTGATTACCTCCAGAGCGATAAGCCTTGGCCCAAACTACAAGGCTGGAGGGCCAGAGTGAGAGGACATTGCAACCTTTGATAATCCTTGCCTATATGTGAGTGCTCATACTGAGAATCCAGGACATAATGGCAGCCCCTCCACTTGGTTTTTGCTTTGTAGAATTTTTAACAACAGTGGCAAACTGGAGGTGACTGCCAACTGGCTGAAATCTACAGTTAATCCGAAAGGTCAAAAAAGCCTTTGTTTCACATATGCCATCCCTCCCCATTCGTTTGTGGGCTACTCAGCAGTGGTGACCCTGCCAGGGACATGCCCGCTCTTGTCCCCAGTGTGTGTGGTGATGCAGGGGGTGCTGACACGGCTTTGGGGCTCAGTCTAAGGTCAGCCTTTCCCATGTGTCATGTCATGGCCTAATAGGCACCAAGCTTGTGGTTCAACCTCTGGCTCTGGCAGCACTCAAGGCCAAGGCAGACAACAAAGGGACACCTGGCTGCCCAACAGTTCAAGACACGGTAGCCAGCCACCAGGGCCAGCCACCAGCCCCGGGGTTCAAGTGCCTCCTGCCCACCTCCACACGCACACATGCAAACCCTTCCCAAGCACCTTCTGGCCCTGCTCCATCACACTCCCTAACCCCTCAGCCCCACACTTCTTTAGCCATTCAGAAACTTTCATCTTAAGATACGGCAAATAATTTCTTCCCTGATGAACTAACTGCTCCTTCTCTCCCTCACCCTCTAAAGCACGCTCTGAGATAATTCTCTTTGACAAGACAGTTTACTCCTGGTGAGGATTAAAGGTTATTTTTAACCTGAACCGCACACAAGGAAATGATGCAAGAATTTCTTTGAGCTGGCTGAATGGTTCCTCTTTTTTTGGTCTTTGAATTAATATGATTCTGAGCTTTGTTTCTGGCTTTCGTGAATTAATTTTGTAATCCCAAGATAAAGTCCACGTCTTACAATTTAAAGAGTTGATGAGTAGGGGATCCTTTTCCTAAAGGACTGGCATTTTTCTTAGATGTAGACCTCAGTGTTAATACTCAGAATGATTTCAAGTCATCACACACTTTCAGGAAGATCTCTCGGCTCCCCCAGAGATGTCTGACATCTTCTTTAATCCCTTTCCCAAAACCTCTCCAATAAAAAGGTAATTTACTCTGTCACTGGGGCTATTTCCACATGTGTGTGTGTGTGTGTGCGCGCGCTCAGTCGTGTCCGACTCTTTGCAACCCCATGCTCTGTAGCCCGCCAGGCTCCTCTGTCCATGGAATTTTCCCAGCAAGAATATGGTAGTGGGTTGCCATTTCCTTCTCCTGGGAAGCCCATAGGCATTTCTTAATCCATTTTTAAATTAATTGTGCCTTTCAGGCCATATGTTTATATCAAGGCTTCAGAAACTCAGCACTATTGAAATTTGGGGCCAGATCATCCTTTGTTGTAAGGCTGTTTAAACACAATGGGATGGTTAACAACATCCCTGGCCAACATACTCCATGCTGGTAGTACTCCCTCCAAAGTGACGTCACCCAAAACTATCTCTAGACATTGCCAAATGTCCTCCAGGGAGGCAAAATTGTCCCCAGTTGAAAAACACTGGCCTTTATGCTATTTTAAATTACAAGCTCCTTTTGGACCGGAACTAACCTAATTTGTACAGACTTCACAACAGGAAGGTGCTCAGAGAGGCTGTTTAGTGATGATCACTATCACTAAAATTGTAACAAGAATTTTTGGCTCCCATCTAAAGAAAACGGAACATTTAAACAGATGATCAAGTAAACACTGGATGACTTGTCTTATTCAGCCTTCCGTTCAAATCAATAAGATTAAAACAACAATCAGCTCTCATGTATTAACCACACAGAGGAACTGAAAATCTGTAACAAAAGGGTCCATCACTTCAGAGTGAAATTGCTCCCACAAGGTAAGGTAAGAGGCAGGTAAACTGAAATCCCCCACAACAGTGAATGATCGTAACCCTCAGAGTGAAGAGTGTGAGCCAGGACAAACATTCCTTTGCAATTACTGTTCTGTGAGGCAGGCAATGAGGGCGGCCCCCATTCCCTCAGCTGGATTGATCTGGCCCTTGTAAAGTACTTCGAGTATCTTTCATGGGTGAGAAACCAAAAGATAGATATGAACTGATATGTCATTATAACTGCTGCTGTTAGTCATCCATTCAAGAGGCATGAAACTGCTGGATTTGTAAAAGAAAAGCTTCTAAATGATCTTTTAAGAGCCCTCTCTCTAGGCAAAAGAACAAAACCTTTATCAGTTAATCTGATGAATTACATGGGCTATTTTTAACTTCTATTCATAAGAGACAAAGCATGGAGGTCCTGCTTGTTCTCACATGCATTAGTTAACAATTCAATTAAACAAATATTTATTAAAACCACGAACAAGGCAATCTGATAGTCACCAGTCACTGCAGTGGAAATACTCAATGAGTTAAAAAATAAGGTTCTGCCCTCAGAGTGTTTACGATTTTGATTTCTATAACAATTGGTTGTATATTTGTATAATATCTCTGTACACACTTGACTTTGTATACTTTAAGTTCCAATACTATGAATTCTAGGAAAGGTTTAAAACATCCAGTGATGATTCAAAGGCCCAAGCAACCACAGATGATGAGCAATCAGGGCAAAAGTTTACAGAAACAAGGGTTTTGAAATTAGGGTGAGCGCTCCAAAGAACATTAATGGTGAGATTTTGTTCCTGATTATAAAATTAATGCATTTTTTTGTTTTTTTTAAATATAGAAAACAAAGAAAAATCCAGGAAGAAAATGGTCTTTCATAAGCAGCAGAAGGTGTGGGACCTGGCATGAGGAGGGATAGCGGGACCTTTTGGGGAGCCTGAGAAATAATGGAGGAATGTGGGGTGGGAACTTGAGTGCCAGACCTAATTAGGAGGATAATGCGGAGCCATTGATGGTTGAATGTTCTGGGAGTGGACTCCTTCCATCCTCACCACAGTCCTAGGAGATTGCAGTAGTTCTGCTCAATTTTCAGCTGGAGAGCAGGAGGACTTAAGACGTGCCGCTAACTTGCCCAAGGTTATGCAGCTAGTAAGTGGGAGAGGCAGGCTCTCCAAAACTCCACACGTCTCATACCTAGTGGGAATCGAGTGGGACAAGACAGGTCTGTGCTTTAGAACATTAAGAGTCTACATGGAAAGATAGAACAGACTGGTGGTTGCTGAGGGGGAGGGATGGAGTGGGAGACTGCAGTTAGCTGATGTAAGCTGTTATATTAGGATGTATAAACAAGTTCCTACTGTACAGCTCAAGGAATTATATTCAATATTCTGTGATAAATGACAATGGAAAAGAATATTAAAAAAGAATGTATATATATGGATAACTGATTCACTCTGCTGTACAGCAGAAATTCACACAACATTGTAACATCTATCCTTCAATTAAAAGAACATCAAGAGTCTAGACACAGCGGATATACCCTTGACCCAATGGAATGGGTCAAAAAATTCTATAGGCTCAGGAAAAGGATCCAACTCACTTGACAGATAAAAGACCAATTTAGAGCCCAGAGAAGCCACATAGAGCAGGTACAGCTTCCCTTACCCTCGGGAGCACAGCATGGCACAACACTGCCAAGGTACCACCTGAATGTGGTCAGGATCCCTTCCGGTGCTTTGAGCATCTCCCTTTGCACTTTGCATTAGGAATCTGTGTCACTGACCCATTCCAACAGATATTCTGGACCATCTGGCTAAGAGCCAGCCTGCTCAGCAGGTGTGAAGGGATGGAACCCTCAGCACACATTCCTGAGGCTATAGGATCCATTCCCAGGCTCCCCAGGCTCCTGGTAGACCCAGGCCTCATGCCAAGAAAGGACAAGATTTCAAAGGAAGATTCATGAGTGTGAATAGGATTATGAGTGTCAGAAGCTACAGAAAGGGCACAGTGCACAAAGCGACCAGTTCTAACATCCAAGGAGTTTCCGAGAACCTCTGAGTAAGCACTTTTGAATGGTAGAGGCGGCAAAACTGGACTGCTCAGAACTACAGAGGGAAGGAACAATAGCAAAATAAATACATTAGATATGGTCTACTTGTTTGAGAAGTATATTGACAAGGAGGAGGAGACAGATGAGAAGTGGTGGTTGGATGGGGAGGATTTAAGTCCAGAGGCGATAGGAACTTTTCTTTTTCAACAGCATTCAAACATGTTTTCTGCGACTTGTATGTGCCAGGCACTGTCCTAGACCCCAGAGATACAGCCACGAATACAAACCAACAAAATTCCTACCTTCAGCAGCTTATGCTCGGGGGAGGGAATAGGAAAGGGGACGGGTGGAAAGACACACCAAGTATAAAAATAAACACATAAATAAATACTTTTAGACAATGATGTGACAATGTCAATAATATAGCAGTGATGTAAGAGTTTGTTATAATGAGATGGAGGCTGGGGGAAGGGTGGTTGGACAGGGCTTCCATTAAGGGGTGACATTTGAGCGGAAAGCCTCAGGAGTGAGAAGGAACTGGCTGTGCAGGTCAGTCAATAGGGAGTTCAGAGGGCCTGTGGCAGGTACCAGTTCAAGGGACAAAAGGATCAGTGTGGTAAAACACAGGAAGCAGAGGAGGGGGGAGAAGAGAGGCAGCGACAGACCACCCACCACTTCAGGCCACAGAAGTGAGTTTGGGTTTAATTCTGATTGCAAGGTGAAACCACTGGGAGGGTTGAAGCAGGAAAGCTAAGTAATCATGCATGTATTTTTGAAAGATGACCTTGCCTACAGAGTGGAAAATGAATTCTAGGGACAGGAGCAGAAATGCTGGTGTCTGTGCATGAGCCTGGATAGGAGATACTGCCACTGAGGGAGCAGCGGTGGGGAAGGTGAGAATCTTGCAGATGCAGGGTTGACAACACTCACTGATGAACTGCCTGTGGGGAGAGCTGGGCAGAAAAGAATTGAGCATGACTCCCAGGACCTTGGCCCCAGCACCTGGGCTGAATGTTGATGCTCTTTCCTGAGATGGGAAGACAGGAGCAGGAGCTTGGGGAGAGCTGAGAATACTGGACAAGTCAACTTTGAGATGCCAGTATGCCAGGGGAGATCTGAAGGAGATGGCTAGGAGAAGTTAGGCCAGCAATACAAATTTTGGAGTTATCAGAACACAGATTTTTAAAAAATAAGTCAGATTAGTTAAAAATAGAGTTACCACATAACCAAGCAATTCCATTCTGGGTATAGACCCCAAAGAATTGAGAACAGGTGTTCAAAAAAACCTTGTACACAAATATTCATAGCAGCACTATTTAAAATAGCCAAATGGTAGAAACAATACACATGTCCATCCACAGATGAACAGATAAACTAAATGTCAAATAACCATTCTGTGGAATATTATTCAGCCATGAAAAAGAATGGAGTGCTGATACGTGCTACATGGATGACCCTTGAAAACATTATGCTAAGTGAATGATTCTGTTCATTTGGAACATCCAGAAAAAACAGATCCACAGGCTTCCCAGGTGACTCAGAGGTAAAGAATCTGCCTTCAGTGCAGGAAACACACACTCAATCCCTAGGTTGGGAAGATCCCCCGGAAGAGGAAATGGCAACCCACTCCAATACTCTTGCCTGAAGAATCCCATGGACAGAGGATCCTAGTGGGCTACAGTCCGTGGGATCGAGAAGAGTCAGACACGACTGAGCACGCACGCATAACAGCAGCACACAAAGACATAAGGCAGATTCATGGCCAGGGGCTAGAGGGAGGGTGAAATGGGGAGTGCCTGCTTAATGGGGATGGCATTATTTTTGGGGGGGTGATGGGAATGTTCTGGAATGAGATAGAAGTGATGGTTGCACAACAACATGAATGTACCAAATGCCACTAAATTGCACGCTTGAAAGGATAAAATGTATGCTAATGGTATTTTGTCACACTCAAAAAAAACAAGCAAGGGGATTGGAGGAGACAATCTAAGGAGAGGGTGTTGATGGAAAAAAGGACCCCAGACTGAGCCCTGGAGCACGCTGATATTTAGAGGCCAAGCAGAAGTTGGTTGGCCAAATACAGAGGTTCAAAAGGAGCCAACTGTGATACTGGAGGAAAACTACGGGAGTTGCTGTTTAGAACCCAAAAGAGAAAATGCTTCCAGAAAGTACAGTGGCCATCTGTATCAAGAAATGTGGTTTGGATAGAGGTTGCCAGATCCGCCTACACCCAAGTGGAGCCAGTGTGCACCGTGCTCAGCATTGATGTGCTCTTTTCTGTCTTGCCAGCGTGGCGCCTTGTCAGAACGTTTGCCAATCTGGAAGGTGAGAACTGGATCTCGGGGTAGTTTTCACTTGCAATTCCCTCACTGACAGTGAAGTTGAGCATTTTGCCAAATGTTCGAGGGCCATTTGACTTTCTTTCTGGAGAGCTATCTATGTTTGTGGTCTTTGCCCATTTTTCTGTGGAGCTGTGAGTCTTTTATTTCTGATTTCTAGGAGCTGTGTAAATATCACCGAGTTTGGTCCTTTATAGCATCCCCTTTTCCTGAAACTCTCTTCTCTTTGTGTCCACTACAGGACTGTCTCCTAGGTCTTCTCTCATCTTCTAGGATCTCATCTCAACATTTTGTTTCTTTCTTCCCCCTCTGTGTGTGGGTTACTCTTCCCCTGGGTACCTTTTACATGGTAGTCCTCCTCATCTTCACAGCCTCACTCCTCAGTGTATCTTTCTAAAGCAGCTCTTCCCTGCCTCCTCTCTCTCCATCAGGATTCTAATTACAACTATGTGCTAAAAATGCCCAAATGTATTCTTCTTGTTCAGTTGCTCAGTCATGTCCTACTCTTTGCAACCCCATGGACTGCAGCATTCCAGGCTTCCCTGTCCTTCACTATCTCCCAGAGATTGCTCAAACTCATGTCCATGGAGTTGACGATACCATCCAAACATCTCATCCTCTGTTTCCCCCTTCTCCTCCTGCCCTCAGTCTTTCCCAGCATTAGGGTCTTTTCCAGTGAATCAGCTCTTCTCATTAGGAGGCCAAAATATTGGAGCTTCAGCTTCAGCATTAGTCCTTCCAAAGAACATTCAGGGTTGATTTTTAGGACTGATTGGTTTGATCTCCTTGCTGTCCAAGGGACTCTCAAGAGTCTTCTCCAGCATCACAGCCCAAAAGCATCAATTCTTCAGTGCTCAGCCTTCCTTATGGTCCAACTCCCACATCCGTATATGACTACTGGAAAAACCATAGCTTTGACCATATGGACCTTTGTCAGCAAAGTGATGTCTTTGCTTTTTAAATACACTGTCAAATGTATAGGGAATCAGATATTAAAATAGGATTTTTCTGATGCTCCCATCTGGGTTGAGACCCCAGAGCTGATGGCAAGGATTGTGAGGCAACCATGCCCCCTAAATAGAGGGGTTAGGCCATCCATGCAGACCCTGGTAGGGTGACCCAAACACTGCACAGGGGCCTTGCCTCATCCTGAGGATCTTCACTGGAGGCTGGGGGTGGCTCCTGGGTTTTCTGCAGAGTTGAGGGGCTGCTGGGGCTCTTGCCCACCCGCCTCAAACCAAGAAGGGGGCTTTAAGAGAGTCTTTTGGAGAGTGTGGCCTGTGCCTTACGGAACTGGGGAGACAGAGAATTTGCACCTGACTCACGCTTGAAAAACCCTAATAGTGAGAGGCTGGGTTCTGGTCTGGGCCCTAAGTGAGGAAAGAGAAGGGACCAAGGTCCACTGTCATCAATGCTGTTTCAGGTGGTGTGACCCCTAGTTGGTGGCTATTTTCTCTCTACTGGTCACAGAAAGTTAGAAAAAATCTTGAAGGCTTTATAAGGGTGTAATTGTTGATTTGTGTGGGAAGTCAGGAGGCAGCCAATGTAACAGCAGAAGAGAAAAAAATGCCAAATAGATAGATTCAGTAAGTCACAGAGGACCAGCCCTAAGTTCATGGAAAACATCCTTACAAATGAAGTTTTTACAAAAGACAAGCACGGGGTGGGGGGGTGGGGGGAACCTCTTATGACATCGTGTAGCATTCACTTAAGACTTTGATATCAATTGAATTTGGACCTTAGTTTCAAAATAATACGCTGTTTCAAAACAAGAGGAAAATAAAATGAGGTCTTATTTTAGAGCCGTAAAGAGGGCTTCCTTTGGAGTCACACAGACTTGGCTTGGAAGTCCTGCTTTGCTATTTAGTAGCTGTGAAACTTTGGGCAAATCACTCAACTTCTCCAAGCCTCAATTTACTCCATCAGAGGGAAAATAATGCCTGACAAGACCATCACAAGAAGTAAATGGGATATTATAAGTGATACCCTTTGCAAAGTGTCTGGTGTTTAGTCACTGGTTTTGAGAGAGAATGTGACATCACGACTAATAATCAGGGAAATGCAAATCGAAACCACAGTAAAATACCACCTCACACCTGCTAGATGGCTGTTACAGAAAAGACAAGAGATAACAAGTGTTGGCAGGGATGTGGAGAAAAGGGAACGCTTGTGCATCATTGGTGGAAATGTAAAGTGGCACAGTCATTATGGAAAACAGTATGATGGCACCTCAGAAAGTTTAAAATTGAACTACCATATGATCCAGCAATCCCACTCCTAGGTATACATCCAAAGGAACTAGTTAGTATCTTGAAGAGATATCTACCTACCTATGTTCTTTGCAGCATTATTCACATTAGCCAGGATATGGGAATAACCTAAATGTCCAAATGAATGAATAAAATTATAAATTTAGACATATGTGTATGTCTCTATATATGTCTATATAGAATGTGTATATTGGTGAAGGCAATGGCACCCCACTCCAGTACTCTTGCCTGGAAAACCCCATGGACAGAGGAGCCTGGTGGGCTGCAGTTCATGGGGTCACACAGAGTCAGACACGACTGAGCGACTTCACTTTCACTTTTCACTTTCATGCATTGGAGAAGGAAATGGCAACCCACTCCAATGTTGTTGCCTGGAGAATCCCAGGGACGGGGGAGCCTGGTGGGCTGCCGTCTATGGGGGTTGCATAGAGTCGGACACGACTGAAGTGAATTAGCAGAAGCAGAATGTATATATACATACACAGGGGCTTCCAAGGTGGCTCAGTGGTGAAGAATCCACCCACAAATGCAGGAGACTCAGGGGATGTAGGTTCAATCCCTGGTTCTCGAAGATCCTTTGGAAAAGGAAATGGCAACCCACTCCAGTATTCTTGCCTGGGAAATCCCATGGACAGAGGAGCCTTGGCAGGCTATAGTCCATGGGGTCACAAACAGCGGGACACAGCTGAGTAACCGAGCGGGCATGCATACATAGACACACAATAGAACATTACTCAGTCATTTAAAAAAAAAAAAGGAAATCTTGCTTCTTATAACAACATGAATAAACCTGGAGGCCATTACGACAAGTGAAATAAGCCAGTCAGAGAAAGACAAATACTGTATGGTGTCATTTACATGTTGAATCAAAACAAAAACAATCAAAACCAACTTCACAGAAACAAAGAATGGAGAAATGGTGGTTGTCGGGGGCTGGAGGGAGGCAGACACAGGGTAATACACATGCCGCTGCTGCTAAGTCACCTCAGTCGTGTCCGACTCTGTGCAACCCCACAGACGGCAGCCCACCAGGCTCTCCTGTCCTTGGGATTCTCCAGGCAAGAACACTGGAGTGGGTTGCCATTTTCTTCTCCAATGCATGCATGCATGCTAAGTCGCTTTAGTCGTGTACGACTCTGTGCGACCCCATAGACGGCAGCCCACCAGGCTCTTCTGTCCACAGGATTCTCCAGGCAAGAACACTGGAGTGGGTTGCCATTGCCTTCTCCATGATACACATGAGAAGGTACAAATCTTAGGTTATGAGAACAAGTTCTAAGGATCTAAAGTGCAACGTGGTGGTTATAGTTAATGATATGGTATCGCAGACTTGAAAGTTGCTGAGAGCAGATCTAGCATCCTTACCGCTCTACCAACACATACATACAGAGTTATCTATGCTAACAACATGAGGTGATGTTGTGCCAGTTATCTTGATCTTGGTGATCATTCTACAGCATGTATGTATATCAAATCATCACACTGTACACTTTAAATATGCACAATTAGATCTGTCAATTATTCCTAAATTTAAAAAAGAAAGAAACTCTGCAAAGATAAACTTCTTGAGGAATGGGTCCAAATCTTTCATACAGACTTACTACTCTACATTTCATACCAAGTGAATTTTTACAGCTGGATATTACTATTAATACTATGACAACAATGATATTTCAATTAAAATTTTCAAGAATCTTTGTCAGTCAGAAGTGTTGGCACAGGTTTTACATGACCACAGGAAATATTTTCAATAAAAATAAAAAGAAACAAGAAAAAGGACAAACTAAAGAGAATGTGACATAAATCTGTTTCTATTGCACTGCACTGGAAAGAATGCATATATTCTATGATTCTGTTTCAATTCTTTAATTTTCATCATTCAATTTGGTCCTTTCTGATGGATGCTACCTACTTTCAGGGAAGTATTATGAAATTTCCAAAGAAAATTCCCTGTAATATGTTCTGAAGGAAACTGAGAGGAAAATAAACCAAACTGAAGTATGGAAACACAGCTTGGGAGTTCAGAAAAATTATTTGCTCATCATAAATCAGGTTAAAAATACAGTTGCCCAAACAGATGACTAAATAATACTAAGATCCACAGAACTGAGCTTTTCTTTAAGTACCATCTTATATAAGCTTGTTCTACTGAACTAACCTCACCATTAAACAAATATAGATGTGACATTTAAAAAGATACAGTTTCAAAAGAAAAAAAAGACACAGTTTCATATACATCCAAATCCATGCTGTTTACCTTTTACCGTAGCATGCACAGAGCAGATACACTGTAAGGAGGAGTTGGCATCATTGCATGGAGAATGCAGTGCTATGTTAGATTCTCAGAATTTCCTACTTGGGCATCCAGTTCTCATTTAGCTCTGGTGGCAGAGGTATTTAGGACAGCTGTGAGTCATTCTTAATACCAAATGGCAAGCAAGTTATCAGATTGAGTTTTTAGATCTTAATTAGGCAGGGATTTGTTTTTGGGGCATGAAGGTCAGGTTGATTTGGTCTGCGGACATGTATAGACTAAGATATTATTAGCTTGATCATCAGTATCAACAAAGGCCAATTAGATATACAACTTAGGGACACATACAAGCAGGCTGTTTGTGAACCTCAGATTCCACAATAAATCTAAATCAACATACTGAAGGCAGTTATTTCTTAGGTCAAACCTCTGCTAGCCAGTACTGTAAGATTTGAATCACTCTCTCAATCAAAATCTTTACTTCAAGGTCATAAAAATCCTGTTTTTCAATGGATTCCATATGAGTAAGTACCTGGTTTATCTCACCTCAAAGGCTAGCTTTGTTCTTCAGTTATAAAGCTTTGTTATATCTCACCTACTCAGTTATTTGCTGTCTGTTACTTTAATTTTAGCTCAGGAAAAAAATAACAGGCGTGCTGCTGCTATGGACAACTCTGAATGTGTCCACACAGTGTCAAAAAAACCTGCTGAAAGTGGTTTACACAACAACCAAGTGGATTGGCTGGTTCTTCTCCTTGAATTTGAATTACTAAAGTGAGTTTGAATTATTCTATTCCATTTGCTAGAGAACAGTAGTTTCTTGGTTTGTGCGTGCACACATGCTCAGTTGTATCTGACTCTGCCAACCCATGGACTGTACTCGCTAGGCTCCTTTGTCCATGGAATTTTCCAGGCAAGAATACTGGAGTGGGTTGCCATTTCCTCCTCTAGGGTGTCTTCCTGACCTAGGAATTGAGCCCACATCTCTTGTATCTCCCGTATTGGCAGGTTGATTGGCACCATTTACCATTAGTGCCTAATGAAAAGTATAAAGGAGTAGTACATCAGCTCCTTCCTACCTTAAAGTGAAAGTGAAGTCACTCAGTCATGTCTGACTCTTTGTGACCCTGTGGACTGTAGCCCACCAAGCTCCTCCGTCCATGGGATTCTCCAGGCAAGAATACTGGAGTGGGTTGCCATTTCCTTCTCCAGGGGATCTTCCCAACCCAGGTCTCCCGCATTGCAGGCAGGTGCTTTAACCTCTGAGCCACCAGGGAAACAAGTACCTAAAAGGGATAGGGCATACACCCGCCTCCACCCTATCTAAGAACCAGGCTACCCAGCAAACTTGAGGACTTGATCTGAGCACCATCAGCCTGCGGCATTCACGACTTTGTGACAGCCTGCAACTCCACAACAAACTTGAGAGTTCTCATCAGGGTCTGAGTACTATTTATTTGCAGAGCCGTTTTTAGTATGAGCTTTGAGAAGACATTATACTTGCCCTCTGTTCTAGTAGATGTAACAAATAAAGCATGTATGAGATACAGGCAATAGAAGCAATCAAGGCAAAGTGAGGTCATGAAGGTGGTTCCTAATCTAATATGAAAATGAGAAATTTGGACACAGAGACAGACATAGAGGGGAAAACAGCCATCTCCATGCCAAGGGGAGAAGCCTGGAGCAGGTCCTTTGCTCACCTCAGAAGAAACCAACTTGGCCAACATCTTGATTTTGGACTCTTAGCAAACTACTGTATACCTCATTGATCTAGTACCATGGGAGAATAAAAATAGCCTATATCTATTGCTTTCTAGATAACCAAAGTGTTCTAGAAAATAAGTTCCCCAATTTTCATACCACTATTGTTCAATAAAAATGTTTCTAAAACACACCTTCCATATTCTTAAACTGAGGATGATTTAATGTAATCTACAACTGTCTTTACCCATTTGAGCCAGTGGTAAAGAATCTGCCTGCTAATGCAGGAGATGCAAGAGACGTGGGTTTGATCCCTGGGTCAGGAAGGAAGGCACAGTGGCCCTCTCCAGCATTCTTGCCTGGGGAATTCCTTGGGCAGAGGTCTATAAGGTCACAAAGAGTTGGACAGGACTGAAGCGACTTGGCATGCACGCACACAACTTTCTTAGTGACCCAGGTCTATCAGTGACTTCAAGCTGCAGAGCACAGAGCACTACTGGTCTCTGCAGTAAACGGCATCACCTGTTTTCCTGTTTTCTCCTCTAATGTAAAGCTCCCAGAAGCCCCTTTGCTCCCTTCACCATCCTTATGCCTTCACTTTAATTTGCTTCTCCTGATCTGTTATGAAAAATCAGAGACCAAACAGGATATTGAATCTGTTTGGGGAATAAAATTAATAGTTCTGCATGGGAGTCTGAAAGACTGTGAGGGTTTAAGCCACATGGTCTTGGGAAAACCTTTTGTTGCCTGCTTCTTTCTTTACTCTCTGTTCTTAGGGTGTGGGCTGGTTAGACCCCTTGTCCTCAGGACAACCGAAATGTCTTCCATTGACACAAAACAAGTCACAAGAGAACCTTCTGGTCTCCTTGAGATCTTATGAATTTATACCATAAAAAGAAGCAGCTTGAATCAATTAGAACTTAGGAAATAAGCCTCTCTATTAAGAGTCCAATAGAGGCTTTATTTGGTCATTTCTGTTGTTTCATATATTTGGAAGATGGTTTATATCACAGGATGGAAATCTCTACAATGACCTTTCCATAATGTAAAATTAGTTTGAGAAATTCTAATTCCCCAAACGGAATGATAATCAAGTTAAACAACCACAGAGGAATAAACTTGCCTTTGAAAGCAAAAGAGTACTTACCAAATTAGATTCTTTACTGCATCCTCTCACTTAAAAGGAAAATGCAATTATTCAATTTCCATGGACTAGATGCTGTCTCCTTTGTCACCCTTGGTTTTGGGCAGAATGAGGATTTTTCTGCCACGATCTTTCTCATTGCTGGCAGTGGGGGCAGGGGGGAGCGGGAGAATGGAAAAAAAGAAAAAGTAACATGTATAAAGTACTTAACAATGAGCCAAGCACTACACCAAAGTCTTTGTGTATCTTATCAAACCCTCCAAATACCTTAGAGGTAGGTACAATTATTATTATTCCCACTTAACAGATGATGAAACAGAGGCCTGAGATGTTCAGATAACTTGTTAACTTATCCAGCTACTAACTGGCAAAAACCTGGATTTTAACTCAGGCAGTGTGATTCCACAGGCTGCATGCTTAATCATGATGGTATATGCTGCTGCTAAGTCGCTTCAGTCGTGTCCAACTTGGTGTGACCCCAGAGACGGCAGCCCACCAGGCTCCCCCGTCCCTGGCATTCTCCAGGCAAGAACACTGGATTGGGTTGCCATTTCCTTCTCCAATGCATGAAAGTGAAAAGTGAAAGTGAAGTCGCTCAGTCGTGTCTGACTCTTAGCGACCCCATGGACTGCAGCCTACCAGGCTCCTCTGTCCATGGGATTTTCCAGGCAAGAGTACTGGAGTGGGTTGCCATTGCCTTCTCCGATGATGGTATATATTGAGAGGTAAATGTCACAACTAATTATGAAAATTAGTCTCATCTTACTAAAATGCCACAATTTGAAATTATGTAATAAAAAGTCTGCAAAACAAAAATGCATAAGCCAGGGATATTTTCAAAATTTCCCATCAAGACTAGTTATAGTATAACACACTGATTATTTTCTGTGAGGTGAAGTGTGGGTTTTTAGCTTGCTTAATAAATTACTTTAGTCTAAGTCAACTCCAAGGTAAGAACTTATGAAAACTATACATACCAGTATGTATGTGTGGGAATTTTTTAAACCAAGATTATTATCCTCAAGAGAGATCTATGAAAATGTACATAATCTCCATTAATTAGTAATGGGGGAGATGTCAAAATGCCTACAGTGTGACTGGCAGCAGAAGGAGGAAAGGTAAGGAGTGGGATGGAAATGGTGACAAGTTGGAGTAAAATCATCACTTTAGATATTTCCAGAATAAGAAAAAAATAAATTTTCAGGACTAAAATGTCAATACCATTTTAGTGCATTTTCCAGGCTTTTCCGAGAGCCTCAACGTTCAACATGCCCATGACATAGCTACCTGGTTTGGAAAAGGTATTAGGGCGAGGAAATGACCCAACAAGGAGAGCTTGCTTTTTAATTTTCTGTTCCAAGCTCCCAAACAGCTTCATTTTTTGACTCTTCAATAAAATCCCCAAGGTTGTCACAAGTCTGGGGCCTTTGAGTCTCAGTAAGAGTCTCCTGTGAATTTTTTTTTACTAGTTACAGACTTGAAAACAAAACAAAAAACCAAATCACTTAATTGCTTTGCTTTTTGTATTTTTGCTTTTTTTGTTTTTGTCTTCAGAGTTAGTATTCATGTGGCACTTTCGCAAATCCACATTGAAATGCAACAAAGCGACTTTAATTTGTGTGGATAAATATGACTATTCTTTCAGATCTATTATATTTAAACTGAGTGAAAAACACAAATGAACATAGCGTGCTGGAATCTCTTCACTCATTCAGAGCTATTTATTTAGAAAACTACTCTATGACTTGCTCCAGGTGCTCCAGGCCCCCAAATAGATCATGCAACTTAATTACACTGACAAGTAGTCATGATCTGTGGGTCCTAATCTGTGAAGGATGAAGGCTCTGGTAATTAAAGATTAGCTCAGGAGACAGGAAAAAAAAAAAAACTCCTTTTCCCTTTCCTTCAAACCTTAAGCATGCCTTTCTCCTTCTGTTTCAGTGTCTTCATATTAAAACAGGAAGGAAAAAACTCAACCATTTCTCACCAGTGTGAAAAGTAATTTATATTTAGAAGAGGTCTACAAAGAAGGTCATTGCCCCGCTACCATTTAATTAAGGGATAATGCTCTGGAAACAGAAAGCTATCATGGGATAAAGGTTTCTAACAGGTATTATTCAAGGAGCTGCAAAGATGGGACATTGTGAAAAATAAATGTCATGTCGAAGGTCTGATATTTATTTTCAAACCCTGACCGCAGTGGTTATCAAAACCAAAGTAGCGGGACTTCCCTGGTGGTCCAGTGGTTAAGAATCTGCCTGCCAGTGCAGGGGACACAGGTTTGATCCCTGGTCCAGAAGGATCGATCCCACATGCCACAGGACAACAAAGCCCATGTGCCTAGAACCTGTGCTCCTCAACAAGAGAAGCCCCCACAATGAGAAGCCCGTGCACCAAACGAAGGGAAGTCCCCACTCGCTGCAACTGGAGAAAGCCCACATGCAACAACAAAGACCCAGCACAGCCATAAATAAATTAAAAAATTTTTAAGTAGCAGCAATAGTGTCCAGCTAGTGTGGAACTCTACCCTTCCAAGGCAAAGGACTTGCTATGCCTCTATTTATTGAATGGATCTGGATAAGCATTTATACAGTATGTAAATAATGTCAGTTACCTACAAAAATATATATCCCATACAAAGAAGAGGGAAAACATATGGAAAAAGATACCTGTTTGGTCTACTCAAAGTAGTCAGTGAAAAGAAAGCAAGGTAAATGATTTCGTCTGCTACCCAAAGGCACGGCAACCTGTTTCTCTCATTGGTTCCTGTTGGCAGTTCCATGCAGTTGGATGGCCCAAATCCATCTTTCTTGGGTGAACGGAAAACACAATGTCTTCTTTTATTTTAGAGAGTGTGCTGTGTGCTGTACTTAGTTGCTCAGTCGTGTCCAACTCTTTGTGACCCCATGGACTGCAATTTGCTAGGCTCCTCTGTCCATGGGGATTCTCCAGGCAAGAATACTGGAGTGGGTTGCCATGCCCTCCTCCAGGGGATCTTCCCAACCCAGGTCTCTCGCATTGCAGGTGGATTCTTTACCGTCTGAGCCATCAGGGAAGCCTAATGTATGTAGAGAGTGTACATAAGCTTTTGGGCTTCCCTAAAAGTTCAGTGGTAAAGAATCCGCCTGCCAATACAGGAGATGCAGGTTCAATCCCTGGGTCGGGAAGGTCCCCTGGAGAAGGAAGTGGCAACGCACTCCAGTATTCTTGCCTGGAACATCCCAGGGACAGGGGATCCTTGTGGGTTACAGTCCATGGGGTCGCCAAGAGTCTAACACGACTGAGCACACAACCACCACATAAACTTTTAAGTGTTTCCTTTATTGCACAGGAATTTACAAGATACCAGCTATCAACACATGACCCAAATAAATGGGAGCTAACGTGTTTAAAAGGTATCATTTCTACCCTTTAGAAACTTAAAATCAGGTCTTGGGGGATTCTTGTTGCTACAAATTTCTCAGCTTTTACAACATAATCATTTTATCAGGAGCACAATAAGACTCTGTTAAAATAAAACTTAGAGTTTTCAACAATTAGCATAGCTTGTTATCATTACAAGCTCTAGACTTGGGCAAACTGAAGTACAGCTCTTAGCCAAATGCTTTCACGTATACAGATAACACTCTCATTGCCGCCAGCACTTTAAGGTAAGATCTTACAGCTGAGTAAGAACAGAAGTTATGAAAGTTGGCTAAACTTTACATTGAATTACCTTCCTTTTGTAAAAAGCTACTATTTATTGGCACTAATTGAGAAAAAAAAATTCTTTCTCTGCTGCTAATATTTCACCACTGAAATCCTTTAAAGGAATTTACGTCCGAGAATCACATAAACAAATACTTTTTTAAGAGTAGTGTACCTACGAAGGAGGGACTTCCCAGGTGGTGCTAGTGGTAAAGAACTCACCTGCCAAAAAAGGAGACTCGGGTTCAATCCCTGGGTCAGGAAGATTCCCTGGAGGAGGACATGGCAACCCATTCCAGTATTCTTGCCTAGAGAATCCCACGGACAGAGGAGCCTGGTGGGCTACAGTCCATGGGATCACACGGAGTTGGACACGACAGAAGTGACTTAGCTTACATGCATGCACACATCTAATAAGAAAGGGCACGAAAATGGAGGGAAGCCTTTTTTTAAAAGGTGATTTCCCAAAGGTAAAGGCATTTAAAAATTGCTTACTGTTACTGAGCCTCTGGGGCTTCCCAGGTGACACAGTGGTAAAGAATCCATCTGCAATGCAGAAGACGCAAGATGCAGGTTCAATCCCCTGGGCTGGAAAGATCCCCTGGAGTAGGATATGGCAACCCACTCCAGTAATCTTGCCTGGGAAATCCCGTGGACAGAGGAGCCTGGCGGGCTACAGTCCATGGGGTTGAAAAGAGTTGGGCACAAACAAACCAAGCCTCTGGGTTGTATTAATACCTAGTGGGAGAAAGAAAGGAGTCAGTTGATACAAAGAAGCTTATATAAGTGAATCGGGTCTTCGCATACAAGCAAATCCTGACACCTTTCATAATCTGAAATATCATGATGATGGGATGAGACAGCATTTGATGCATTACAAATATACAGTGCTATATGAGATTTCAAGAAGCTTTCACATACATCATCTCATTTCATCCACTTGTAACCCTGTGAGGGAGCAGTGAGTCCATTTTAAAGATGAAGCCAGTACTGAAGGTCAAACTTAAAAGTGACACCAGACACAAAATTGGATCTTCTGCCTAGCAGGTCTGAACACTTTCCAATACATCCAAATTTTGAAAAATATTATTATTGGCTCTTGCACTGTTCAGGGTACTCTTTAGACATACCAGGAAGAGGGGAAGAGGCAAAGAGGCAGGAAGTGGGAGAGGGGAGAACTTCTGAATTCTCCAAGTAGTCCCTGCTTTGCTGTCATTATGCCACTGTCTTCTGTGCTTCTTATCACAATGGATGCAGTTGCTTGTCCCTGTGTAAACTGTGGCTTCAAAATCAGTATATGACCTTAAGCCAGCCACAGGCACAAACTGTTCTTTGCTTAGTGCTAAGAGAATGTTTCAGCAATAACATTGCTTTATGTGAAAAGCTGTATATCTTTTCTCGGAAATAGCCACTAGAGATCTGATCAATGATTTCTACCACCTATTATCATCCTCAAGGCAAATTATGCTAACTTAACTGATTCGATACACTTCTTGGGTATTTACATGGAAATTTTCCCCAGACTTTCTCTGGCCAGCCTTCCAGAAGCTGCCCAGTTAGGCTACTCACTATTATTTTAATCTCATTTTCCAGCAAAGTCAACTGAAGAACAGTCAGGTCTTCACCAAGCTCATGACTTACAACCATGGTTGGGTGGGACACCCATTAGTCACTGCTATACAGACTTTTAATTTGAACTAGAATTTGAATCCAGATTCAAGTCACTAGCTTGAAATGCCTGGATACAGACTATCATAAATGAAGGGAAAAGGTAATTTACCATGAATGTTTATAAAGATTAGGTAGCGTTTTTATTATATGGACTTACATGATTCCTTTGGAAAAACTCTTAAGCTATGTCTGCCCCACTTTATTTATTACCAAGTATGGTATAAATTGGAGAAGGCAATGGCACCCCACTCCAGTACGATTGCCTGGAAAATCCCATGGATGGAGGAGCCTGGTAGGCTCCAGTCCATGGGGTCGCTAAGAGTCGGGCATGACTGAGCGACTTCACTTTCACTTTTCACTTTCATGCATTGGAGAAGGAAATGGCAACCCACTCCAGTATTCTTGCCTGGAGAATCCCAGGGACAGAGGATCCTAGTGGGCTGCCCTCTATGGGGTCGCACAAAGTTGGACGCGACTGAGGCAACTTAGCAGCAGCAGTATGGTATAAATTTGGGCTTCCCTGGTGGCTCAGACGGTAAAGAATCTACCTGCAATGTGGGAGACCTGGGTTTGATTCCTGGGTTGGGAATATCCCCTGGAGGAGGGCATAGCAACCCACTCCAGTATTCTTGCCTGGAGAATCTCCATGGACAGAGGAGCCTAGCAAGCTGCAGTCCATGGGGTCCCAAAGTCAGTCGGATATGACTGAGCGACTAAGCACAGCTCAGCACATGATATAAATTTATTTATCTCATTAGCCTACCTTATATTTCTAAAGCTTATATTTTGAAACATTTATATGAAAATATCGACTAGGGTATTTGTTGTTGTTGTTCAGTCACTAAGTCATGTCCAACTCTTTGCGATCCCATGGACTGAAGCACTCCAGGCTTCCCTGTCCTTCACTATCTCCTGGAGTTTGCTCAAACTCATATCCATTGAGTCAGTGATGCCATCCAACCATCTATAAGAGCATGAGTTATTACTCTAAACTTGAAGCATGAGGAAGGATCATAACTCCAAAAACACTTCATTATTTCTCATACTAGTAAATATGAGAATATTTTAATAAACATTGAATCTCTATGAATCAAAGCTTAATGCTAATTAATGTTAAGTAATATTAGTAAACATGGAAAATATAAAGATGTATAGGACAGCCTTCGCTCTCAGTGGGCTTACAATCCATATGAGAAGAAAAGAGAAAAATAAAAAAGTTATAAAAATTAAATCACAATATAAGAGACATCAAAAGGCAACATACTTTTAATTGACACATGAAATGCAATTAGCAAAGTAACTACGATAAGTAGAGGAAGGAGAGATCATTTCTAGAAACAGTGGGCAGGGATGACTGTCATGTAAAAAATATATCAGCCAGATCTTGAAAGCTGAATCCAATAAGACAGAGATGGAGGAGGGGATTCATGGTGGAAAGATTCCAGTGAGGAAGAGTACAGATGACAAAAAGGGAAAAGAGTATAAATTCAAAAACTAACTTACAGAACTGCAAGCTAGGGTGACACGGAGATTTCTAGTATGAAACAGTGCTGGAAAGGCTCTTTGGAACTGGACCGTGGAGGGCTTTGAAGGCCATGTTGAGGAGCTGAGGTTTCTGAACAGAGAAGCATCGTGGTCAAAGTAGCACTTTAGGAAAAATTAATTTGGTTGTGGTATGCTAGATTAAGGGCTTTCCTTAATCTAGTTCAGTTGGTGAAAAATCTGCCTGCAATGCAGGAGACCCCAGTTCGATTCCTGGGTCAGGAAGATCCGCTGGAGAAGGGATCAGCTACCCATTCCAGTATTCTTTGGCTTCCCTTGTGGCTCAGCTGGTTAAGAATCTGCCTGCAATGCGGGAGACCTGGGTTTGATCCCTGGGTTGGGAAGATCCCCTGGAGAAAGGAAAGGCTACCCACTCTAGTATTCTGGCCTGGAGAATTCCATGGACTATATAGTCCATGGGGTTGCAAAGTGTTGGACACAACTGAGCGACTTTTTCACTTTCACTCTAGATTAAATGGACTGGGGAAGACTGGCGGTGGGAGATCAAGAAGAACCCAAAGCAAGTTCAGAAGTGAGAGGGAGGCAGTGGGATGGGAATGGGAGAGGAGAGAGCAAGAAATACTGAGGAAGAAGCCCACTCGTTTTCAATGTGGTGATTAGCATATAGTGTTGCAGCTTTGTTCCTTTCTAAAGTATCATCAAATCTGTGGGTTCCCCAGAACTGAATCATTTTAACAGTTGGGAGTGGGGAAATGGAGGAGTTACTAATTTTAAATTTGCAATATCTAATACCTGGATAAGTGGATAGGTTTTCTCCTTAATCTTGTATCCTTCTCTCTCTCTCTTCAGTCACTAAGTTGTGTCCAACTCTTGCAACCCCATGGACTGTAGCCTGCCAGGCTCCTCTGTCCATGAGATTCTCCAGGCAAGAATACTGGAGTGGGTTGCCATTTCCTTCTCCAGGGGATCTTTCCGACCCAGGAATCGAAACCAGGTCTCCTGCATTGCAGGCAGATTCTTTACTGACTGAGCTATGAGGGAAGCCCTGTATCCTTATCTAAGGACAAAAAAGATGTCAGCTCAAAAACTTTTTTTAAAAAGAGTGTCATGAAGTGTAGGGATTAAAGGAAATCTGAGAACATTTTATTTTAAAAGAAAGCGAACTCTACTTGAATCCGAAGTATTTCAAATGTTTCCATCAGTACAACTGAAGGACAACTTCGAGAACCCCAGGAATCCCTTTATGCCTGCAGCCCTACGCTGGAATTCCTATCAAAATAACCTTCTGATTTTGGATATTTGTGATTTAATGTATTTATTGTCCAGAAATTCAAGGAAACTTGATTTATCTCTAAATAAGCAGGGGAAAAAATTCAGGAGAGTTTTTCAGCGATTCATATCTCATGTCCTGATATTTCTGGTGTGTTGGTGAGCTTCCCTGGTGGCTCAGATGGTAAAGAATCTGCCTGCAATACAGGAGACCCTGGGTCAGGAAGATCCCCTGGAAGGGAATGACAACCCACTCCAGTATTCTTGCCTGGAGAATCCCATGGACAGAGGAGCCTGGTAGCTTACTTACATAGTCCATGGGGTCGCAAAGAGTCAGACACAACTGAGGGACTAACACATATGCATATACATATACCAATACGTGTGTATTGGTACATATGGTAATGCTAGTGGCATCCAGGCGTCTGCACTGAATCTCTGCAGCCAAGTTCAGGCCTTATCACTCACAGAAATGCAGTCCCTTTGCCCTTCAGGGGCCCTTAAAATTGTCACACAATATTCCGGTAACACCACTTGCCAGAAAGATGGCGCCGGATAGAAAGCGGCCTTCCCCACATTCCCTACATTTCATTGCATGGTCCAGCATTCAGAATCCTGCGGCCTTAAATTCTGCTTTTTCCAACCCCTTGGCTGACTGACCCTTGAGGGTGGGAACAGAATAAAGTCAGAAGAGGACACAGGTTTGCAGAGACTTGGGTAACTAGTGCTCTCTGGGCACCTACACTGAACTTAGGGTGCAGATCTCCAACCCCCTCTTTCTAGCCCTCTCCTTCCCTTGTTTCCCCTTCTCAAGCTTCCCAACTGGCAGAACTAGGCTGACAAGTCCTAGGCCAGGGATGAACAAGTAATTCACCCACACCCACCCACTGATCATCAAGTTTGGGCCTAAAGCAAATTTATATGTTTGGATAAAGAAAAGTTGGGCTTCCCTAGTAGCTCAGAGACCCGTCGTCAATCCTCGGATGGGGAAGATCCCCTAGAGAAGGAAATGGCAACCCACTCTAGTATTCTTGCCTGGAAAATCCCATGGGCAGAGGAGCCTGGTGGGCTACAGTCCATGGTGTCGCAAGAGTCAGACACAACTTAGATACTAAACCACCACCATAGCTTAAAACTGTTTGGCTTTATAAACTGAATACACATTGCTGTTAGCTCTTGACTTAGGGAGCTCTCTCCAAGGTAAGAAAGCTAGTCTTTTTATTCCAATGCTAGAAGGATGTGTGACCATTATGTAACATTTTCATGCACCCTTAAGTGGGTAATTAGAAGCTGTTTACTTCTCAGGATTCAATTAAAAGCTTTTTATTTTCAAGGCTGAGTTGAGAACTCCTTCTGTGGTGCAATTAGACAGGGGGCTTGCACACCTTCAGCTACACTGTGTGTTGATGGTGACTGTCCTGTAGGTAGGTCCCCACATATAGTCACACCACTGCAGAGCTAACGACTCACTAAATTTAAATGCATTCAGCTGCCAACCCAACAGCCTTTGATATAACTTTAAATGCTATTGGATTTTAATCTTCTTGAGTATTTCTATATTTTTTCTTCTCTCATCCCTCCAAAATTAATCCTAGAGTTTTGAGAATCTGGGAACTTGGGCAAAGGAGAAGGCAATGCAGCAGACCAAGAAATTTGAAATCTCAGTTCACTACTGTGTCACCCAAAGACAATGTACCTTTTTTGTTTGCACTGACCCAGATCAAGTCATACAATCACGTGAGTAACAGAACACAAAATCCAGGTGTTATTACTGAACATGAAAAGTCTGAAAAGTAATTAAACGTGTTCTAGCTTCCGTGGCGGTGTCATTTACTCTAACATGCCTATGTCCTTAAGCCTCTCTATTTACATTACCGGCACACACTGTTGCACCATACTCACACATCCATCAGCTGGGACCTGGGAGAGTGTATTTTTCCAACTGATCCTCAGCATTAGCTGTCAGCTGCACAAACCTTCCCTTCCTTTCTGCATCTGCTGCCCTGGAACGACAGAAGCTTCTTGCAAGAATAGCTCCCGGGGAGCGTTCCTGACAGATGCGCGCTCTGCTCTAGCAAGGCGCTCGCTGGAAAGTTTCTTCTAACCGCTCACACCCGCCTCCGATCCGATCCCCGAGCTGGCAGGACGCGAGCTGGCTGGGACTCCTCTTGACAGAAGAAGGGTTTTACACACACCCTCCTAGGCTGCCCAATACAAGAAACAATCTTGCAGCCAGACTCCTCCACCCCCAGCAAACAGACCGTCCAAGGCGCTCTGGTGTTTCGAGAACACCGAAGTCCCCTCCCTGCTATAGGGAACACGCGCTCTGCTCTACAGGAAACCTGGGCACTGGAGGTAGATGGGATGGGTGGCTGCGGGTAGAGCCGGGGCGCAGGAGGAAACCAAACGCCGGAGGCAAACGGGGCGCAGGAGAGGGGAGATTGGGGGCCGCGGGAGGGGGCAGGGTGGAAGCCGGGCGCGATTGGGAGCCGAGGGGAACTGGGCACTGGAGCCAAGCGGGCTCTGGAAGGGACGCGCGGGCAGGAACCCGCGAGCGCCGGGGAGGCGCTTGCTTGGCGATCGGCCCCGGACTCCCTAGAGCCGCAGAACCGCCGGTGGAGGCGGGGTGCGAGGAGTTGGCGGGGCCCGGGAGAGGGGGTGGGGTGGGGGGGGAAACCAGAGAGGGGCGTGCCTTCGCCAGGATTGGCTGCAGGAGCCTGACGCGAGGCCCCGGGGGTTGGCTCGGGGGAGTGGGAGCCGGGTGGGGTGGGTGCTGGGTGCCGGGGCTGCGGGCTCCGCGAGCTCAGAAACATGCTGAGGTCCCGGCAGCTGTTCCAGCAGCGACAGCGGCTCCAGCAGCAGCGGCGGCGGCGGCGGCGGCGACAGCGCACGGCTCCGGCGGGGAAGGCGCCCGGCGCCCATGCCTTCGGCCCCGCGCAGCGGCTGCCCTGACCTGGCCGCGACCTCCCTCCGCGCGCCCCGCCGCTTGGGCCTCTGGGGGGGTTCCCCAATCGCGGCCCAACTCCGCCACACCCCTCTCCCCCGGCCTCCGCAGCTCGGCATGGGCGCGGGGGCGCTCGCCCTGGGCGCCTCCGAGCCCTGCAACCTGTCATCGGCCGCGCCGGTTCCCGACGGCGCGGCCACGGCGGCGCGGCTGCTAGTTCCCGCGTCGCCGCCCGCCTCGCTGCTGACCTCGGCCAGCGAGGGACCCCCACTGCCGTCGCAGCAGTGGACGGCCGGCATGGGCCTGCTGATGGCATTCATCGTGCTACTCATCGTGGCGGGCAACGTGCTGGTGATCGTGGCCATCGCCAAGACACCGCGGCTGCAAACGCTCACCAACCTCTTCATCATGTCGCTGGCCAGCGCAGATCTGGTCATGGGTCTGCTGGTAGTGCCGTTTGGAGCCACCATCGTGGTGTGGGGCCGCTGGGAGTATGGCTCCTTCTTCTGCGAGCTCTGGACCTCGGTGGACGTACTGTGCGTGACGGCCAGCATCGAGACCCTGTGTGTCATCGCCCTGGACCGCTACCTCGCCATCACGTCGCCCTTCCGCTACCAGAGCCTGCTGACCCGCGCGCGGGCGCGGGCCCTCGTGTGCACCGTGTGGGCCATCTCGGCGCTGGTGTCCTTCCTGCCCATCTTCATGCAGTGGTGGCGGGACAAGGACGCGAAGGCGAGCGGATGCTACAACGACCCCGAGTGCTGCGACTTCATCATCAACGAGGGCTACGCGATCACCTCTTCCGTCGTCTCCTTCTACGTGCCCCTGTGCATCATGGCCTTCGTATACCTGCGGGTGTTCCGCGAGGCCCAGAAGCAGGTGAAGAAGATCGACAGCTGCGAGCGCCGCTTCCTCAGCGGCCCCGCTCGGCTGCCCTCGCCCGCGCCCTCGCCCGGGCCCCCGCTCCCTGCCTCCCCGGTGGCCAACGGGCGCGCCAACAAGCGGCGGCCCTCGCGCCTCGTGGCCCTGCGCGAGCAGAAGGCACTCAAGACGCTGGGCATCATCATGGGCGTGTTCACGCTCTGCTGGCTGCCCTTCTTCCTAGCCAACGTGGTGAAGGCCTTCCACCGCGACCTGGTGCCCGACCGCCTCTTCGTCTTCTTCAACTGGCTGGGCTACGCCAACTCGGCCTTCAACCCCATCATCTACTGCCGCAGCCCCGACTTCCGCAAGGCCTTCCAGCGCCTGCTCTGCTGCGCGCGCCGGGCCGCCTGTGGGAGCCACTTGGCCGCCGGGGACCCGCCGCGTGCCTTGGGCTGCCTGGCGGTGGCCCGGCCGTCGCCGTCTCCCGGGGCCGCCTCGGACGACGACGACGACGACGACGAAGACGACGTCGGGGCCGCGCCGCCCGTGCGTCTGCTGGAGCCCTGGGCTGGCTACAACGGCAGGGCGGCGGCGAACAGCGACTCGAGCCCGGACGAGCCAAGCCGCGCGGGCTGCGCCTCGGAATCCAAGGTGTAGGGCCGGGCGCCCCTCCCCGCCTTCCCCGGCTTCCCGAGTCCGGGCGCGGGCTGTGCGCTTCAGGATCAAGAGAACCCGGGAGCCCCTGAACCGCTTCCCCGGGAAAGAGGTCTGTGTTTACTCGAGACCGAAAGCAGGTGAACTCGAAGCCCGCGAACCACGTCTGCATCATCCAAGGGCAAATAGGAAAGCCACGGACCGTCGCACAGAAAGGAAAGTTTGGGGAAAGGTGGGAGAAGTTTGGGGAGGGGTTGGGAGAGTAGCCTGCTGATTGTTCTTGGGGTTCTTTTTCCAGTTTGTGGCCCGGCCTTCTTCTGTGTGTGCGTGTGATGCATCTTTAGATTCTCTCCTTCCCCCGCCTCCCCCCCGCCACGTGGCTTTTAACACTTTCTGCGATGACTGGGAAGGGAAGGGAGAAGCGTTAGGAGATAAAAGTCTCTCGACTTAGCTTCCATCCTATTCCCGGGAACAGGAGCGGTCAGCCAGAGAGAGAGGAGAGAGAATGACACTTTATCAGGACGTTGTTTCCTTTTGCTTTTCAGAGAAATTCCATTTTAATTTCTGAGGAATGATTTCTCCTGTTCTGAAAGCCGAGGGCAAGGGATGCAAAAACCGCGTTTCAGGAAGTTTTATGCTCTTCTTGGAACAAGCCTCACCTTGATTCCCTTTCGGAGGGCAAGCGGGCTGTCCCTGAACGCCTCCTCGGTGGTCAGGCTGAGGGGTTCCTACCTCACTCACACTGTGCACATTGCACAGCCAGATAGAAAGACTTGTTTATATTAAACAGCTTATTTATGTATCAATATTAGTTGGAAGGACCAGGCGCTGGGCCTTTGTGACATGTGACTCTGTCCATTGAAGACAGGACAGAAAAAGGAAAAAGAAAAAAGGAAACAATTCAGATTACTGCACATGTGGTATAAACAAAAAATCAAAACAAAAAAGCCGTGATTCAAAGTGGCATTTTTTTGCACAGTATTAGGAACTGTAAAGTCCACAGAAGACGTTATTTGCACAAAAAGAAATTAAATATTTTTTAATGGGGGTGGGGTGGGGCAGATCTTAAAAACTAAAATAAAATTCAGATTCTATCTCTGTTGTCTGTTATGTTATTGAGCTAGCGATTTATTGGAAAAATACCTTTTTATACTCTTTTATCATGGTACTGTATCCATATTATAAAAAATTATCTTAAGGATTTTTTTTTATTATTTTTTTATGTCCAAAGGCACACGTGAATCTGCTGGTGAAATTTAGCACTTGTGTGTAAATACTATTTCCTCTGTGTGCTTTACCAAGTACTTATACTCTGGTGCAACTAACTACTATGTGAGGAATTTGTCCATGTGCAATAAATACCAGTGAAGCACAAAAAAAGATTATGTACTGTGTGTCTGTAAGGGGGGTCAGTGATAATGGAAAAGACAGTTTGTTTTGTTCGAAATATAGACTGGATTTCCCATAGAGCTCTTTTAATAGCTTTTCATGACTCAAGAGCATAGCAAAATGCCTCTAAACCAAATAAGGCGTGCACCTACTGAGAGCTGCAGACTTGCCCTAAATTTTCACAGCCAGTTTCAGAATATTCTAAACTACTTGGAGGTGTTTTCAAGATCCCATCTGCCACACTTGACTTAAGAAGTAACATTTGGACTTGTGCATCTTCTTAAAAAAAAAAAAAAATTGAGTCAGGTAGCTCAGCTGCGATGTCAACCAACGCAGGAAAGGAGACCAGCCTGTGGGACCATCACTGCCTGCTTGGAATTCGGTAAGTAGCATTCATGGCTGGTGTTTGTTTTCCAACAGAAAATTGCAGCCTGGAGGTGTGCACATGTATCCAGTGACTGTTTAGAACGCAAAATGCTTTACTGGTTAAGTGAAAATTCATAAAAGAGCCTTGAAGTAAAGATTTTTCTCTTGTGTGATTAAATAGACCATTTCAGTGGAAATTCTGGCTGGGCAGGTAACTGGGAGAAGTAAATCTGAAGTTTTAAATTTTCCTAACAAGGTTATGACACCCTCAATGGATAGTTTTCCTAAAATTAGTTCCTAAGGAAAGTATAGTGAAATTCTATCTTGTGATTAATTCTGCATTCTCCAAAATAACTTCAAGTATTTCTCTTTGTATTTTTAAACAAGCTTTTCATGATCGTATAGTAAGGAAACCAAAGTGAAGAGTACAAAGTTCTGGCTTATACCGAGATGAAACATGAACAAACTCTTCTCTACCAAGGAAAGTCAAGACCAATTATCCTTTTTCTGTAATGAGATATTCTAAGGACCAGGAGAGAGGAGAGTCTTCTGAGAAAGGTTAATGTTGCCGATGTTTTAAGAGACCAGTGGAAAGTTGCATGAACAGTAGCCATTTCAACAAAAGCTGCTATGAAGTTTAACCCCTTTCTCCAGGAGGAAAAAAAGGGGGAGAGGTGGAGCAGGAGATGGCAAGAGTTACTTAAAAATAGAAAGATAAATACTTGAAGAATCGTATTTTGGAGAACGTAAAAATCAATTTTTATCCTTTCCCCAAGGAACAAATACAGTCCATTTCTATCCTCCCTTCCCCCAGAGTATGTAAGTCACATTTTGTTAGGGATTTTGTTCCTCTTTATTTTAAATCGCACAAGATTAATAGACAATGTCTGGTTTCATCTGAAGAAACACTCAAATACAAGGTAATGCTTCACTTTCCTGTTTTGTCTAGATAAGTCTTTACATTTAAATAAATTTTTCCAGCCCCAGATTTACATATAGATCTGTCAAACTTTAGGTCTCAAAATCACGAAAGTCCTATAAACTTTAATAACAAACATAAATATATATATATGGATATATATATATATAAAAGTAACTGTTTAGTATACAGATCTAAACTCTTTAGTGAGTTAGAGGAAACCACTATAATTCTGGGGCCAACTTATATGTTGTTTATATATGTTGTTTAGTTGCTAAACAACTAAACTATAGTCGCTGACTCGGCGACTCCACGGACTGTAGCCCACCAGGCTCCTCTGTCCATGGGATCTCCCAAGGCAAGAATATTGGAGTCAGTTGCCATTTCCTTCTCCAGGGAATCTTCTCAACCCAGGGATGGAACCCATATCTCCTGCACTGGCAGGCAGATTCTTTACCACTGAGCCACCCTATCAACCAATGTTGTTTTGAATAAGACATTGACTTGTCGTAGAAATGTAGGAACCTGGGCTGCCAATCCACATAGCTATGGCATTTGGAAGAGAAAACTGTCCATCCTGTTTAATCTGTTGAGACCATGCACAACAGAAGTGACAGGAGGGAGTTAGTGAGCAGGCAGAAAAATCAACCTTACCCCCTAGGTTTGTGTGTAACAGTACCAAAGGCATAAACCTTAAAATTAAAACAGTGAACATGTGACCAAGATTCACTGACTTGCTGCATTTGAGATTATACTTTGGTTGCACACTGTTAAGTTCTCCGGATATAACATGACGATATTCCAGCTTCTATAAATTCTCCCTCCAGTGTAGGAATGTATACTTAGTATAGCAGATAGCTTCATCCTTTGGTGAGCTTGCCAATATAAAACTTTGCAAATAGAGCTTATTTTTTCAGTCTAGGCTTTCTTTGGAACTGGAATTATTAATAACTTCTAAGCGGCTATTGTGAAACCTTTCCTTGTTAAGCACATTTTCCTAGCTTATTTTAATTTCGCATTTTGTTGAACGTGCTGACTTCCTCTGGCAATATGTAAAATTGCCAGGCGGAAATTCTGCACTCAAAGCCTCAGGATGATACTAGCAGTCAAATTTTGAGCAAGAGCTTCTAAGCAACGGTCAAAATGAAAATTATTAAGTTTTGCTAGCATTTGTGAAAGACTTGAAAAAAAAAGTTGTTTTTTTTTTTTAACAAAGCTGGATCTATTAGTTCTCTGGAAGGAAAAAAATGTTAACCTTAGCTGTAATTCAAATTAAACACATTGGCACAGATAATTTAGTTTTATTTGTACATTTCTGGTATAATGTGCTGAGAAATACTAATTCTTTTGACTCCCTGCCAATTTGCTACTAATCAAAACGGAGAAGATATGCACTGTTTGGATTATACCTAAAAATAGTTGTGCTGCGGTCACATCAGCAAATGGAATTAAATTAATTTTGCTTTCTTCTCCTGCACACACACCCTCCACATTATTTAAATTTCCATCTAGAATACTGCTTTTGAATCTCATAGTCTGTGACTGTGTCCCAAATTGCACTGCTACGTTGCAATTATTTTAAAGCAAATTCTATCAAACTACTTTTTGAGAAGTCCACCGCTCCTGAAATTCCAATTTCTACCCTGCTCTCATTTAAAGAGTCTCTACTACATAGTCCATATAATATAATCAAAGAAGTATTAATACTATGAATAGATACTTTGTGGATTAATTTACCTTCCAATAGCCTTTTTAACATTTCATGGGAGGAGGGAGAGGGTTTCTGAATCAGTAAGACTTGGGTATTTGATGGAGCAGTTAATAAGCTTTCAAATGCAATTGCTCTAATGATAGGCTGGAAAACAGCAGCTCCAAGGAGAAGCTGACACTATTCTGGCAATATTAGAGCATGATCTCAGCAGTCATCTTAGCAGTACCCAAGGAAACCTGGAAAGTCATCGTCTGCACCCCTTACACCTTTGTCTCACTTTCACGTTGCCTTCATTCTGAACGCACCTCTATCTTCTGTACTTGAGAGAGTTCTAGTCTTGGACCAACCATATACTCACCAGCCCGTCTCTTGAGCATGTCTTCATTTCCTCTTGAATGAACTAGAACCATCTAGAACATTTAGTTCTAGATAAATTTGCCTTCCTAGAAGCATTAAAATCTCATGAACGGTTTCCTAAAACTCTTGATTTTCAACATCTCTCAATACTTAGAAGTATTGTTTTCTTCTCGCTCAACATTCCCTGGCTCATAGCTTTTATTAGTATCAGCAAGAGTACACTGTTTTCTTCGTATTTCTGACATAGAACTTACCTGTGATGCATTTTAAATGTCTGAAGTTTGGATTTCTTCTTGAGAATTTCAGAGTTGCGCATAATTACGAGTAGAAAAAAAATTAAACTCTTGTCTGTACCTTTCCTATAAAAAGTCTTCGTGTTGAGTTTAATATTTGGGATGTAGGGCTTTCTTAACAGACTTTATTTTCCTGTTTATCTCTATTTTTCAGTTAACTTATGACCTTGTCAGTTTTTCAGCATCCTGATTGCAAAAGATAACATGAGCTGTTCCACCTTCAATTATTTTGTAAATTAGTTTTCCTAATCATTATTAGGCTAGCTGATTTGAGGGAATTGTGGGTAAATTTCTACCAGAGGCGCACAGAAAACTTGTTCGAGCAGTCTAAAGACTGGCTGTTCTGGCTCCTCTGTATTTACTGCTGTTCCCAGTGACCTTGGGGAAGTTAGTTGGTTTCTCTGCTGCTCAAGTTCACTTCCCACAAAGCCTGACTAGTAACCTTTGTTTGTAAATCCCTTTGAGATGCTCTGATAGAAGGAGTTCATAGATTTGCAAAGTCTATCATTTCTAATACTTCCTCCTGACCTTCTTTTCCCTTTCCCTGCAACTCCACCCACAAAATCCCTGTTTTTCTTTAAGTGAAAAGAACAACTAAGAATAACAAAAATACACATAATACCCCATGCATCCCAACAAACAGTCCTTCACTTATTATTATACTTAAAAGTCCACAAAAACCACAACTGAATAAAATAATCTTCCCCAATATCGGATTAGAAAACCTGTTTGCTCTGTGCTAAGGAAAAGTGGTTGTTTAATGATTCTGAATCCACAGCCACTTTGAGAAAAGTAAGTCAATTTGGAAAGTTACTCAACTCTACGATTTTGCATTGAGTCGTAAATGGTAAAAGCAACTCTCTAGATGGTTCTGCTTTTCCTGGAAGAGCAATTCATAGATGAACAGTGCTGAGAGCAATGGCAGTTGGTGTTTTTGTTTACCTCTTTTGTGACTTGCAGAGCATTGAATTTCTTTGTTCCCAACTTAATAAACAGTGACAAACCTACAGGAACTTACTGACTTAAAATATCTGTTACGCTAACTATAGAAACTCACCTGCAATCTTGAGGTCCTAGTTAAAAACGCTTTTAAACAGTAAACATTAATGTCCCAATGACATTTTCTGCACTGCAGAGATTTTTTTCTAAAGCCATTCAAGGTAATGGTTTAATAAGATGCTCTTATAAGGAATTTCTTGTGCTTAAATGATTCTATGGTCAATCTTGAAATAATGTGTGGGTTTTTTTTTTTTCCCCTGAGAAAAGGCATAACTAAGTAAAATAAATTGAAGAAATTTTGGCATGGGAAGGACCTTGATAGGTAAACAACACCATACTATATATAAAACAAATAATCAACAAGGACCTACTGTATAGCACAGGGAACTCTACTCAGTATTTTCCAATAACCTATATGGGAAAAGAATCTAAAAAGAATGCAAATATGTATGTGTGTGTGTGTGTATGTATGTGTGTGTGTTTGTGTAACTGAATCACTTTGCCGTACACCTGAAAATAACACATTGTAAGTCAAATATATTACAATATAAAATAAAAATTAGCTTTTTCAAAAAATAAAAGATATGGTCCAAAAAAACCCCAAACACCCCCATACTCAAGAATACCTAGAGATCAGTGCAGACCAAGACTGATGTGATTTAATTTGAAGTATAAAGACCTGGGGACTTCCCTGGTAACTCAGCTGGTAAAGAATCTGCCTTCAATGCAGGAGACCCTGGTTTGATTCCTGAGTCAGGAGGATCCCCTGGAGAAGAGAATGGCTACCCATTTCAGTATTCTGCCCAGATATCCTATGAGAGGAGCCTGGTGGGCTACAGTCCATTGGGTTGCAAAGAGTTGGACACAACTGAGCAACTAAGCAGAAGCGCCATGATATTAATACATATGAACAACAGGGCCCTACCCCTCAGCTTTCTATGTGTTAATTCCATTTCCTATTATAACCAACTTCAAATCCTTTCATTCCTCCTGGTGTTCAAATGGGAATCCCATTACCTCCCAGTTACAGGGATTCTTCCTGGCTGGAGACTGGGATGAATTAGCCAGGGCAGTGTTCAGTGCAGCACCAGGCTTGGTGGCACCACCATGTCATCCTTCAGTAACTGTGCTGCTAATTTTTTTCAACATTACCAGGTCACAAAACTCCAAGGATCTGAAAAAATACTATACCGAGTGACAAAGGACAATATGAAAATTGTAAGTCCTTATAGTACTGCAAAAGCATTCTTGCAAGCACAGGACAATATCAATTTTACTCAAACCAGGCAACCAGTAGAACTCCCTCCCCAAACAGCAAACATTTACAAGTCTCTTCAAACTTTTGGAGTGTTAATATACCTATATGGAGAAATAATTTTTTTTCACAGTAGAGGTGTTCAGAAGACCCCTGGGCAACTTAACTATTTGAAGGATACCTGTGATTAGTTTTTGAGTTGTGATTCATATGTTTACCTGTTCCTAAAAGATTGAGGGTACTATGTCCTCAGTGACTGTGCTATATGGGGTACATCCCCTGAAAACACTGGGCCTCATCCCAGGGCAATCACACTCTGGCTAAGGGGATCAGACACTCACAAGTTAAAAGTGACAAAGAATGAGGCAGATGTGGCTACGTGCCAGACATGTGGCCAAAAAAAAAGGGCTCTAGACCAGCTCTATCTGGTAGAAAGCAATGCAAGCTGTAGAGTTCCAGTCCAAGATGGAGGAGTAGGACACACACTCCTTTCCTCCTGCAAGAATACCAAAATCGCAATTGATTGAACAACCATTGATAGGAGGATGCTTGAACCCACCAAAAAAAGATTCCCCATGTCCAAAGACAAAGAAGAAGCAGCAACAAGATGGTAGGAGGGGCGCAGTTCAGTTCAGTTCAGTTCAGTCGCTCAGTCGTGTCCGACTCTTTGCGACCCCATGAACCGAAGCATACCAGGCCTCCCTATCCATCACCAACTGCTGGAGCCCACCCAAACCCATGTCCATCAAGTTGGTGATGCCATCCAACCATCTCATCCTCTGTCATCCCCTTCTCCTCCTGCCCTCAATCTTTCCTAGCATCAGGGTCTTCTCAAATGAGTCAGCTCTTCACATCAGGTGGCCAAAGGATTGGAGTTTCAGCTTCAACATCAGTCCCTCCAATAAACACCCAGGACTGATCTCCTTTAGGATGGACTGGTTGGATCTCCTTGCAGTCCAAGGGACTCTCAAGAGTCTTCTCCAACACCACAGTTCAAAAGCATCAATTCTTCAGTGCTAGCCTTCTTCACAGTCCAACTCTCACATCCATACATGACCACAGGAAAAACCATAGCCTTGACTAGACGGACCTTTGTTGACAAAGTAATGTCTCTGCTTTTTAATATGCTGTCTAGGTTGGAGGGATGCAAACATAATAAAATCAAATCCCATATCTGCCGAGTGGGTGACCCACAAACTGGAGAACAGTAGTACCAAAGAAGTTCTCCCGCAGTTGTGAAGATTCTGAGCTTTGTGTCAGGCTTCCCAGCCTGGGGATCCTGCAAAGGGACTGAGACCCCCAAGGAATCTGACTTTGCAGGCCAGTGGGGTTTGATTACAGGAATTCCATAGGACTGGAAGAAACAGAGACTCTTGGAGAGTGCAAACAATGCAAGCTGTATAATTGATTTTGTATATCCTAGCAGGCACTTTATTTGAAACTTTTTATTTTATACTGGAGTATACCCAATTAACAAAGTTGTGATGGTTTCAGGTACACAGCAAAGTGACCCAGCCATACATTTACATGCATCTATCCTCCCCCACTCCAGTACTCTCGCCTGGAAAATCCCATGGACAGAGGAGCCTGGAAGGCTGCAGTCCATGGGGTCGCTGAGGGTTGGACACGACTGAGCGATTTCACTTTCACTTTTCACTTTCATGCATTGGAGACAGAAATGGCAACCCACTCCAGTGTTCTTGCCTGGAGAATCCCAGGGACGGGGAGCCCGGTGGGCTGCCGTCTATGGGGTCGCACAGAGTCGGACACAACTGAAGCGACTTAGCAGCAGCAGCATCCTCCCCCAAACTCCGATGGATAGGATGGCATAAACTAGAATCTTGGTGATGTCGTAGATCTTGGATAAGGTGATTAAGTGTTGTGAACAGCCATTCTACAAGAAGCCACAAGGGGAAGAAAACTGCTTAAACAACAGCACAGAGGTGTAGATAGTTGAGATGAATCTTTAGACAATGACTAGCCAATTGCAGACAGTATATGCTTTGATGAAGCAAATAGAAGATGAAATTGGAAAAGTAATTCCAGAGCAGATCAGAATGTTAATGCAAAAGTGTTGATCTCTAAACTTCCCTGAAGCCTGCAGATTGATGAACAAGAGCGTCATGACACAAGCGGTAGCTGAGAGAGATTGACTTGGTATCAGAGGCAGGACAGCTGGCTCTCACATCTTAAACTTCAAAATAATTCTGAGTTAAATAAATTCAATAACCATATTTTATAAATCAAAAGATTAATATTTATATAATCTCATATAGTAAACATGAGCTCATTATTAAATTGGCTTTCTGGCTTTCATATATCAACCCCAGGGGCTGACTCAGAGAAATGCATCCTTAACAAGCATATTTCTTTTTTTTTTTTTCCTTTTGTGTGGCACACAGACTCTTCCTTATATCTCATGAGTGTAGTTGCCCCGTGGCATGTGGGAATCTTAGTCCCTGACCAGGGCCTACACCTATGTTCTCTGCATTGGAAGGTGGATCCTTAACCACTGGACCACCATGGAAGTCCCCCAAGCAAGTTTCTGAGAGCATAAGGCTGGGGGCCTGGTAAAGCCAGAAGGTTCTGCCCTCCTTTGGAGATAAGGTATATGAGCTCAGGTGATTTTTTTCGAGAAAACAGGTAACCAGTCTTGATTAAGTCTAGGTGTCTGACTCCTAAGTCCATCTGTTCTTCATGTCACCAAACCACATGTCTGTTCCCAATAAGACTGGAAGCTCCCTTAGGATAAAGGCCTCGTCTTTTTATCTTTGACTCTCTAATACCCGATGCATTGCTGGGCACAAGGTATGAACTCTGAATTTTCATTGACTGGATTTAGCTGGAGGCAGAGAACCAAGGTCTCTGACTTCTGCAGCAATCTAAGCATAGAGTGTCAGCAGGTCTTGCTAGAGCAGTTCACTGTGAGATGTGATGGAACCCTCCATTTCCTTTGAAATTCAGATTTTTTTAAAAAACTTTTATTTTTTTAAATAAAATTACTCATGAAAACATTCTAAAAATGTACAGTTTTTCATTTTTAACAAAGGATAATAAAATGTAAACCCCCCAAAACAGAATACTTCACATTTACAATTGAAAATCAAATTAGCAGAATATTAAATATTTACAAAGCTATATCTTTTAAAAGTATTTATAAAGTTACATGCAATTTTGTAGAACTGACATAAAAGAATGACTCACTCAAAAGTGGAAGAATTCTCCTTCATTCCTAAAAAGAAAATATGTCCAACAGAAGTTGTGAAGATTCTTGAGTACACAGGGTCTTTGGTACTGAGATTGAAATTCAGATTTTCACCATCAGACAAAAATAAGTTTCTCTAAGAAGGTGCTAAGCCTCAAATTGCAACATATATGGGGCATTCTTTGCTAATGTTACGGGACACAATGAGATTATTTCCCAAATATTTCCAAGAAATGGATTTATTTCTAGAAATCGCACACAGACTACTGGAATGTATTTCAGCAACATAAATTCAGTGAATGTGAAGGCGGTATACCCTGTATGAAAATGTCCATAATTATTCTTTAAAAATAGGCATTTCACTAAAATTGTTAAATAAGGACTCTATGTTCTAGGCTCTCAGTTCAGTTGTCAATGTATAAAATACTTGATTTATTTGTTGTATATTGTATTCTATTTTAAATGGGTTTTTTTCCTTGCTAACTGAAAGATTTATAGCCGTTTATCTTACTAGGCTTTACAAGGAAAAAGCCCCTTTTCCCACCCCAAGTTTTATTCCTGGAACCCTATCAGTCAATACAGCTAAGAGAATCAAATTCTGTTTCACTGACTTATAGATTTCAGTCTTAAATTTTATTTCTGCATTCCTGTCCTATAAGAAATAACAATATATCTATTAAAAATGTATTTGGAGTAAATAAACAACAGAGCCCTCTCAAAGATTGCATATCTCATGTAAGTCTTTTCCACCTGAAACAGATTCATAATCATTATCTTCCTATCTTAACACAAGAAAGAGTTCATGTTGACTCTTTAGCTGATTTGAGAGAAATTATATGGATTCTTGTCTTTTGACAATGCATTAGGATTTTGCTGGTATACATTTTTTAATGTATGTGTGTACTCAACATGGTAGAGTTCATTTTAAATAGCATTTCATTTTCATTACCTGGCCCAGATTATTGTTTGTAACATACACCTGAAAAATTGGGTGGGGGGGCAGTAATGTGGAGTCAGATATGAGGAACACACCCAGGGGTGTCATGACCTTCCAGCATTTACAGGTCCTCAGTCTTGAACACTCAGAGACATATTTGGTAAGAATGCATTTCTCTGGATCATCTCCTGAGATTATATATAACATCAGAGAGACAGTTTATTGTAACTGTCATAAACCTATTACACTCCCTTAAACATGATCAGATCTTCTGTCTATACCTAGGGAAGAAAATTATGATCACAAGGTTGCTTAGCAAGCATGGGGTCAGAACGAGGAAACCTGGTTGCAAAACTTAACATTAAGGGCATCTGGCTAAGATTTATCCATACATTCACTTCTGCCATGCGCTGGAATACCAGAAGTCTGCTGGCTTTAGGACCGACTCTCTTTTCTCCCCTAGATAGGGCATGGATGGGCACTGACAACAGTTGGCTCCCTGTCTCTCTTTGTTCTATCACCAGTAGCCACTGTACTCTTCCTTGCCCCAGCAGATGCCTTCTTCCTTTATAGAAGTTAGGACAGGTAAGCAGGTCATCATCAAGTCTTGTTGATGTAGCTGTTTCTTTATAAGGACAGCATATCTCCACTCTAATCCATTTTTTGGGATTAATGGAGGGTGGGAGTGGGGAGAATATTTTGCTGGCTTCCCTACAACACTGAAATTAAAGCATATTCCCCATAGAAAAGCTCCTGTTTCCATCTTCACATTATGGAAACTCAGGGTTGTTGTTTTATTCAATTTTAAAAATTTCAGTACAATTTTTAAGGGCTGCTTTCTATTCACAGTTATTACAAAATATCAGCTATATTCCCTGTATTGTAAAATATATCCCTGAGCCCATCTTACACAAAGTACTTTGTGCCTCTCTGCCTCCCCGCTGGTAACCACTAGTTTGCTCTCTATATGTGTTAGTCTGCTTCTTTTTTTGTTGTATTCAGCAGTTGTATTTTTTTAGATTTGACATAGAAGAGATATTGTACAGAATATGTCTTGCTCTGTTTTATTTCACTTAGTATAATGCCCTCCAAGTCTATTCACATTGCTGCAAATGGCAAGTTTTCATTCTATTCTTTGGCTGAAGAACATTCCATCATGTATATATATCCTACCTCTTTATCGATTCATCTGTTGAGGGACACTTAGGTTGCTTCTGTATCTTAGCTATTGTAAATCATGCTGCTGTGAACACTGAGATGTAGGTATATTTTCAAATTAGTGTTTTTGTTTACTCAAACATACACTGAGGAGCGGAATTGCTGAGTCATGCGGTACTTCTGTTTTTAGTTTTCTGTGATACCTCTATACCGTTTCCCATAGAGGTTGCACCAATTTACATTCCCACACACACTGCACAAGGGGAACCCAGGTATTTGATTCTCTTAATCCTGCTAACAAAGATAGCATTATTTCTCTTTCACTCAATGGTATTATTTCTTTCTTAAAATACATTAGATGTATGTCCATCTAGCCAGTCAAGCTTTCTCTTTCTGATTTGCATATTAGATGAATTTGAACTCTAAATGCATGTTCCTGATTCATATGGTAGAAACCTGTTAGCTACATTTGACTCCGAAAATGCTGCTTTCTTAGGTCATCTTAGCCTGGAACTCTGAACAGATGTCTAAGAGTTGAATCCAGGAGAGAAAAATGGTGATTTTTGCAATGGCACTGAGGGATTAGATTCACGACCTAACTCATTTTAGATTATAATTTTAGAGCATGGAAGATGCAAACTTTGCAATTTTCATGGAAGATGATTATATTGTTAGGCTTTCTGTTTTCAACCAATGCCATAATACATTGTCATTTGATTAGACTGCAAATACAAATATTTACCTACTATGCACTAGGCATAGTAGGTAAATATGGAGCAAGACAGACACACAGGCCTCAGAACGAAGCAGCTACTCTGTATCATGTTTCTCCCACATACACTCAAAGCATTAGCAGAAACAGGGTGAACAAGCGCTTTTTAAAGTTCTTCCTCAAAAATCAGAAATAACTTATTGTGTGCCAGTCCAGTTTGGAGAGATGAGTACTTTGTTCCTCTTTTAAGAGTGACCACACAGATACCAACACACAAACTTACAGAAGATTTTTTAGGCAAAATATATGGTCCAGGTCCACAAACTTTTACCTGGGTTCCCATGGGGGCAGATGTGTTTTGGAATTCAGAATTTGTGGGCTTCTAAGAAGACAATAGGGTGCATAGACTACATATTACAGAATGTCCTAAGCAGGATGCAGGTCAGCATTCCATTATCAAACATGAATGTCTCTGCAGTGAAATGTATGATTATTCATACTGAGTAGATAAATAATAACTATAAATAGTCTCATGCCACTTCAGGTCAGATCTTGCTGCCAAATGAGTTCAAGTCAGGTCACATTTACTCTCAAGTGAGTTACAGAAAAATCTCCATCTTCAGAGCTCTCTAGATTTGGGGACTAAGAGTGGACCTGTATTATGAACTATTCTTTTGTAAAATGTCATCTATTCATTAGGAAGGCAAGGAAACATTTAAACCTACCAAATAAGTTAAATCAATTAATTTACAAGTAGTATTATTTAGCAAATACTGTCCAATGAAGAATAAACACAGTTATTTGAATAAAAACAGGTATTTAAAAAATGGCAATTACAGGGAGATTTGATATAATAGGGTATATCCTGTTACCAGACTTTAAGAATGGTGGAAGTCTTGATAGTGACGGGTGAGCAACATTTTTGGAAACAATTAACAAGAGCCAATATGTTACATAGCCAACCCACAGCTTGTCAGAGGCAACATATCAGCTATGAAAATATTCTTGATTAGTACAAGGCTAATTTCAGAGAATCTCAGGATTGGCATCATTTTAAAATAACTGTAATCCAACCACCTCTTAGAGCAAAGAATCTTCTTATCCTTAGCTCACCAAGCCCTTAAAGATTACAAAAGGAAAGAAAAAAGAAGGGGAAAGGTTACGATCTTCACCCCAGAAAGATGCACCCACGGGATAAGTGTCACAAACTTTTCCAAGGGATCTATCGACCCTGAGATAAGAACCCCTGCCTTAGATGCTTGCCATATTTGAAAAGAAAGCTAATGTTTTATAATTTCACAGCAGTCTTAGTACCCTGGAGAGCCTCTGTATTTTAAGTTGCTCATAAATTGACTGTGGTCATATGTGTTAGTGGCTTCCATGACATTTATCTCAACTTACGATTTTCTACACAATATTTATAGGATAAATAGTTTTGAACTCCCTGTGACCCTTTATTGCAAAGGTTGAAAAAAGGAAGCATGATGACAATTTTTTGGCTTTTCTTTTTATGTTTTTTATATCCCATATCATGCATAACTCAGAGGGCAGAGAAGAAGAAAAAGAAATCCCCTAAGGAAAAGACGTAATTTTCCTACTAATAAATTTATCAAGAATCAATTTTCAATTTGACATTAACTGGGATAGGATATGGCATAAATTTTCTAAGTGTGAAGCTGTCATGGAAGAAAGGGATTGGTCTCCGGCATCAGATCATGATTTAGATTTGTCAGTATTAGGCACACCATTTGTTTTCTTTGACGTTTTTAGGCATCCCACAGGAGAGGATTCTGCATATGTTGCAGTAAACACTTCTTTCTATGCAGTTATCCAAACAGTTCATCAAGAGCGTCCTTCTCAATTTTAGCATCTCAAAGACTCTGACTCACCAACACCAGTACCCAGGCACATCCACAGAAGGAGTGCATGAACTCCACAATCACATAGAAAAGACGGATTTCTCTTTTTGCAAGAAATTAAGAAAGCAATGGTTCCTGCCAGACAAGAACAGAAAAACTGCCCTGCAGTCTCTTTCCAACTAGTCTGGTGAAATTGAACATAAGCTGTTCTAAGGGCAAGGTGGATCTTAGCTGAAATCTCACCCTGTTACTAGGCATCTTCCACTAGCTTGTCACACCATCTTCATGTCCACCCAAGGACTATGCAAGGAAAAAGCCAGGCAGGTCAACAGGATCACAGCCAAGTCAGATGACAGGCTCCTCACCCTTCCTACACGTAATCACACCATCAGGCTCAGCCCAGGGCCCAGGGAAAGTGATGCAAAGCCATCCTTAGGTCAAGTGGCCAAGGGATGTGGAGGGTTTCCCTTCCCATTGTTATCCTTAAGGACCACAGTTTCACCTCTCCCAGTAGGAGAAAAACTCTCAGTCATAATAATTCTCATGTTTGACTTGTTCCTTTTTTTTTTTTTTGACTTGTTCCTGTACTGCTCTTCAGTGTCAAAGACATACCATGAACATTACAAAAGATAGAATCAGATACATCTTGAAAACGTCATGCTCACTTAAAGAATCAGACACAAATACCATATATTCCATGATTCCATTTGTACGAAATGTCCAGAATAAGCCAGTCCATAAAGACAGCATGTAGATGGATGGATGCCAGAGGCTGGGAGGAGGGGTCATAGAGAACATTTAATGGATGTGTAGTTTCCTTTGGGATGATGAAAATGTTCTGAAACTTAAGAGTGACGATGATTACCTCTTTTAACATGTGCTAAATATAACTGATTTTTGAGCTTTCAAATGGTTAAGATGGTGAATTTATGGTATGTGTCTTTTACCACAATAAAGAGAAATCTGAAAGGGTCCTTTTCTTGCAATTTCATTTCTGTAGACAAAAACATACATATAAGGTAAAGATTGGGGAAGATTCTTCAGCAAAAGACGAAAGGGAGAGAATTTATTCTAGCTTCAAAAATAGTCATTTATTTTTATCAAATTTTTATCAAATTTATTTTTGGAAGCAAGCAAGGAAGAATCTTCGTCTTCATGAGCCAATGCAATTCCTTCATCTCACCATTCTAAGGGGGCTTCCCAGCTAGCGCTAGTGGTAAAGAATTCACCGGCCAGTGCAGGAGACATAAGAGACGCAGTTTCGATCCCTGGGTCAGGAAGATTCCCTGGAAGAGGGCACAGCAACCCACTCTGGTACTCTTGCCTGGAGAATCCCATGGACAAAGGAGCCTGGTAGGCTACAGTCCATAGGGTTGCAAAGAGTCAGATATGACTGAAGTGACTTAGCATGCATAGTGCTAAGAAGTTAAGGCTTTTGTGGTAACCTGGCCTTAGGAGCAGACATCCAGCTTTGAATCTGGTTCTGTCAGATTCTGGCCTACTGGTCTACATGGAGGAATGCCATCTTGACAAATCTTAATTTCCCAGAAGAGAAAGTCAAAATGAATATTTATAGGATTTTACGATCTTGTCTCAAGTGACTTGGCTTCCCTGGTAGCTCAGCAGGTAAAGAATCTGCTTGCCAATGCAGGAGACACAGGTTCAACCCCTGGGCTGGGAAGATCCCCTGGAGGAGGAAATGGCAACCCACTCTAGTATCCGTGCCTGAAAAATCCCATGGACAGAGGAGCCTGGTGGGCTACAGTCCATGGGGTAGCAAAGAGTCAGACAAGACTGAGCGACTGAGCACAAACTCACTCAAGCAACTTATAGCCAGTCTTCCGATGTGGAGCTGACTGAGATTGGGTGGAGTTCAGAGCATCAGAGGAGCAGTGAAGACAGCAGGGTAAGGAGACTGAAACAAGTCTTGACTAACTATTGTCTGGATAGCCGGCTGTTCACCTGTTGCTTTGGATAAATTGATCTGCAAGAAGCAAAGTGTGAAGTTATTATTGGTTTACAGCCTTGTTGTTCCTGAGGGCAGGGTTCCTGGAACAAACAAGCAAGTCATGTCGACTTGCGTAGCCTCAGTTTCAGGCTCTAAGAGTTCTGTCATGTGTGATGTAGGGGGTCTCAGAGGCTCTATAGTTATATGTCAAGCATATAACCAGCACCTACATTCAATAAATCATTTATTTGCTCCCCAAATCTCACCACCACTCCCACTAAACACTTACTCCTCGATGACGAATCTCAGCCAGAACTAGAACCAAGTCTTCCACCTTGGATTCTAGAACCCTCACCATGATTGAGTTGGGTTCCACTTCTCCTGGCATAAGCAAGTTAATTCAACCACAATAAAAAGCTCCAAATCTTTTTGCCACACCAAATGAAGAAGCCACAGAGCCAAATGTTTACAATGCCTGGGTCCTAGGCTTTCTGTCACTGAATCTGTGACTCTAGGCTAATTATTCGCCTCTTCAAGCCTCACTTCCTTAGGTGGAGAATAAGGGTGGTTATGCTTAGCACTCAGTATATATTCAGTTAATTTTTTAAATTAATAAATCCACACTCCCAAATTCTAGTTTCAATTCCTTTTCTAAGGTTTGACAGAGAAGACTTTCATTTTGTTTTGCACATATTCCTGATCTTCTGGGAGGACCTGGGTGTGGCTCTCAGGATGCTGAGAAAGCAGTCTTTCCAGTGGCATCCGGAGACTGACCTACTCAAGAGAATGACACAGAATCCCTTGGGACATGAGGGACCCACAGAGTTTAAACCAGAAAAGTTCACACTGTTTAAATGGGCAGCCCCAAAGTTTGATGATCTGATTTTGTTGCTGTTCAGTCACTCAGTCATGTCCAACTCTTTGTGACCCTATGGACTACAGTTCATCAGGCTTCCCTGTCCTTCACCATCTCCGAAAGTTTGCTCAAACTCATGTCCATTGAGTCAGTGATGCCATCCAACCATCTCATCTTCTATCACTCCCTTCTCCTCCCACCCTCAATCTTTCCCAGCATCAGGGTCTTTTCCAATGAGTTGGCTCTTTGCACCAGGTGGCCAAAGTATTGGAGCTTCAGCTTCAGTGTCAGTCCTTCCAGTGATGACTTTCATTAAGCTTAAATTCTCTTTCTGAATACTTGCCTCTTCTCCTTTCCTGTAAGGTTCATCACCCTTCATGAGCAAAACTGTTGACATTTTAATTTTTTTTTTTTGGCCACACTCTGTGGCGTGTGGGATTTTAGTTCCCCAACCAGGGATTGAACTGGGCCCTTGGTAGTGAAAGCAGAGTCCTGACCACTAGACCATCAGAGAATTCCCCACCGTTGACATTTTAGGCTGCTACCTTTCAACATGATTTACTGCCTACGGGTCAAGTACAACAGTTTTTGTTGCAGTATTTATTTATATAAACTAGCAGTCTGTCTGACCTGTAGAACTAACCACATCCACATGGCAGGTTAAATCTATGACACAAGAGTATTGTAAATAATTCCTATTCTGGACTCTTCCAGTGGAGGCATCAGAAAAGAAGGCCCCCAAACTAGGTATTGGGACTGCCACAGGTTCTAATGCCCTCTGCCCCTGATAAGTTTGGGGGAATAATTTTATATCTTTTAACCACAACGTTGAATCTGAAAAAGACTGCTGGTTGAATAGGGTAACAGCTAAGATCTTTTCCTATCTCTGATGAGCCGTAACTACCTACTTTAACCAGGGATGTTTTCCTGAAAGTTCATGATCTCCTTGAAGGCAAACTCAATAACATTCTCATGGGTTTTATAAGAGATTAAAGTTAACAGGTTAATTTATATCTTTCTGTCCAGAAACATTTATTGCACTCTAACTAGAAGCCAGGTATCACCACAGGTAATGGAAACAGACCAGTTGCTAATCTTGACCCCCAGGGAAAGCTCACAGCCTGGTGGATGAGCAGCCAGTTAAAGCCCCAAATTGAATTATGCAGGGTTTACTCTGAGGCCCCCAAAGAGGGAACAGACTGGAAAATAGACGGGGACAATTAGGGAGAGCATCTTCCACAAGCTATCAAGGGAGCTGGAACTTGTTTGATTCTGTAGTTTTCGCCAAGATGCAAAGGGCATTCCAAGCAGAGCAGAGAATTTTCCAAAAGCACAGATGCAAGAAAGAATAGACTGGATTCTGAAGACAGCAAGAACATTTGCATGGCTGGAGCAAAAGGCTGCCAAGGCTAGTGCAGTGGGAAAGAGACTCTGGATAAACAGGCAAAGGCTAGACAGGGAAAGAGTTTATAGTTCTTACCAGGAATTTTGAAGTTCATTCTGAAGGGCAGAGAAAATCATTGAAGGTGTTAAGTAAAAGAAGCCCCAAGTTAGATTTGAGTTCCATCACACATACTGAACAAGAACAGGAGGAATGGACCAGTGAATAGAACTGGAAAGGGGGAGATGGGTGGAATGAGTCAAGATGATGAGAGGAGGCCATAAATTACAGAAAGGATGGCAGGACCAGTAGCAGGTTTTGTTGGGGGGACACTCAAGGAAACAGAGTCAGATGTGTAGTTGGAGGTTCTTGAGTCTCATTTGGGCACACAGAGTGAGAGGTTCACTAAGGCTAGATACAGAGGTGTGGGAATTGTTGGAGCACCTCTGGGGAGAAGTTAAAAGCGAAAACTTTCTAATACTGTAAACAAAAATACAACAAAATAAGTAAGAAAATAATGGTAGGGAAGGCACAAACAATTTCTACAGTTTTCCTTAGGCTGTTTCCTATGTCTTCACAGATAAGCATTTCTTCTTTATAGCCAATTCTGACATTAGATAATAGCAAGTAAGAGGAGTACAGGTTCACAACAAGATTACAGAACAGACTGGACATACGCAACACACTTCGGGTGTCACTGCCTCCCGTCACCCCAGATGGGACCACCCAGTTACAGAAAAATCAGGGCTCCCACTGTTCTACATTATGGTGAATTGTATAATTACGTCACTATATATCACAAAGTAATAATAATAGAGATAAAGTATACAATAAATGTAAAAAAAAAAGAAAAAGGAAAAGGAAAGTTTCTGGAATTATTAAATATGTATAGATATGCATGCAAATGTGTGTTTGGCATTTGTGTAGATGTCTCCTTCCTCATTCTAAGGAAAGATGGTACATCAGCTTTAAGCCAGGTGAATTGCCCAAGAATAGCTAGGAAAAAATTATATTCACTTCTTTCTATTTTAGTTTGTTGTCCAATGTATGTAGGACTTTGCCCTCCATCACTGAAAGAATGTGTTTGGCCCCAAGGACTTGGTATCAGGCAGACAGCATATTTCTTACTTTAGAAGTGGCACTGTTAGAATAAAGAGCCTGAGAACCGGAACTGTTGCCAGAAATAGCTGGGTCAATTCACCCACTTCCAAGAAGGTCACCCAGCTTCAGGACAGGGTGCAGGCAGATTGAAGCAGAGTCTTGGCACTGCCATTGCTCTGTCAGTCGGTTGCAAAACTCATGCCTCTTAGTTCCCTTGATTGAGAGAGCGCTGGTGTCGACCGGGCATTTGCTGCTTCTCTTGTTACACTGCTTTCCCAGCTGTGTCACTGTTCCCAACTGACCTCCCCTAAGAAGTCAGTCTCCCTTCTGTCTTTAACAGCTACCTGTTGAGAATCCTATTTTTAATGAACAATTAGAACCTCAGAGCTGTCATCTGTCAGGTTTTAAATGTTTGTTAAAAAGAGAGTCCCAGACACATGGTCATTAGACGACAGAAAACCATAAACAATAGCAAAAGCCAGTGACAGCAGGATGTGTTAATTATCTGAATTCGTTACTACACCTCGGCTGGGAAAGGGAGGGCCAGACTCAGAAGCAAATCATAAGGAAATGGAGGGTTGTGGTCCTTAACGGAAGCAGTTCTACTGGCCCATGAGAAACTATTAACACATCCCTGGGGACATCCTGTTCGTATTAGTAACTGTAGCTATGCTTTCGTGGAGGGGGCGCTTAGACTAGGAATTGGAAAAATAGGGTATTATCTCAAGAACAGTATGTAACTCGGGAGAATGCTTTGAAACAATAAGTGATTTTTTTTAGTGTTTCTTATTTTATGTAACACTATACTAAATGCTCCTACGGATCACATTGCTTGGTCTGAAAGAATACTGTGATACAGGTCCTGTGTCAGCTCATTTTACTGATGAGGAAACTGAGGCTTTGTGAGGTCAAATGACTCTGCCCAAGAATCCAGAGCTGGGGAGTGGCTGCCAGAGCTCTGGGGATCCAAGCACTCTCCAGAGCCTTCCCTCTCTTTTTCACACGACTGCCCTACCTAGAACACCAAAATGCCCTTTTATGGATATTAAAATGGGCACACCACGTCCCCACCCCCATCCCATTGGGCTCTCATTCCGGCTGCACTTTATCAGATGGGTGGAGACTTGGCTTTCCTCAAGTGACTAACTCTCCCAATCCTCTTCAGCTGGGGAGAGGAGGTGGGGGTTTATTTCATGGCCGCGTTCTCCCTACCTCAACATGGTACCATGATGACCTGGGTCATCACAGACACTCAAGATGTCCAAAGATACAAATCCAAGGACACATCTACACTTCTTCATTAAAGATCACATTTTTAATTTTAGTAGCTTCTTTTGTGTCATCCAATTTCCTTTCTCAGGCCAACACGTTTTTTTTTCTGTTCCCACGCACAATGGAATATGTGCTTTTCTTTCTGAGCTATACCCTATGTAACTCACGTCCGTGGTCTTGCTCCCACAGTATTTCTCTACCATTTCCCTGATTTTTGGAAATTGAAACCTCCATATATGGAACCCTAGGACAGAATAGACTATTGAATTCTGTTGAGCAGAAGACCTTTAAATAGCAGCCCCTGGTACACTGCACTACAGGTAGTTACCAAGCACCGCAGGGGTGGGGTGGGGAGTGGGTGGAGGCAGTACAGTCCTGACTAATTGACACTCACTCAAAAATTAATACAAAGCATCTCTGAAATGCAAATTGTTAAGTGTTTTTTGAAACCTGTCTATATGCCTGTGCTGAATACAACATACAAAAACATTTCCAAAGAACTTATTGTCTGATTACACTCAAATGAATAATTAGAGGAAAATGTGATACATAATCAAGTGTTAAAATGTACAGAAGGTGATTCAATTGATCAAAGTCTATTGTGCGATCACATTTCAGATACACATCTACAATACAAGGTGAGCCATCATTTTCTTGGTTAAAAATTATACAGAAGTTCATAATTTTCTATGGGAATCTTTGAGGTCAGGCTAAAGACAGCAGGCTAAACATCAGTTTTAGCCTGAAGTCTTTCTTCCTGGTATTTAGGCTTTCCTTTTATTTGAACTTCATTTTAATATCCTTGAATTATTTAATAAGAAATGCAGTCGCTATAACCACAAATGGGGTTTTTCATTGCATATCAAAATTATTTCCTTATTACCTACTTGCTCCTTAGAAGTTGTTTTGAAAATGTACTCTCTAAGATAATACTTTTCTTAAGATTTTATTTTGGGGATCTAAGTAACGATAGCCCTTTCTCCCTCCATCTCCTGAAATTCATCTGCTGGGAACCCTGGTGCCACAGAAGGGATTCTCAAGCTCTCCGAGAGAAAATACCTGATAAACTTTACAACCAACATCAGACTGGAGAAGAGAAGACAAGCGCGGCTGGGAGAAGACCATACACAGAGGCCTTCTAAATTCCATTTTCAGTTTCTAGTGCTGCAGATAAGTTTTTCCATGAAGCAGTCCAACCCCTGTTCCTGCAAGACCTGTTTTTTTTTTTTTTTTCAATAAGTCGGTAAACCAACTGAAACTTCTGTCAAGTCTAGTGACTCTGTATAAATGGGTGCAAATATAACTTGACATGTTAATTTCTTTCTAGAAAACAATTTATATCCATAGAATCATGGAATCTCATAGCTGAAAGGACCTTAACAGTCGCCCAGTCCAAACACCCATCTCATGTGGAATTGCTCATTTCTAAAGAAATCTGTTTTCCGAGAAGCTGAGCTGAAGTCCCAGAATCAGATGTCCTGCTCATCTCTGTCCCATTAAGGAAGTTCAGTGTGAACATCATCTCATTGGTGATTATTTTTGCTGGGTGGTATGGATAGATCACGAGGGATAGGTTGAAAATGGATTGCTAACAGGTTGAACTAGAAATTGATTTTTTTTTTTGCTCACCCCAATGGCCAAGGTATACCTCTGTATATTTCTATTTTTCTTTTCTTTACAGAAATATCTGTACTTCTGAAAATTCTGGCATGTTTGTCATTTTATTATAAATCTCCTCTAAATAGATGGAGTTTTGAAAAATCTATCAGTCACCCATGAAACAGGGTGAGTAGTTTGAAATTGAAGGCCTGCAAAACTGATCAGAACAGAATAAATACATGAACTGGCAGACACACAAGAGATGAAAAACCCAAGGACAGTAGCTGAGAGAGTGTCCTCGCGGACACATGCTCACAAACTGGGGCCAGCTCAATCGATGGATTGTGAGGAGAGGAGACCAGAGTTTCTGAGAACTGTTTAGTAGAGAGTCTTGCCAGACAGGAAGCTCTAACCTGTCCAGTGACCAAGAGAATTAAGAGAGTCCTGACTTCTTCTCCAGGCATAGGAGCCAAAAAAAGAAACCTGATGTCAGACTATAGGCCTGATTAGCAAATTCAGCTGAAAAGAGATAAGTCGACTAAATGAGATAGAATTACTTGTAATAACCTTGGTGTATTTAGTCTGTATTCTCCAAACTTATATGATAGTGCAGTAAAAAGTTTTACTACAAATGGTTATGTTGATTAAGCCAACATGGGCTTCCCAGCTGGTGCTAGTGGTAAGGAACCCACCTGCCAATGCAGGAGATGCAAGAGACTCCGGTTTGATCCCTGGGTTGGGAAGATCCCTTGGAGAAATGGCAACCCACTCCAATATTCTTGCCTGGGAAATCCCATGGACAGAGGAGCCTGGCGGGTTACAGCCCATGGAGTCGCAGACAGTCGGACACAACTAAACACACACACCTCACACCTCGTGTCAACATGGAGAAGTGATTCCAGGAAGGGGAAAGGAGTACAAGAGCAAAGAAAGAAAACTGGTCCAAGGAGGTGCAACCAGCAGAAAGCACCATTAGTAACAGCAGCCCCGGAGTTTCTGTCTCATTCTCACCCAAGAATTAAACAGAAGGACCTTATGCAAAGGGTCAGATTTGATTTTTCTATCATTGGAGTTTATATTTGTTTCCATCTCCATAACAACTGCTTCATTTACGGCTGACAAATCTATAATCGAGTTCAATTGAACTCAACTGGGCTTTTTCCATTTCCTTAAACGTTTACACTTTATTAAACAGGAGGATAAAGAAAATGGGAAAGTATAGATAATTGGCAGCAGACATCTATATAGCACTAGCTACTAGAATTTATTAATACTAATACTGGTCCATGTTCCAAGTGCTTTTAAAAATACCAAAAAAATAAAATAAATTGAAGCCGTTTGGTTTCCAAATCAACACCATTCTCCCCTTTCCTTCCCCAGAGGCAAGATCTATCATGAATCTAATAAGCATTTATTCCCAAGGATTCGTGCCTATACCATGCATAGATACATCATAGAATACTTTCTAGTTACATTTTGAATATTACAGGCATTATATTATTGGTATTAACCTACAGTTTGCTATTTTTCAGCCAACGTTTTTGGGATCCAGCATTTTACATCTTACAAAGTCTCAGTGACCACTAGTTTAGAGAACTATTTTAAGAAGAAAAGAAAAAAGAATGATTCCAATAGGCAAATGTTCCTATTAGATAATAATGAAGGATTAAAGCAATGATTATTTTGGACAAAAGACATTAAAAGCACTCAGTTGCACCTCCAAGGGTATCATGAGGGTCTTTGATCTATCAAATTAAAAAGCACAACATTTTTAAAAAATTGCAATGAGTACCAATCAGACCAGATACTTTTCAAATTTCATGGAGCTGTTTTATTCAAATGAAAGTGCTTTGAAGATGAAAAGCGCATGTTTTCCCTCCCAGAATTAAATCACTCCGTCCCTCATCCCACAAAGTTTATTAAAGTGGGAAAAAGTAAATACTTATGTTCTTCCCTTTTTCAGTTTACTTGTGTTAGAGCTTGCTTCAATTTTCTATCCTGATTTCTTGTCACAGTTTGTAATTTCCCTACACTGATAGATATTCTTTTCCTACCCCTTAAATTATGCAGAGTAGTGGTCTGGAGGGAGGGTTCTTGAACCTTACTTTCCTTGTGGTTTTCTCTCATTATTTCATTGCAAGGCAATAGTTTTTGAAAGACCTCATGCTAGCGAACGGCAATTGACATAACAGAGCATAACAACTCTTTTGGAGTCTGAAGGTCTGTGATGTAAATACCCAAGTTTGTTTTTAAAAGGTTTTCATAATCCATTGTATAAATATACATACTTAGATAATTTCCAAAACATGTTCTTTGAAGCCACAATCCTTCCAGCGCTATTATCTGTTAGTAGCTAGTGAGTGTGGGATCTGCAGGCTTGAATTCCAGCGTATCACTTTATCATTTTCAAATTTCATGAGAGTTGGAACTCAAGAGGACAGACTTACCCCATCTGGCTTTAGGAAAACATCCTCAGCATGTCTTTCACGCTGGAGGGAAGAAGACTCCTGGGTTTTGATAAACTTCACCTCTGTGGAATTACACCAGAGGGAACGGAAATAAAACACTTGTCAGCATTCAGACTCATCCTCGTAGGTAACATTCTGCAATTCCTCCTGGGGTCCACTTTTTATTTTGCCCCCAGACTGCTGACCAAGGCCATGGGGGTTTCAGTGGAAGTCAACAAAGACAATACACAGCCTGCTGGAAATCCGAGGGGTATTTCCTGTGTATGAGAGGTTTTGCATGGACTTGGTCTACCCTGGCTTGGGGGCAGAGCTACTTAGAGAGAGACGGAGAGGCCTAGTAACAGTTTCAGTTGAGTTTTTCTGATTTTTGGCTTACTGGGGAAAACACCGTGTTGGACTGCACCGCACAGGCTGACAAGCCTTGTAGTTGCCTAGCCGTGAGAGCAAAGAAAGAGCCTGTAGAAAGCAACAGAGACATCATTTATTTTTGGACAGGGGGGTCTTACTCAAAACATCCTGGAGCAACACCCCACTGTGTACAGCAGGCAGCAGGAAGGATGAGGCCTCAGTCTGCTATGCTGGGGGAGAAGGAGGCTCCCATTTATAGGGGAATTGATTACAGATGAGCTCGTCAGTTACCAGGGACTAATTAAGTCCTATAATTAAGAGTTGGATAGTCATGTAAATGAAGCAGGACCTGCTTGGTCAGGGGGATGGACAGAGAGCCAGAGTGGCCGAACCATTGTCTGAACACAATCCCATGGGTGTTTCCAGCCTCATCTGCCCACCTGTACCTGAAACCAAAGAGCAAAGATAGCTGGAGGTCCTTCGGACCAAGCCCTCTGCTAGGCCTTGACCGGACCTTTTACCAGCCCCTCTATATGTTTCTCCCAAGAATCCTTTTGGATTTTTGGTTTCACCAACCAAGATCGGTCATTGGTATCTTCCAGACTTTCCAACACCACAGAATTCTTGACCCTTGGTGGACTTCATTTTTTACTATAATGAAATTACTTTGGGGTACATTATCTTTTTTCATAGCTTCTGTTATTGCAGTTTGCTTTCCTGATACTTTCTTTGCATTTTCATCTTTAAGAAAATAAGTCGGAGAGCAGTAAGAATAAGGGAAAGAGTTTCAAACACAGGGACCAGATGCTGGTTATCTCCGAGTGAGCTCTGCCTCACTCAGCCCTTCCCTGACTGTCAACGCAGCTCTCATTTCAGCTTCAGATGGTCCCCTTGACCTTGAAGACAGCTTTCTGGGAGAACTCCTTAGTCTTACACCTAAAATCATTATTCTTGGCAGTTCAGTGGAGGATACAGGCTAAACTATTCCCTCTGGGGAACTGTAATCCCAGCCCTAAAGTTGGCTTAGTGGGGCTGGAAACATACTCTCTTATCTCAAGATGAGTAAGTTTACCAATTAAAATTCTTGATTTCTCATCTGCATAACTTTCTCACACTGAGGTGATTAAGAGGAATGCTGGATAGTCTCCTTCTGTCCCTCTAGATCCACTTTCCACTGCTTCTCCCAGGCAAATCTGGCCTAAAATCAAAACAAACAAACAAAAAACCCATGTAGGCAAAAACATATCTTTAAACCAGAAAAGGACCAGACCATCCAGTGCTTTGAAACCATCCCCACCATCTTCATTGTAAAACATTTGTCAGACACCTGTTCCAGACCCACAAAATACAAGGAAGTGTAAGATGTAGCTTCTGCCTCCAGAGCTGTCTCTAATAGCATGTGACTACAGGACTTGCATATATTTGCATAGGATGGAAAAATAAATAGGTTTAAGGAAAATGATATGGGAGAAAACCGCTCAACCATGCAGGCAATAAATACTGCAAGAGTTTAGGAAAGGGGAAGAAGACTGCAGCTGACTATATTTTAAAAATGATCTCAGTGAAGAGGTGGGACTTGGGAAATACAGTTTTGAGATGATGAGAGAGAAGGGCGTTCTTTCTTCCAAGGAGAAACGTGTGAACAAAGACATAAAACAGAAAGGAGACAGATCTGCCTGAGGTCCTTTAATGGGCCAGAGCTTGGTACTGAAGTTTTGTTTTACCTACCTTCAGGACAGGGCCGGCCTCTTTTCCAGGTGTGCTACAACCTGTCCAGGCCATTCGGTATACCTGGGGGATACTACAGCACCTTTGCTATGGAAACAACGTTTTGCTGCTTGTGTCCTACTTGATTTGCTAAGAATGGTGGGAGTTTTCAGCTGAGAAAAGATTGAGAACTGTATTTGTTTCAGCTTACTTAATTCTGTTAACCCCAGCACACTTTTTCATGATTTACAATTAATACATGTAGTAGAACATATGAATTACAGGCAGGAAATTGAAACATTTTAGTAGGTAGACCTTTGAGTTTTGATAAATGCATGTAGCTGGGTAACCGCAACCACAGTCAAGACATCAAAGAGTTCCACCACCCAAAAAAACCCCCCTGGGCCCTTTGTAGGCAACTATCTCTTTCATATCCAACCTCTGAAAACCACAATCTATTTTCTGTTCCTGCAATTTTGCGTTTCCCAGTGAAAGTCGCTCAGTTGTGTCCGACTCTTTGTGACCCCATGTACTATAGAGTCCATGGAATTCTCCAGGCCAGAATACTGGAGTGGGTAGCCATTCCCTTCTCTAGGGGATCTTCCCAACCTAGGGATCAAACCCTGATCTCCTGCATTGCGGGAGGATTCTTTACCAGCTAAGCCACAAGGGGATGTCTATAAATAGAATCACATATTCTGTGGCTTTAGAACCTGGCTTCTCTCAATTAGCATAATTGTTTGCCATTCATCCATGGCATTGCATATATCAGTAGTTTATTATTTTTTGTTCCTAAATAGTATTCCACTGTATAGATGTTCCAGAATGTTTACCATACAAAAGTTGAAGGATATCAGAGTTGCCAATTGTTTTTGGCAATTACAAATAAAGCTGCTATTAACATTCAGAAACAAGTTTTTCTGTGAATGTAAGTTTTCACTTTACTTGCATAAATACTTCAGAGTGAAACCTCTGGCTCATACAATAATACATGTTTAGGTTTTTGGCTGCTGTCATTAAGCGAGTCCTCATAGGCACATTGAGTGTTTGTGTAGGGGAAAAAAGTCTGAAAAGGTTCACTACCTTATGTTCCCTTGACTTTTCCACATTTTTTAAATGTAATTTAACATAGTTTGGAGGGGAATAGCTAAAGAGCTCTTTTGCTCTTGCCAGTAAAGTTACACAATAAGCGATAACAGCAGTTCAGCATTTATCAATACTCCTCAGCGTTTCACTTTATTTTTTCTCTAGTTTTTTTTTTTTTTTTTAGTTTTATTAGTTGTTAGTATACTTAGTTTCATAAGAAACTGCCAAACCATTTTCCAAAGTAGCTGCACTATTTTGCATTCCCACTGTCTTCCAGTTTCCCTGCACCCTTGCTAGTATGGGTATTGTCATGTTTTTTTTTTTATAAACGTAGCCATTCTTATAGGTGTGGGGTGATAGCTTCAGTATGTACTTCCCTAATGACTAATAAAGGGGACGACAGAGGATGAGATGGCTGGATGGCATCACCGACTCGATGGACGTGAGTCTGAGTGAACTCTGGGAGTTGCTGATGGACAGGGAGGCCCGGCGTGCTGCAATTCATGGGGTGGCAAAGAGTCAGACATGACTGAGCAACTGAACTGAATGACTAAAGATGCTGAGCATCATCACACTGGGGAGGTTTTAGTTCTACCACAACTGTGAGTAACTGCACCACTGCTCGGTGGTTCTGGGGGACACTTGGCAACGTCTGGAGATGTTTTCAGGGATCCCAATGGGGGAGTGCTGGTAGCATCTAGGGTAGAGACGGGTAGAGGCCAGAGATGCTGTTAAACCTCCTGCAATGCACAAGACAGCCCCCCACAAAAAAGTCATCCATCCCAAAATGTCAGGAGTGCCCAGGCTGAGAAACTCTGCACTAGAGGTTGTCAGATTCAACCACAGGCTGCTCTGAAGATCAGGCGAGGTCTTCATGCCACACTGTTGATGTTTAGCTGCTTAGCTGTGTCTGACTCTTTGTGACCCCACGGACTGTAGCCCACCAGGTTCCTCTGGTCATTGGATTTCCCAGGCAAGAATACTGGAGTGAGTTGCCATTCCCTCCTCCAGGGAATCTTCCCCACCCAGGGGTGGAAACTGGGGCAGGTGGATTCTTTACCACTGAGCTACCAGGGAAACCTTCATGCTATATTACATTTACACTAAATTAAATAGACTGAGAAAACAATTTTCAGTTGATTTTAAACCCTTATTTTTTTTCAGTCTGCCCTGGGGTTCACATGCCCTCAGCTTGATACTTCCCATGATAAGCTCCCTCGGGTTTAGACGCACGCTCTTGCTAACTTGCGTATTTGGCCTTTTCTGACCTGAGTAAATGTCAAATCACTGAGTTTTTTTTCTTTGCCTCTGAGTTCCTTTTAATGGTGAGACTCTGTATTATCAAACTTTAGCTCAAAGTAAGTTACGTTTGCATCATAAATCCTTGAAAACGGTTACAATTTATTGCCAAAAGGCAAGTCACCTACTCTCTGTGCACCTCGGTTCCCCTGGTGTGAAATAAGAGAATCAGAGGGGCAGCTGATTGCCAAGGCCCCTCTGACACTCTCCTGTGCTTTGATTCCTATCAAGACTGTTGGGTGCTACTGCCATTTAGAAGCGTGATGAAATCATTCATGTACCATTTCTTGGCACCAAAGGTATACAACTATTTGGGAGCCCATGCCTCCAATCACCCCATCCCAAATTTTTAAAAATAATTAACAGATAAACAAAGCTATGTGATTTAACCAGCAGGAGTAGATTCTAGCCATTTAAAAATTTTTTTTCAAATTGGAGGATAGTTTATACTGCTGTGTCAGTTTCTACTGTACAGCAAAGTGAATCAGCCACACGTATGCATATATCCCCTATTCTTTGGATTTCCTTACCATTGAGGTCACCGCAGAGAACTGAGTAGAGTTTACTGTGCTACCTAGTAGGTCCTCATGTTCTAAAAATGACTGGAATTGGGATACCAGGATTCCAGTCATTTTTAGATTGGGGTTTTTATTTATGGTCAGAAATAAAGCCATTTCCAGTCCATGCTTGTGAGCCCTGATGTTATTCTTCAGAATGTGTGTATAAAGAGCAGTGAGGCAGAAGGGCAAGGCATCACCTACCTGCTGTAGCCAAAGACTGCTCTGAAATTTTTATCTCACTTTTCTTACCACTAATGCAAAGCCATAACTTCATTCAACAAGTCCATATTGAGTATCTACTGTACTCTCAAAGCTGTGCCCGAGACTTAGGCAGACACCAAAGAAGATCAACATATGGGACATTTAGTCCCAGAGTGTCCCTCGACACAGGGAAGGACTAGCCCATCACCTGCCCTAAATCATTAGCCAGCCATACAAAGCCAGGACTCTTAGCCCCTTGGAGGCTTGTGCCCTAGAGAAGACACTTGCTTGTGAACTTTTTTTTCTCTGATGAAGTAATGGAGCACCAACCAGTGCTTCTTACAGTAAAGGACCTTTTTTAAAATTTCTAACCCACTGGAGACCAATCGATTAGAGACCAATGCCTTGGTAAAATGCAATAAAAGCATGTGTGGCCATCACAACAATGCCCAATGGTTACACAATTTTCCAAAAGCTTCATCCTAATTTCTGTGGTTATCTCATTGTAGAGTAGTAAAACAACAAACAGAAACACCCACAGACCAGCGCTGGTCTGCACAGCACACTCTGGTAATAAAAGAAAAAGGGAAAAGAGGATATATTACACCTAAAGTGATAGTGAAGCTGGAATCTACGATTCACACTGATTTTACCCACCAGATCTGGGCCTTGATGCAAGTAAGAAATTGAAACAGAAAGACTCCCCATCCTCAAACCCCACCCGGACTTGACTTTACTTCCCAGATCCTCTTTCTCCCAAATCTACTTTCTTGTCTTTTTAAAAATATGTATTTATGTGTTTTGGCTGTATTGGGTCTTAGTTGCAGCACACAGGCTCTTCATTATGGCACATGGGCTTCTCTCTAGTTGTGCCATGCGGGCTCTAGAGCACACAGGCCTCAGTCGTTGTGGAGCACAGGCTTGGTTGTGGAGCACAGACTTGGTTGCCCCGAAGCTTGTAAGATCTTAGTTCCCTAACCAGGAATCAAGCCAGTGTCCACTGCATTGGAAGGTGGGTCCTTAACCACTGGACAACCAGGTCAGATCAGATCAGATCAGTCCCTCAGTCGTGTCTGACTCTTTGAGACCCCATGAATCGCAGCACACCGGGCCTCCCTGTCCATCACCAACTCCCGGAGTTCACTGAGACCCACATCCATTGAGTCAGTGATGCCATCCAGCCATCTCATCCTCTGTCATCCCCTTCTCCTCCTGCCCCCAATCCCTCCCAGCATCAGAGTCTTTTCCAATGAGTCAATTCATCGCATGAGGTGGCCAAGAACTGGAGTTTCAGCTTTAGCATCAGTCCTTCCAAAGAACACCCAGGGCTGATCTCCTTCAGAATGGACTGGCTGGATCTCCTTGCAGTCCAAGGGACTCTCAAGAGTCTTCTCCAACACCACAGTTCAAAAGCATCAATTTTTCGGCGCTCAGCCTTCTTCACAGTCCAACTCTCACATCCATACATGACCACAGGAAAAACCATAGCCTTGACTAGACGGACCTTTGTTGGCAAAGTAATGTCTCTGCTTTTGAATATGCTATCTAGGTTGGTCATAACTTTCCTTCCAAGGAGTAAGCATCTTTTAATTTCATGGCTGCAGTCACCATCTGCGGTGATTTTGGAGCCCATAAAAATAAAGTCTGACACTGTTTCCACTGTTTCCCCATCTATTTCCCATGAAGCGGTGGGACCGGATGCCATGATCTTCGTTTAAGTCCCCCCAAATCTGTTTTCTGTTCAAAAGGAAGAAGGGCAGATGCTGACTGACACCACTACTCAACCTGAGTGATTGACAGAGGGTGTTCCCAGCAGCCCTCTCGGGCTCTCCTCTTCAGCTCCTTAGGTCATTTTGGGCTTCTCACACTTCCCTGATTAGTCACTGGGCAGTATCCATCATGCTCTGAAGACGTTCAAGCCACTGACCTACCACCTAATGGTTCTCTCATGAGTTTTTCTAGCTCCCTGAAGCATCCAGTCACAGAAATCAAAGACTCCTCTCCTCGTCCATCCCACCCATGGCCCTGGCCAGCTACAGTCACCATAAGGCAGCCTTGACTTTCCTTCCCTCTCAGTCTGTCCAACTGCAAGCATAAGACCCAGAGAGGAAACTCTGCCTCCCATGAGCAGACCAGGGCATTCTGCTCCCTGTGGAAAGCGTTTTATTTTAAGAACCAGAGCAAACTGTCATGGCAATAAGTCTTCTACAACTCAAGATGAAACGTCATCCCCAAAGTGCTTACTGAAAAAACAATGGGGAGAAGAGCTCCGTAGTCTTAGTTTGATGGCCAGCCAGGTTTGGATTAGGCCGTGTCTCTACCAAAACGCTGAGAAAAAATGACGTGTGAAAATTCCTCTGTCTGCCTCAATACTTTGGTGGATGGTGCTGAATATTTGCAGGACATGGTAACAGAGAAACACTCTGCTATGCAAGCCATTGTTGATACTGTGTTCTTAAAAGAATAGGAAAAGGAGATGCTCAGCAGACTTCTCAGGTCTCTGATGCAATCATACCAACATTGCCTTTTTTTAATCACTCAAGAGGACAGGAAATTAATCTGACCCAGAAACCAAGTTGTGGTATAGAGGAACCAAACTTCATGCATCTTGACACTTTGACATAAAACTGAGTAAACAATATTAAAGTTGAATGATATTATTTTGAGAAACAGTGACTGCAATTGCCTCTCAGCAGTACTTCCCACCTCAGCCTCTTCTGCCTTCAATCTCCCCTGCATATGAAATTCATCTTCCTAAAATACTCCTCTCACATCCCTCTTTTAGTCATGAATCTACAATGGCAGCCAATAATTTATCTCAGAGTCAGTGCCTTGTAAAGCAGAAGGAATCTCAGCCATTTCATCCAGACTCCTTATTTGCAAAGTGATGAAGTTAGAGCCCAGAAAAGGTGATGGACTATGGTTGCTCAGCTAATAATTGACAGAAATAAAAAGCTAGAGCTCTGAATTCAAGGCATGGTTGTAATTTTTTTTCCCTTAATTCCTCTGATAAACCTTCAAAGCACAACTTGATCCAACATTTAAGTAGAGCATCATTTCTCAGCTGAGCCCCCAGGTCTTCCTCCTCAGACCTTTAGCAGGAAGGTCCTCTCCCTCCTACCCTGTACTCCCCAGCCCAAGGATCCTCTACTCCTTTCTTGGTTCCTCTCCTCCTCTTTGGCTATACATGTGGTGATTGAGCATTCAGTCACATAGTCTTGTTCATTCAGTGTTTCTTGGGTTTCTTCTTCATTAGCATCATAGAGTCATAGGACTTTAGAGGTGGAAGGTATCTAGAAGTCATCCAGTTCAGTCTCAACCTATACCCCATTGCTGACTCGCTCTCCCAGACCACTCCAAGAAGGAGAAAATTAACACCTGACCCCCAGCTGCCCATTCTAAGTGAAACAGCGTGACTTGTTGGAGTTTTTCCTTTTGCTGAGACAAAAATCTCCTTCCACCAATCTCCACTAAAATTGACTTTATGGCTGTTCATCAGGATGACACAGAGTGAACTGAATCTCTCTTCCATACATCATCTGTTCAGGTATTTAAAGACAGTTTACGTGCATCCTTCCTTTCCTTGGTCCCTTCCCTTCCCCAGGAATCTCACTTCCAGCCCAAATAGTTCATTCATCACATTCTCCCCATGACATGGTTTTGAATATGCCACTCATAAGGCTCTTAAATCATGATTTTAAAAAGTTGAACACAATACCAAAAATATAAAATCAAACACTAGAAAATAGTCTGCTGATGGCCCAATCACCTCCGTTGTTCTAAAATTATACCTCTGCCATTGTGTCATGCAACCTCACTCACTTTCTGAATGCCATATCACACTGTGGATCCACCATGAGCTTGTTAAAACCAAAACTAATCATCATCAGGGTATATCTTCTCTCTCTAGACTATGTGTGATTACATTTTCAGATCTTTGCAGAGTGTTGCATCTATTCTCCTTAAAATAATCCCTTCCTTCTTTTGTTGAACAAGTCATGATTGAATTCCTTGGCACCTGTGAGAAACAAAAAAGAATGAGTCAGTAGTCCTTCATCAAAAAGGGCTCACAGGGACCTTCATGATGGTCCAGTGGTTAAGACTCCATGTTCCCAATGCAGGGGCCCTGGGTTCAATCCCCGGTCAGGGAACTACACCCCGCACATTGCGACTAAGACCTAGTGTAGCCAAATAAAGAAATAAAAAACTTTTTAAAGTGCTTTTAGTAGTTGAGGTTTTATATGCATATGCTCAGTCATTTCAGTCGCGTCTGACTCTTTGCGACCCTATGGACTGTAGCTACTAGGTTCCTCTGTCCATGGGATTCTCCAGTCAGGAATACTGTAGTGGGTTGTCATTTCCTCCTCCAGGGGAATCTTTCCAACCCAGGGATTGAATCCATGTCTCCTGCATTGCAGATGGATTCTTTACTCACTGAGCCACTTGGGAAACCCAGGTAAGATTCAGTTCAGTTCAGTTCAGTTCAGTCGCTCAGTCATGTCCAACTCTTTGCAACCCCATGAATCACAGCATGCCAGGCCTCCCTGTCCATCATCAACTCCCAGATTTACCCAAACTCATGTCCGTTGAGTCGGTGATGCCATCTAACCATCTCATCCTCTGTCGTCCCCTTCTCCTCCTACCTTCAATCTTTCCCAACATCAGGGTCTTTTCAAATAAATCAGCTCTTTACATTAGGTGGCCAAAATATTGGAGTTTCAGCTTCAACATCAGTCCTTCCAATGAACACCCAGGACTGATCTCCTTTAGGATGGACTGGATGGATCTCCTTGCTGTCCAAGGGACTCTCAAGAGTCTTCTCCAACACCACAGTTCAAAAGCATCAATTCTTTGGCGCTCAGCTTTCTTCACAGTCCAACTCTCACATCCATACATGACCACAGGAAAAACCATAGCCTTGACTAGACGGACCTTTGTTGGCAAAGTAATGTCTCTGCTTTTTAATATGCTATCTAGGTTGGTCATAACTTTCCTTCCAAGGAGTAAGCGTCTTTTAATTTCATGGCTGCAGTCACCATCTGCAGTGATTTTGGAGCCCAAAAAATAAAGTCAGCCACTGTTTCCCCATCTATTTGCCATGAAGTAATGGGACCAGATGCCATGATCTTAGTTTTCTGAAGTTGAGCTTTAAGCCAACTTTTTCACTCTCCTTATGGGTGTAAGATTATACACCCATAAATAATTTGTTCTAAGGTAGATATTAATGTGCTTTTCACAAATTTCAGTTATGAAAACATGGAAGTTCAGAGAAGAGGAAATCGCTCCCAAACAGTGAGAGAAGATAGATGACATGGTGGAGAAAGGGCATGGCTTGAATACACTGAAGTGATAGGAAGGGAATTCTTTGTGATGGGAAAAGGATATGCAGAAATACAGAGGCAAGAGATCAAAGACTCAAAACAAGCTCAGAGGTTAAGAGCAGACCTCGTCAGTTGCACTGACACCTGATTCCAGACCTATCTTATCGGGTGCTTCCCTGTTTTCCTCCGGTTCGCATTTGCACATCCCTCCCTCCCCAGGAATGACCTCAGCTCCCCGAGTATCGGCACATTTACTCACTTGCTCAATTCTATGACACTCATTGACACACCCATGTCACCTCACAAAACAAACCTACTGAAAAGAGTTCAAGATTTACTGGCAATTTTTCCCCCCTCTCTTGGATTCGTTCTCCCCACCCCAGGCCTCTTTAGCACTATTGTGTTATTCCTTTGAAATACAGTGGGGCTCATTTGTTTCTGTGTGCATGCGGTACAGAGTTTTTTCCTCTTATCTTTCTTTTTTTTAACTTGGGAATGATTACTTTACAATGTTGTATTGTTTTCTGCTATACATCACATGAATCAGCCACAGGTGTACACAGGTCTCCTCCCTCCTGGACCCCCTTCTCACCTCCCACCCCACCCCACCACGCTAGGTGGTCACAGAGCACTGAGCTGACCTCGCTGAGTCACACAGTACATTCCCACTTGCTATCTGCTTTACATATGGTAATGTGTATGCTTCCATACTACTCTCTCAATTCGTCCCTCCCTCTCCTTCCCTCTCTGTGTCCACAAGTCTGTGCTCTATGTCTGCATCTCCATTGTGCGTGTGTGCCAAGTCACTTCAGTCATGTCCAACTCTTTGTGAGCCTATGGCCCGTAGCCCACCAGGCTCCTCTGTTCTTGGGCATTCCCAGGCAAGAACACTGGAGTGGGTTGCCATGCCCTCCTCCAGGGGATCTTCCCAAGCCAGGGATCGAACCCAGGCCTCTATGACTCCTGCAGTGACAGGCAGGTTCTTTACCACCAGCTCCACCCTTCATTGCTGCACTGCAAGTAGGTTCCTCAGTGCCATCTTTCTAGAGTCCACACATATGTATTAATACACAATATTTGTCTTTTTCTGGCTTACTTCACTCTATATAACAGGCCATAGGTTCATCCACCTCATTAGGACTGACTTGAATGCATTCTTTTTTATAGCTGACTAATATTCCATTGTATATATGTACCACAATTTCTGTATCCATTCACTGGTCGATGGACATCTAGGCTGCTTCCACATCCCTCTTATCTTTCTTGATTTGACTTTAGTTTTCTAATATGTAGAACACACATCTGCTTGACCAGAAACATTATGTTTCTCTGGTAGCTTACTATATCTAGCAAACTGGATCATTCAAAATAGGCAGTTGCTTTTTGATTGACTCATTACTGAATAAATAGATGGTAAGATATTGTGTATATCAATCAGATATACCTATTACTAAGGAGGTTTTCTGTTGAACCTCCAGAGTACAGAGTTCAACTATAAGCTCAAGTCTTTGATGTCCAGTCATAGCAAAGTCTGATGTGCCCCTGAAGTCTCAGGCTAAGGAAGGGCAGACACCCAGATGGCAGCCTGGGATGCCCCACAGGAAGGGACTCCATCTGGGATGCCATTCAGCGGTACCCTGGGCAAGCCTGCCCTGGGGTTTGTCCTTGATGTCGCAGTGGCTGTTGGAAAGATGTTTTGAAGTAGCACCTGCACAGTAAACTTCCCCACGTGACTGCTGCTTCTTCCGCTGTGGTCAAGGTACAGGAAGGAAGAAAAAGGTTAACTTTCCTCAGAGGTTTAGACAGATCAGTGTGTGCACAGCATTTCTTTGGGTACGAATAGGGTACCCATATTTGAGAAACATGAATTACAGCCAGGTTGGCCTCTCCATGAAGAAGAGATAAGAAAGATATGATTCATTAAATAAACCTGAGAAGAAGGGCTCTAGTTAACATAGAATCTGTTTCACTTTTCAATTAGACTTATCAATCACTATAAATGTAATCATTAACAAATTATTTAAATAATTGGCTGTGCAAACAGGGGGCCAGAAAGACAAACTACTTGTTTGGGAGTTCCCAAAACTATCCTTTGAAATTACAAGATCCCTTTTTTTCTCATGAAAATTTTCATGAAAAAAATTCAGCTTCAGTACTATGCATTAAGCGTGATCTTCCTCTCCCAGTGAAGGGAGGAGCACACTGCACGTTCATCGGTAGCATCTAAAGGAGTGTGACTCATTCCAGCAGAACCTACTGGGCTCCTGGAATGAGGAGAAACTCAGCGCAGTAGCCTTGGGGCTCCTGTGACATGAGCCCTTTATCCAGGTTTCTCCCTTAATGCCCTCAAACCACCTCACTGGAGAGAAGAATGCAGATAGAGAACTGGGTAAAATTCTCTCCTTCAATTGTTGAAAACACACTTTTGACCTTTTAATACAATCAGAGAGAAAACAGAATTTATTGATATCATTCAACTTTACCTAAACAAAGGTCTGTCTAGTCAAGGCTATGGTTCTTCCAGTGGTCATGTATGGATGTGAGAGTTGGACTATAAAGAAAGCTGAGCGCAGAATTGATGCTTTTGAATTGTGGTGTTGGAGAAGACTCTTGAGAGTCCCTTGGACTGCAAGGAGATCCAACCAGTCCATCCTAAAGGAGATCAGTCCTGGGTGTTCATTGGAAGGACTGATGTTGAAGCTGAAACTCCAATACTTTGTCCACCTGATGTGAAGAGCTGACTCATTTGAGAAGACCCTGATGCTGGGAAAGATTTGAGGGCAGGAGGAGAAGGGGATGACAGAGGATGAGATGGTTAGATGGCATCACTGACTCAATGAACATGAGTTTGGGTGAACTCTGGGAGTTGGTGATGGACAGGGAGGCCTGGCATGCTGTGGTTCACGGGGTCCCAAAAAGGTTGGACACAAATGAGCAACTGAACCGAACAGAACTGAATGATAGAAGATGAGATCTCCAATCTAGAGGTAAACATGAGTCACCAGGGGATGAGACACCCAACTCTCACTGTCCCATGCTAGTTTTCATTCTCTCCCTCTGTACTTCCTTAAATAAAAGCTGTAGGAGGATTCGTTTATTGATCACATTTTTGTGTGTGCAGAGCAAGGTACTAGGTGTAAACTGTAAGGAGACATATGACAGGTTTATCAGTTAAATACTAACACATAATAAGGAATGGCAATTCAGTCCAGTACTCTTGCCTGGAGAACTCCATGGACAGAGGAGCCTGGTGGGCTACAGTCCATGGGGTCACAAAGTGGTGGATATGACTAATAGATACACACAGTAAACCACATAAGACCTAGAGCTTAAAACAACAACCGTTCTATTTATTCTAGGTGTCAGAAGTTTGGGCTGGTTCCCTGATAGCTCAGTTGGTAAAGAATCCACCTGCAATACAAGAGACCCTGGTTTGATTCCTGGGTTGGGAGGATCCTTTGCAGAAGGGATAGGCTACCCACTCCAATATTCTTGGGCTTCCTTGTGGCTTAGCCGGTAAAGAATCCACCTGCAGTGAGGGAGACCTGGGTTCCATCTCTGGGTTGGGAAGATCCCCTGGAGAGGAAAAAGGCTAGCCGCTCCAGTGTTCTGGCCTGGAGAATTCCATAGACCGTATAGTCCATGGGGTCACAAAGAGTTGGACACGACTGAGCGACTTTCACTTTCACTTTTAGCTAGTGGTTCTTGTGCTGGGCTTGCCTAGGGTGCCTTGTTCAGTTGAAGCCATCCACCTGGCAACTCAGCTTGGGCTGAGTGGTCCAATGTGCCCTCACATGCAATGTCTAGGTTGGTGTTAGCTGCCAACTGGGTCATGTGTCTCTAACAGGCAGGCAACATTCCAATAAGGCAAACCTCAGTATAAACTTTTCAGGCTTCTTATATCCTGTTTGTGGATATCCCATTTGGCCAAAGCAAGGCATTTCATCAAAACCAGAGTCACCAGGGGAGGAGCCTCCCAAGGGCATGGAGGTGGAATTCTCTGAGGACAACTGCCGTGCTAATCTACCACACTCGGTCTTGCAAGGCCATGGCTATATGCTTTACCATCAAACCACAGTCAAGGCTTCTTTGGGCTGCTCAAGGCTCCAAGCTAGGGCTGTTTCCCCAGCCCACACTCTCTCTGTCCTCCCCAGTCTAGCTCCTATTTCCTGGTTAATGTGTCATTCATGCCAGGCTGTGGTGGACTCAGATCTACACAACTTAAGAGACCTCCTAGGCTCCTAGGCTTTGAGCCCACCACTACTTCAATCCTGGCCAGCAGTTCCTCTTTGTTTTATTTGTGTTTTAACTAGCTTAACTTTACAGAAAAACAAAATCAACACCTGGTAAAGTAAACCAAATAGTACATACAAATAAAAATGAAAAGAAGGAATCCTTCAAGCCTATCTACATAAACTACACTCCTCGATTGTTCTTCTGAAGGCATTCCAGCACTATCTGAGCTCCCAAGTCCATTTCATATCCCACTCAGGACTTTAGAGCCACAAGAATTCTCTGGCTCTGCCAAAGTGGGCAGGGATCAAGGAGGTTTTTCCAGCCTCTACAGATGACCTGCAATCTCCTGGCCCATCTCTCCCAACGGGCTGTTAAGTTCACATTTGTTAATTTCAGAGCTCTGGAGCAGAGAGTCTCCTCCACTACCCAGCAGCTTATTTCCCAGGGCTGGTAACAAGACTTGGGTGCTAATATAGCACTGAGTGGTGCTTCTGTGTCCGCATGAGAACAGGCAGGCGTTACTTGATGGGAAAGCTTGAGCAACAGCTAGGGAGGGGGTTTTAAGGTGCTCCATGGAAGATTGCCGGAAGAAATATCAATAACCTCAGATATGCAGATGACACCACCCTTATGGCAGAAAGTGAAGAGGAACTAAAAAGCCTCTTGTTGAAGGTGAAAGAGGAGAGTGAAAAAGTTGGCTTAAAACTCAACATTCAGAAAATGAAGATCATGGCATCTGGTCCCATCACTTCATGGCAAATAGATGGGGAAACAGTGGAAACAGTGTCAGACTTTATTTTTGGGGGCTCCAAAATCACTGCAGATGGTGACTGCAGCCATGAAATTAAAAGATGCTTACTCCTTGGAAGAAAAGTTATGACCAACCTAGATAGCATATTCAAAAGCAGAGACATTACTTTGCCAACAAAGGTCCATCTAGTCAAGGCTATGGTTTTTCCTGTAGTCATGTATGGATGTGAGAGTTGGACTGTGAAGAAAGCTGAGCGCCAAAGAATTGATGCTTTTGAACTGTGGTGTTGGAGAAGACTCTTGAGAGTCCCTTGGACTGCAAGGAGATCCAACCAGTCCATTCTGAAGGAGATCAGCCCTGGGATTTCCTTGGAGGGAATGATGCTAAAGCTGAAACTCCAGTACTTTGGCCACCTCACGCAAAGATTTGACTCATTGGAAGAGACTCTGATGCTGGGAGGGATTGGGGGCAGGAGGAGAAGGGTACAACAGAGGATGAGATGGCTGGATGGCATCACTGACTCGATGGACGTGAGTCTGAGTGAACTCTGGGAGTTGGTGATGGACAGGGAGGCCTGGCATGCTGCGATTCATGGGGTCGCAAAGAGTGGGACATGACTGAACGACTGAACTGAACTGACCTGACGGAGGAGTATCACAGAGTCCAGGATACACCTTCATCTCACATTCCACTTAAGAACTGATTTTCCCCCTTCAAATAAAAGTGAAGCCCTTCCATTGGCAAACCGTATGCACACTCTGAAGAACTGAACATTGCACCCGAGAGCAGGCGGACATGGGACAGAGAACCGAGAGCACACACCGGTAAAAGGGAGTGAGGACAAGCCGGTGGACTCAACACCAGCCTAGATGCTAAGACTGCACCCAAAAACAAACAAAACAACCACAACAATCCTGTGAACAAGAGCATCAGCAGAAACTGAAACTAAAATGGTGACTCTGGTTTCAGCCCGGGGTAGGACCTACAGAAAAGGAGTAGCTGTGCCTGGACATAGGCAGAAGAGGAACCCAGACCAGAGGGGAAAAGGACTGTTTTCTCAGCCACACTAATCTGAGGTTTTTCACCTGCCTCCCCATGCCCAGGAAATTAATACACTAATCATCTACACCAGAAGTTCAGAATATGTATTTCCATGAAATGCTTATGCACAATATAAATTATTCTTCAATTAGCTGCACTAAACTGCAATTCTCATTTAATAACAGTGGCTTCTAGTTAATCTTATCAGATCTTTTTAATTGTCTACCTCAAACCCTGGATTAGAGAACTCTTGTAGCTTTTGTTAGAGGAGAATGTGTGGTCTGTACAGACTCTCTCTAAATACTACTGTCAAAATGCTGGTGGCCAGAGTGGCAGAGCCCAGACAAGCCTCACCCTTTGCTGAATCTTAATTTCATGAGGCTTATTTCCACCTGTTCTTGGGCTACGTCGTACTTCCTCGTAAGCTCTGAATTCACTCTTTATATGCACATCTTCATTCTCCCAGACCAGCACTTTTCAGAGTAGCTTTTTGTTTCCATTCCACCTTCTTCTATTCCCCAATCACTTTTTGAAATAATATTTATTGTTATTAAACTTGCCCCATCGTCTTTTTTATTTTTCCTCTGGGTTCTGGGAGAGTTTCCTAACCTTATCTTCCCCTTCCTTGATTTACTTTTCTGTGACATCCAGTGCCTCCGTTGGGGTTTGTAATTTGGCAATCACATTTTTCATCTCTGGGCTGTCTCTCCTGCTCTCAGATATCTCCTGCTCAAATTTGCTTCAACTGTTTTCCCAGCAGCCATTTCCCCTTGGATCGTACTGAGAACACAAATCAGATTCTTTTTTTTGCACTGAGTTGATTTCATAGTTTATTTTGCATATTTGCTTGATTCCTCTGACGGGTCCCCTTCTTCAGAAGCTTGGAGTTCCTCTGGGTCTCATGCATTCTGTCTGAGTCAAGCCTTCCAGAGAGAGGGGAAAGTTGGGAGCTGAGGTACAATAATTCCAAATAACACAAATCAGATTCTTTTTTTTGCACTGAGTTGATTTCATAGTTTATTTTGCATATTTGCTTGATTCCTCTGACGGGTCCCCTTCTTCAGAAGCTTGGAGTTCCTCTGGGTCTCATGCATTCTGTCTGAGTCAAGCCTTCCAGAGAGAGGGGAGAGTTGGGAGCTGAGGTACAATCATTCCAAATGATGGGGTCACCTGTTTGAATTTTTCACACAAGAGATTGACTCTAGCTTCACTTTGCTAGGTCAGACTGGGTCCGGCTGCTTCGGCAGAGTAGACGGTGGAGGTTGGGGGAAAAAAGCACGGAAGAAGGCAGCACCCTAGGCTCCAGGTTAGAGGACTTCACCCACATGCCAGAGACACCTTCTCACATCTACGGTGACAGAGATGTTCTGCCTGAGGCAACTGTGCTCTGAGCAAGCAGCTCTGTGTTCCCCGTCTCTGCCTGAGACCATAGTCCATTCCAAGAGCTGGAGCTGGAAACGACTGCATCCCAAAGATACTAAAGAGCTGGTGAACTTGGTGCTTCTCTTCCTCCCTTCTCTGCTCCCACCATCCCCACCCACTCTCCAGCCCTCACCCTTGGATTTGGTGGATCCTGGTGGGGGGAGGGGGTCTAAGCCTCTTCCACTTCCCAGGTAAGTAGTTCCTTTATACATGTATTTAATAAGAGAATGGAATTGTATTTACCAGAATTCCTATTCAGGAGAGCACTGTGTTTGGAAGAAATAAGTTGATCAGCTGCTTGATAGAGGGGATGAGACTCCAAAGGCATATTTGTATTACTAAAGATGATTTTACTACTAAAGATGATTGTGGAATTGTGGACCCTGAGACAGGGAGAGGAATTTGGCTCCTGAGAAGCAAAAGAGGGAGAAAGAGAGAGGTGGAAAGAGAGGAAAAGGAAAAGGGGAAGTCATGGAGATGGCAGAAACCCATGGACAGTGAAAGCCACCAGGCCCGTGGCATTTACATCTTCAGGTAAAGTAGAGTTTCTCGGTGTCACTGCTGTTGACATTTGTCATGGGGGGCCGCATCCCTGGCCTCTCCCCAGGAGATGCCACTAATGCATCTCCTCCAGTTGTGACAACCAGAGATGTTTCCAGACACTACCAAATGTCTCTTGGGGGTGCAAAAGAGTTCACAGTGGAGGACAACTTGAGTTAAGACAGCTAAACTCATGAAGTGCCTGGGCTGAGTGAATTCTTTGCAGAGAGGGTTGAAGGGTTTGAGTTTCTGATCAGGCTGAAATGGGGGCCAAGCCAGGGCAGCAGTGGGAGGGTCAGAGGGGTCAGAGGCAGAGGGGACCGTGAGAACAGAAGCCCCAGGAATTTGTGGATGTGGTGAGTCGGGCTTTGAAGTTTCACGAGCTGTGGTCTCTGGGGGGCAGACTCCTGATGCCTGCAGTACAGATGTGGTCCCTCATCCTTGAATCTGGCCAGATGTAAGCTGTAGATGACAGAGATTCCTCCCTGTTCCTGGCATGCGGCAGTCAATCGCCCTTACTTTCCAGCTCTAAGACAGGCTGTTTCCGTTTCTTCGGTGGGAATCCAGGAGCCAGCTAGAGGTCACCCCACCCAGAAGCTGTCCTATTAACCTAGTCTCTGCACCTGCTTTAAGTCTTTTGCGTCAAGCAGAAGCACCAGTGGGAATGTTTATGTTGACACAAGGAGCGACAGGCATTTCTGACAGGCACATACTAAGACCTCAGAGCAGTTTTTTTTCAAGCTCAAGGGGAGCAATATTTTCAGAAGCTTCCTGATATATCCTGGAAACTGGCATGGCCAATTGATATTTTTTGTTTTTCATTTTTTTTGCCTAGGCTGATCGATGCTTCACCATTTCCCATGAGCACCTGCTTTCTTCTCCCATGTGAGTGCTTGAACTAGTTTATTTTATATGGTGCCCACCTGCTTTTCTACAGCAAGCACCAAGATCCTTAGAAGCTTCCAAAATCCTTTCCTTCTCTCCTTTTCTAAATGGAGAAAGCTTCCAAAATCCTCTCCTTTCTCTCCTTTGCCAATTTCCTAAACACGAAATGGTGGTTTACCTGTTAATTCAACTCAGTCAGCAAATACATGCTGAGGAGTTGGAACAGAATGATCTCCCAGAAACATGGACACCATTTATTAAGCAATTTTCATGTGCCCTCTGCCCTGATGGTTCAGACAATAAAGAATCTGCCTGCAATGCAAGAGACCCAGGTTCAATCCCTAGGTTAGAAAGATCCCCTAGAGAAAGGAATGGTTATCTACTCTGGAGAAGGAAATGCCAACCCACTCCAATATTCTTGCCTGGAGAGTCCCATGGACAGAGGAGCCTGGTGGGCTATAGTCCATGGTGTCAAAAAGAGCTGGACACAACTGAAGTGATTTAGCATGCACCAGTGTTCTTGCCCAGAGAATTCTATGGCCTGAGGAGTCTGGCAGGCTTCAGACCATAGGGTCTCAAAGAGTCAGACACAACTGAACGACTCACACACTCTGATTCTTTAGGGAATTAATCTAACAGCAAAATCCCATTTTAAAGATAAAGAAATTGAGGTTCTTCTGTACAGTACAGGGAACTCTACTCAATACTCTGTAATAACGTGAGAAAAGAATTTGAAAAAGACTAGATACATGTATATGTTTAACTTATCACTTTGCTGTACACCTGAAATAAGACAACACTGTTAATCAACTATACTCCAATATAAAATAACTTTGTAATTAAAATTAAAAATTTTTTTTTAATTTAAAAGAAACAGGTTCACAGAGGTTAAGTAACTTGCCTATTGTCATAGTACTAGCGACTTAACAATTCAGCTGCACTTAACAAAACTTTCTGTTTTTACAGTATTATAAAATGACATAAAAGAGGAGACTATCAGATATAATTTTGTGGGTTTTGGGCATAGCATAAATTTATGAAAGGAGAGTTTGCTTTTTTAAAAATGAGGTTATTTTCACAATACTTAATGAGTTGAAAAATTTCCAAAGAGATTAACTTGTGGTTCTTTTGGATAGCAAATATAATATTTAATGTGATAATACTGAAAAGCAATTTCATAAATAACACAGCTAATTAGTTAGCAACATCCAAATACTTAATATTATAAATTAAAGTGTTAACCTGTTAACTAAAATACACTATAGCTTTCTATCTTAACAAATAGGACTCAATATAACAAAATAAAATGTACATGTGAATTTACATTATTTTTATGACTAAAATAATTATTTTCAAAATTCACGCCTTCAGACAGTTTCCTAAAGGTGGAATTTGGAGTCAAAGGTAATATACATAATCTCAAGGCTCATAGTACACATTGCCCAAGTTCCCTATTTTAAAATCTTTGCTATGTTGGTAGGTGAAAACAAGCTACCTTTTAATCTTATTGTGCATTCTTTCTTTATCTCTAAGACTGAACATTCTTTCGTGTTTTTTCAGTATCTGCACTTCTGTTCATGTCCTTTGTCTATTTTTTGGTGCACTTTTTTCTTAACATTTTGTGAAGTTTGCTTGTAAAATAAGGCTATGTTCCCTTTATCACAGCATTAAATTATTTTTGTCATTTGCCTTTTTGGTTGCTTATTATTGCTTTAGACACTTAAGAACTTATTTTATTTTGTTGGAAAAATCTCATTTTTTTGAAAATAGTTAATTGTATTGATGCAGCATGTAGAAAGTGCTCAATTCTGATATTTCCTTCTGATTTTAAAAAGCTTCGTGTTTTACTTTCAAGCTAATCCACCTGTGATGCATTCTTACCTATCAGGTGAGGCTGTAATTTTAATCTTTTACAAAATTTCCACCATTTTTTGACGAATCCAAATCTTTCTCCATTGGGCCCTTTAATGCTATGCTGCTGCTGCTGCTGCTAAGTCGCTTCAGTCGTGTCTGACTCTGTGCAACCCCATAGACGGCAGCCCACCAGGCTCCCCCGTCCCTGGGATTCTCCAGGCACGAACACTGGAGTGGATGGGTACTTAAATATTCTGGGGTCTCTTTAGGTTGACTGTTGTGTTCTGTCCAGCCACTTATCAATTTTTTTGCCCATAGCATAGAGTTTTAAAGTAGTTTTCAGAGCTCCCTGGGCTTCCAAGGTGGCATTAGTCATAAAGAATCTACCTGCCAATGCAGGAGACACAGGAGATGGAGGTTCAATCCCTGAGTCAGAAAGATCCCCTGGCATAGAAAGTGGTAACCCACTCCAGTATTCTTGTCTGGAGAATCTCATGGACAGAGGAGCCTGGCAGGCTACTGTCCCTGGGGCCACACGGAATCAGACACGACTGAGTGGCTGCGCACATACAGATCTCCTGTAATATTTAAGGCTTCTTCTCTGCTCATTATGCTTTCCCCAGGCCTTCTTAACTCAGTCGTTGTGTTTATTTTTCCAAATGAAGTTTAATTGCTACGTAATTTTTTTTTTCTTAAAAAGAAGCAACATCTCATTGCTATATACATTGGGATATAACGTAGGGATAGTTATATGGGTTGGGGTAGTTAACCTGCAGGTTGGGATAGTTAACCTGCAGCTCTCCCAGTCTGCCTCTTGGATCTTTTGCTCCGTCTTTCCCTAGAATCCCTCCCCCAACTCCTACCCCACGTCGTCACCTAGGCAACTCCAGGCACTGGTTTAACTGCCCGGTTGTTCATGTCTCTTTCACGTCACTCTCCTGCTGCTCGCACCCCCACCAAGCTGTGAACCTCTTAGGAGCAGAGGTGAAATCTGGTTTTGGTCCTCCACCCCAGAGCCTGACTTTCAGCAAAAGGTGTTTAAATAAAAGATCAAGGTAGAGCCAACTGGAGGTGAATGTGTGAGGTGAGTTTCAGCCTCGATCTCGAGGAGGCTCAGGGTGCAGTTGGGCTTCCTGATTTCAGAAGCCCCCGGAGGCCCCACCCTGCCCCCGGAGGCCCCACCCTAATCTCCAGGGCCTCTTCAAGACTCCTCTCACATCTACGCCTCACTCCAACCTCCTGCCCAGCTGCTGTCACACAACCCACGTCAGAGAGATATTCTGAGATGATTTCTGCTACAGGTCCAAGTCAAAGACTTATGGAACTGAATTTTAATGCTGGCAGTACAAAGTGTGAATAAACATTGCCATGCTTTATTGCTGTAAATCTGCTGCTAAATCCCTTGTTTCTCTTTGAGTTAGAAGCCCAATAAACAACTCCTGCAATGTTCCAATAATTACTTTGTCATTTCAGATACTCTGAATGATTCATAGAGTCTTCCTGACGATTCCAACCACAGAAGTACTTTCTGTCTAAAGCATTAAGCCTGAAAATCCATAACTCACAGGGTCCTCGGAACAATTGGGAGAATAAGAGGCACTGAAAGTGATACCCGGAGCTGGAAGTGGCCACAACAAGACTTGGAGAGCAGCATCTTTCTCCTTGATGAGCAGAAACACAGGTGAGGGTTGCATACCTATTTTCATCCTTATATCGGATCTAGTCTCTAAGATGTAGGGAAGGTCTTGCTCTTGCAAGGGAATGGCTGTCTCATTGGCAACTGCACTGTGGGCTTGAAATAGAAAGGGAGCCATATTCCTCTCTATTACATCTTCAACCGAATAGGCTCTGCTTGTCCTGGGTAAACAATCATCACCCCTTCTAAATCTGCACTCACACCCTGTATTAGAGACTAAGGAGAAGGAGAGTCCCTCAGATATAGGTAGGTGTGTTAAGTTTTCAAGTCTGTGCTAATATTTTATGAGCAGGATCCTCCATGCTCTGGCTCTATACATAGGCGGAGGAGGAGGGCACTAGCTGAGTGGTAGGATGAGAACACTGCTTACATTTATCGCCCAAGCCCATACGCCCACGCCCAACTGTCACAGAGCCTGAAATTCCTACCATTAGAGTTGCTACTTTTGGTTGAGGCAGAGGGCTTCAAGAAAACCCTTGTTCAAGTATAAATATACCAGGCAGGAATTGTTCCACCACACTCAGCTGCAAGCAGCATCTCATTTCTTTATTTTTCTATTGCAAATAAAACAGGGTTGGATGGCTTTTAAAGAATAGACTATGGAAATGGAAACAGTGACTTGACAGTGGTGCAACTTTGCAGATACCTCCTTCAACAAGTGATGAGAGCTGACCTGACTGGTGATGTTATGTGGGTGTCAGGATCCCTCTGATATGATGTAATGGGATGAAAAGGGCAAGTCCCCAAGTTCCCCAGCCCAAGTCTAATATGAGAAAAACATGTGAAACCCAGGGACATTCTATAGGATAGCTGGCCAGCCCTCCTTAAAGATGTCAAGGTCATGAAAAACTAGGGAAGACTGAGAAACTGCCATAGATCAGAGAGGAGACTGAGGAGACCCTGGATTAGATCCTGGAACAGAAAGAGGACATTTGTGGAAAAAACTAGTTACATCCAAATTAAGTTTGGAGTTTACTTAATATAGTGTATCAATGATGGTGTCTGAGTTTTAAGAGGTGCCAGAAAAGTCACTGGTTCACAGTGCCTACCCTTCACTCAGTTTGCCTCAGTTTGGGGCAAATTGAGTGAAGGGTAGACAGAAACTCTCTGAACTATCTCTGCAACATTTCTGTTCAGTTCAGTCACTCAGTCGTGTCCGACTCTTTGTGACCCCATGAATCGCAGCACGCCAGGCCTCCCTGTTCATCACCAACTCCCGGAGTTCACTGAGACTCACGTCCACAGAGTCAGTGATGCCATCCAGCCATCTTTTCCTCTGTCGTCCCCTTCTCCTCCTGCCCCCAATCCCTCCCAGCATCAGAGTCTCTTCCAATGAGTCAAATCTTCGCATGAGGTGGCCAAAGTACTGGAGTTTCAGCTTCAGCATCATTCCCTCCAAGGAAATCCCAGGGCTGATCTCCTTCAGAATGGACTGGGTGGATCTCCTTGCAGTCCAAGGGACTCTCAAGAGTCTTCTCCAACACCACAGTTCAAAATATCAATTCTTCGGCGCTCAGCCTTCTTCACGGTCCAACTCTCACATCCATACATGACCACAGGAAAAACCATAGCCTTGATTAAACGGACCTTTGTTGGCCAAGTAATGCCTCTGCTTTTGAATATGCTATCTAGGTTGGTCATAACTTTCCTTCCAAGGAGTAAGCATCTTTCTGTACATTTAAACTTTCCAAAATAAGGTATTTTAAGGATCAGGGAGAAGTCCAGAATCTATTTTATTCTTTGGCGCTCCCACCACCAGTCTTGGGTTGTAAGGGACCCAGGGAACTTAGTAGGGCTGTAAATGATTCTCGAAGTGTAAATGTAAGGGCAGTGCTCAGCTGATCCCCTCGTGGGTGCAGTCCACAGCCATCTGCTCACTGCCGTGCTTGCATTGGAAGCCAGCCTCACTAGCTCTGTGAGCCCAGGCCAGCCTGGTCCAGGAACTGGGCGGCAGTTAATGGTGAGTGCTCCACCCCTCACTACCAGGCTGGGCACCAGGGGGCACTTGCCTTGGCTGTTAGAGCATCTGACATCAGTACCTGATGTGCAGGTAACTGGCTTTTATCCAAGGTGTCCCCTTTCACGAGGTGGTGCCTGCAAGTTATGGTGGGTCCTCACCATTTCAGAACCTCCCTTCTTGCATCTGGCCTCCATCCCCTGCACCCTCCCCTTCAACCCACAGAGCCCTCATCATTCCAATGGATCCTATCTCCTGCAGGAATCTAGACTGCTGAAAACACAGGCATCTAACGTTCCCCTGAGATGAGAGAAGTCCAAGCACCCAGGACAGAGTATCTGGCCCCTCTCTTGGGAGAAGAGGGGAAAAATGATTCTCATTTTTTCCTGATGAGCTTACAGCTGGGCAAAAATAGGCATAGTTAGTTCTGAGCTGGTTATTCTACCAGGTTAAATGTTCAATATATAGCCTCGTACCACCAACCTGTGAGGGGTGACACATAACCCAGTCATGGGAAGAAGTAGCACCAGGCCCTGTACCACACTCCAACCCCAGAGGGAGATGGAGAAAAAGAAAAGGATGGAGCCATCCTTTCCATAAATGACCCAGCAACCGTTGTCAAGAGTGTCAACAGCAGTAGCCAATAGAGAGTAGTAGGGGATCTTTGGGGCTTCCCCAGTGGCTTAGCAGGTAAAGAATCCACCTGTAATGTAGGAGATGCATTCAGTTCCTGGGTCAGGAAGATCTTGCCTGGAGAATCTTCTGGACATAGGAGCCTGGTGGGCTACAGTCCACAGGGTCACAAAGAGTCAGATGCGACTGAAATGACTTAGCATGTATGTAGGGGTCCTTTACTGTCTTGGGGGCTTCCAAGGTGATCACTCTGCATAAAAATAAGCCTGGCTGTCCCTGCAGGAAAAAAGCCCCGCACTGCAGGTGAGAATTTTCTTTGCTGATATGGGTCTAGACTACACTGCCGCTTGAGACTTCATACCTGTCCCTCCTTTAGACGTGCACCAGCTTGCTCTAACAGGCCAAGCAGTCAAAGAAACAGGAGTGCCTGCCAGCCCCACAGAACAAGAAGAGGGCTCAGTTAGCAAGGGGAGTGGACCACCTCTGTAAACATTATTGACCATCAAGCTGAAGCCCCAGGTGTCATTCTCAACAGAAAGACTCCAACCTGAGCAAAAGCAATAAGCGTATCTACAGCAAGGGATGTGGGCATAGTTTCAGAGCATGAACCCCCTCCCATTGGCCCAAGTTGAGTTTCCCATAAAAGATGGGGTTGGGGGAGATCCTCATACAGGTCTTTGGAGAAGGAGGAGGAGTCTAAGAACCAGAGGATCCTGGTTCAGGTTTGGGGGTCTGCTGTGATGACCACTGCTGCTGCTGCTGCTGCTAAATCACTTCAGTCATGTCCAATACTGTGCGACCCCATAGACGGCAGCCCACCAGGCTCCCCCATCCCTAGTATTCTCCAGGCAAGAACACTGAAGTGGGTTGCCATTTCCTTCTCCAATGCATGAAAGTGAAAAGTGAAAGTGAAGTCACTCAGTTGTGTCCGACTCCTAGTGACTCCGTGGACTGCAGCCCACCAGATTCCTCCATCCATGGGATTTTCCAGGCAAGAGTACGGAGTGGGGTGCCATTGCCTTCTCCGGTACAGCCAGTTTAATAACAGAGGACCTAGCAGTTTGTTCAGTGTGAGATCTGGTCCAGGACAAACTGTAGCCTCTTTGCCCAAAGTGAACTCAGTGGAGCATCCTTGAGGACAGTCCCAGAATTGATGTCAGGGATTGTGGCTGATTACACAGTCTCCAAGCTTTATTCTCCATCCCCTGGGGTTCTGCTGCTGCTGCTGCAAAGTCGCTTCAGTCGTGTCCAACTCTGTGCGACCCCATAGACGGCAGCCTACCAGGCTCCCCCGTCCCTGGGATTCTCCAGTGTTCTACACTGGAGTGGGTTGACATCATCTAATACACTTTAATAAATGCTATTTCTCCTTTGAGGGGCCAGACTTGGTCTCTTGTTATTTACTATTAAAACCTTGATTTAAAAAAAAACAAAACTTAATCAACACATGTTAACTCCTCTTATTCCAAATCAACATAGATAAATGTCCCACAGAGAAGATTCCCCGGAGCCTGGAAACAGTAAAACAGTAAATTAAATCGACTTGATGGACTCTTTTAGCAAAAGGGACTAAAAATGTGTTTTTGTTTCCTCCTCCCACAACGCATATTAAATAACCCCTTCTCACATTACTTTCTGCACCTCAGAGACTCAGAAACCACTAGGAAGCAAAGGAGGGCTTGTGAGTTAATTATAACAGCCTCTGCAGGATTCGGCTTGTGGTTTTCCTCTTACAATGAAATGCGAAACATGGGGGAGGTGAGCTCTGCTGTGTGTTGCTGCTAATGTTTTTAACCAAGGATCTAAGGCTGTTTGATATTCTTGGCTTCCTCATTCCGATTTCCAGTCCTCTTTTGGAAATAAAGCAAGATTGAAGTCCGAAGGAGTTTCAGAACCATAAAATGGTCTGTTGGCCCAAGGCAAAAAGTTAAATTCCCGAGGTCCCTCTTCTTCCCATTTTTTCGAGGTTTCTTTTGTCATGTAGCATGGGCTTTCTGATGCTTTCTTGAACACCTTCTTAGTGTAGTGAGCCATGCATCAGTCTCAAAATCTGATGCCCTTTTGTTCTTTCATCCTCAGTGCTTACTGTGGGTCTCCTTTCTGCCTTAGATTATTGCAACATCTATTTTGTGGCTGTGGACTTATCTCTTCTTGGAACTCCTCCTGGACTGTGAGCTTCAGATTCAGGACTGGGCACCAGAAGACTTTGCCGGTGGTCCATGACTAAGACTCTGTGCTCCCAGTGCAGGGGCCCAGCTTTGATCACTGGTCAGGAAACTAGATCCCGCATGCCCCAGCTAAGACCCAATGCAGCCAAATAAATAAATAAACTTTTTTAAAAAAGGATATCACAGAAAAATGCAAAGGAGTAAAAAAGAATATGTAGGTATGCATACAGTAGGGATATAAAAAATATCAGAAAAATACTATAAACATGTTTAGGCTTATAAACTTCAACATAGATAATATAAACAATTTTTCTAGAAAATTTTGTTTAAAATACCAGTTTGAGCCAGGAAGATATAGAGAACCTAAATAAAAGAATAATCATCAAAAAAATAAAAGAAATCAAAGCAGTGCCCACTTTGTTCTTGGATTCCTGAGGAGGATGTGACTTTTTCCCATCCTGCCCATACCCCATCAGGTGACTAGAACCCAACAGAGACTGGGTTCCCCATGGCTGAGATCAGAGCTTGGTTGTATGCTCATTTAACTTCAAAGTTTCAAAATTCAAGAAAGAAATCCAGGGTGCCTGATGGTATTGTTTTACTCCCTATGAACTTGTGCCATGCATCTGCACAGCTTGGGAAGCCCAAACAGTAAGGAATACCTGTACCTTGTACTTTAATTAAGGACAAGTGCAAACTCTTCTGGTTTCTGTACACTCCTGTGTGTGTGTGTGTGTGTGTGTGTGTGTAACTGACCCTTATTTTCCATAGAACCCAGGAATGTCTGCCTCACTGTAGCAGACATTCAGTCTTTAAGAGTGACAGACTCTGAATTTTTCCACCCTGAGTTTAACCTATGTGGTTCCATTCCCCGCCCCAGGGTGACCTCCTCTGAGTTCTTCTGAGCCTCCAGATCCTGAGCAGGCTCCTGTGATTGAGGAAGGAAGAGTCAGGGGAAGTTGTTGAAAGCAAGAGATATTTTTAGCAGAGCTCCCCATAAGCTGCACAGGAAGACAAATTAGAAGTCTTCTCCTGCTTAATGACATTTCCTACAAAATTCATCTAGCCAACATGTCATTCTGCATCATTTGTAGATAATGGATCACAGTGATCCAGTGCCCAGCAGAGTAGGTGTGAAATCAATGGTGAGGAATAAACGAATGGAAACATGATTGGCATTCAAGCTCAAAGAGCCAAGAAAGCATGATATTTAGTAGCACCTTTGCCAGTGCATCTTTTCCTGGCAAACTTGTCCTCCAAAGCTCAGGTATATATAGAGGACACAACTTTTATATTGGTCTCTAGTACTCTTGCCTGGAAAAATCCCATGGACTGAGAAGCCTGGTAGGCTACAGTCCATGGGGTCGCAAAGAGTCAGACATGACTGAGCAACTTCACTTCACTATAAGACCTCCAGTCCTAAGCTGCTTATCTCACCCTTGTAAGATAACAATTTTCCTTTCTGTAGAATCTGATGCCCTTCAAAGTCACTTTTTTTACTTACTTCATCTCATTTGAGCTTCAACACAGGAAAGGAGGGGCAGTTTTACTCCAGTTTTCCCAGTGAGGAAACTGGTACTCTATTATGGGCTGAGTTGAAAGTAAAAAGTGAAAGTCACTCAGTCGTGTCCGACTCTTTGAGCCTGCCAGGTTCCTCTGTCCATGGAATTCTCCAGGCCGGAATACTGGAGTGGGTAGCCTTTCCCTTCTTCAGGGGATCTTCCCATCCCAGGAATCGAACAGGGTCTCCTGCACTGCAGGCGGATTCTTTACCATGTGAGCTACCAGGGAATGGGCTGAATTGTGTCCCCCCAAACTCATGTGTGGAAGCCTTACCCCCCCAGGGCCTCAGAATGTGACTCTACTGGGGACGGTGTTGTTAAAGAGATAATTAAGGGACTTCCCTGGTGGTCCAGTGGTTAAGAAACTGCCTGCCGATACCAGGGATACAGGTTTGATCCCTGGTCTAGGAAGAGTCCATATGCTGTGCGGCAAGTAAGCTGGAGTGTTACGACTACTGAGCCCTTGCACCCTGGAGCCCGTGCTCTGCAAAGAGAGAAGCCACTGCAGTGAAAAGCCTGCGCACTGCAATTAGAGAATAGCCCCACTTGGCGCAACTAGAGAAATCCTGCATAGCAACAAGACCCAGTGCAGACAAAAGTAATCCATTTTAAAAAGAGGTAATTAAGCTAAAATGGGGTTGTTAGGGTGGTCCTAATCTGGTTGGTGTCCTTAAAATAAAAGGATATTAGGGCACAAAAAGAAGACATCAGAACATCATGGGAGCACAGACAGATGACCGAGTGAGGACTAGGCAAGACGGTAGCCTTCTGCAAGCCAAGGAGCGAGACCTCAGGAAGAAGAAAACCTCCCGAAACCTTGATCTTTGATGTCTAGCCTCTGGGACTGTGAGAAAATAAATGTCTGTTGTTTAAGTCACCCAGTCTGCAGTCTTTTGTTATGGCAGCCCTTACAGACTAGCACAGGCTCAAAGACATTAACATCCTGTAAGAGACAGAATGAACTTTAGTCCACATGCCCCAGTTCGGAAATTCTTTATCAAATAAAACAATTGACTTAAGGGGAACACCCCGGCTTCACGGCTGCTAATGAGTCATGGGTCTCTAATTTACTCACTGCTTTCTCAGTGTTTGATTCCCTGAGGGGTTGTACACACACAGACACCAATTCCAATGTTCCATTCATTTCAGGTGACTTTTTGTTCAATTAGTATTTAGAGCTAAAATTCAATTAGTATTTAGCAGAGCTGGAAAATAACTCAGGATCCTCCCCTGCCCGGCCCCACTTCCCCCACAGGAAAGCTCAAACCTCCCCCCTATATCCCCTATTTATCCAATATTCACATTTCCTACTTCAGCAACACACAGAGAATCACAAAGATTTTGAGAAAAAATAGACTTCTTCAGGTAGGCCTAATTCAGTTAAAGCAGCCCTTGGACATGTGGACACGGTGGGGAAGGGGAGGGTGGAAGGAATTGGGAGACTAGGGTTGACACATACACACTGCTATATGTGAAACAGATAGCTAGTGGGAAGCTGCTGTTTAGCACAGGAAGCTGAGCCCTGTGCTCCGTGATGACCTAGAGAGGTGGGATGGGGGTGGGGGGAAGGGGGAGGAGGTCCAAGAAGGAAGGGAAATATGTATACATATAGCTCATACACTGCATGGTACAGCAGAAGCTAACACAAAATTGTAAAGCAATTATACTCCAATAATAATAATAAACCAGCTCTTGGATCCTGACTTGTCTTCTTTGGGGAAAAATGGAATGTACTGCTCCTCCCCTCAGGCCAGAAGTGGCTGGTCACTGCGAAGGGGCCAACGTTTTAACTCTATGTCAACACTTTCCCTGTCTCCAGCTTACTTTCTCAGAAGTAGAGCAGAGCAGAACTCTTTGCAGGTGTGCATGCAAAGTGGCTTCAGTTCAGATCAGTTCAGTCGCTCAGTCGTGTCCGACTCTTTGCGACCCCATGAATCGTAGCACGCCAGGCCTCCCTGTCCATCACCAACTCCCGGAGTTCACTCAAACTCAGTCCATCGAGTCAGTGATGCCATCCAGCCATCTCATCCTCTGTCGTCCCCTTTTCCTCCTGCCCCCAATCCCTCCCAGCATCAGAGTCTTTTCCAATGAGTCAGCTCTTCGCATGAGGTGGCCAAAGTACTAGAGCTTCAGCTTTAGCATCATTCTCTCCAAAGAACACACAGGGCTAAGTCGCTTCAGTCGTGTCCAATTCTGTGCAATCCCATGGACTGTAGCCTTCAAGGCTCCTCTGTCCATGGGATTTATAGGATTTCCCAGGCAAGAAAACTGGAGTGGGTTGCCATTTCCTTCTCCAGGCGATCTTCCCTACCTAGGTATCGAACCTGTCTCTCACGTATCCTGCATTGGCAGGCATGTTCTTTGCACCTGCCTGGGAAGCCCCCTTTGCATTCTGAAATGGAACTGAAACTTGGGTGTGAGCAATGATTTACATTAGAAACCCATTTCCCCTTTTCCTCCCACCCTCCGGAGGAATGCTCACCGTCTCATATGGGTCTGACCTCTGGGGTTGGCTTTCTGAAGCCAAGAGGCCCTCTCAGTCCCTAAGACAGCTCTGTAGCAGGTGGCCCAGGTAAGTGAGTGAGTGCAAGTCGCTCAGTTGTGTCCAACTCTTTGCGACCCCAGGGACTATACAGTCCATGGAATTCTCTAAGCCAGAATACTGGAGTGGGTAGCCTTTCCCTTCTCCAGGGGATCTTCCCAACTCAGGGATCGAACCCAAGTCTCCCACATTGCAGATGGATTTTTCACCAGCTGAGCCACAAGGGAAGCCCAAGGTGGCCCAGGAGACAAGATCTATTCTGGGCAGGACACGCCCACTGCCCGAAGGGCTAGAAACGCCCTTGTTATGCTGGGGCGGGAGGGGGGCCCAAGGAAGGACACAGCTGACTTTCCCAGCAGGCAGAGATCAGGCGCGACCTGGTTAAAATAGTAACTGTTGAAAGTGACAGCGACATAATCCATGCGTGCAGCAGTCACCATCTGAGCTCTCCAGCCACGTTCTGGCTGAGGACCGCCCTGGATCATTTTGTATCCTGCCCGGCTCCAGGACTAAAACCTAAGTGCTTTGAGAATTTGCATTCCTGTTCTTTCAGGTGAGTGCTAAACATGAACTGGTGTGCTGCAGTCCTTGGGGTCGCAAAGAGTCGCACACGACTTAGCGACTGAACAACAAAAACATGAACTGGATTCCTTAAAAATGTGCCTCTGTCTTCACTATCATCATCTTTGTAGCTTTCGGGATGATCATTAGATTGTTATCAATATACGCACAGCTGGCAAAGATGCCAATCATGCCAATAAAGGCCAGTCTCAAAATCTCTGATCTTCATGAGGAGTGGGGAAGTTAGCGTCCCACCCAGGCTGTGACATACGGGTGACAATGGGGGTTGGGAAATGGGTGAATTTTTAGACCTGGTAGGCTCTAAGTAATGCAGCTCCTCCCTCTCTTCCAGTGGCCTTTGAAGTAAAGGCAAAACTAAACCTCCTGGTCCCCAAGCGTGATAAAATGAGGCACAGGAACCGCCAGGCAGTGGGTGATGGTTCATCTGAACAGCCGCCACGGAGGATGTACTGCTGGTTCCGAATGTAGCACAACCGTCCTTTATTCAAGACTTTATTAAGGAAAACCGTATTTTACACTCCCCATTAAAGCCAGTTTGGAAATGCCTAAGAATACTTCAGTATTATGACCAAAGCTGAAGAAACGCACCCTGCTACTAAAGCAAATATGATCCTACATTAAATGAAAATAGCTTCCTGAAAAAAAAAAAAATTCCCTGCATGTCAAGCCAGGAACCACCTAGAAACGAGAAAGACGAAATGAATGCGGTTTTCCTTCCTAGAGTGAAAACCACTGAGAAGGTTACTGGCAGCAGGGATCAGCCTCCCTGTGGGCTTCAAGGAACCCCGTGCAAAAGGAGGAGAAACCGGCCTTACACCCCGGACTGGGGGGCAGGGGAGCGGCAGAGGCACTGCTGGAGGTGGGGCTGGGGCTCTGGAAAGAAAAGAAGACCTGGGCTGTGGTTCAAGCCGTGGGAAATCCTCAAGTGATGAGGATTTGGGAAGTGAATGGGGACCCACAGCGGTGAGCAAAGTGTCTGGAAGGGGGGCAGTTTCCAGCTTGCTCCCCACCCCCAGGGCATCTTTCAAAGCTCTGTCCAGACACTTGCCAACAGATGAGCCAGCTTAGAAATGAGGCTGCCTGAGGCTTCTCCCCTCTACAATGCCTTCCTCTCCACCTCCAGCCGCCCCTGACCATGGACAGGCGCTCTGCTCCCTCCCTGGGCCTCCTTCGATTCACAGCTGGCTGCGCTTCCAATGACCCTTGATAGAAAGTGAGAGGAGGGGAACCTCCAACCCCCGGCTTGGCTCGCATGGGCGAGGGCAGTAGGGTTCCTTCAAAGAAGGGTATGATTGTCTTGACTTAACTTGGAAGCCCCTGAGCTTCATGTGCCCTTAATTTGAAAGCTGGATTTCTCTCTTACTTTCTTCCCAAAGCTGAGAAACAAATCCTTTTGCTGGAAAGCTCCAGCCCTGCAGGGAGCATATGGCCGCTGCAGCAATCACTTGCAAGAGGAAGGGCACGATGGGTAGGAAAAAAATGCTCTGGCAACATCTCAGCTGACACCAGAAGCTAGGAGCTCCTCAGTAAGAAAGCGCTGCCCAAGCGGGACGTGGAGGCCCTGAACAGATCCGGGACACATTGAGGCTTTAATTGATGGTGGCTTAGGGCACAGGTGGGCTTCCCAGGTGGCGCTAGTGCTAAAGAACGCGCCTACCAATGCAGGGGATGTGAGAGTCGCGGGTTTGATCCCTGGGTTGGGAAGATCCCCTGGAGAAGGGAATACTGCAGTATTCTTGCCTGGAGGATCCCATGGACAGAGGAGCCTGGTGGGCTACAGGCCATGGGGTCGCAGAGTCGGACTCGACTGAAGCGGTCCACTTAGCTCAAGTAGGGCACAGACAGAGGAGAGCGGGCTGCACCCGAGGACGTACTCTCAGGAGCCACCTCCAAAGCCCACTCCACCTCCAAAGCCCGCTCCACCTCTAAACCCCGCTCCACCGTCCCCTGGGCAAGGCGTCCTTTCACACTGTGAGGTCTCCATTCTGTGTCTTTATCACATACCCTGCTGCCATCCCAGCCGGCCCTGTGCCAACCCCCAGTCACATCTGTCATGTGGGAATAGAAGAGGAGGACTCGATTCCTAAACCAAGGGCCTCAGCTAACCTTCGGCTTTCCTCCAGAAATTGGAACAATTAACCGAATGGTTATAAACGATAGGAGAAAGTTCTGTTACTCTTAGCAATCTATGTTGTATATAATAAAACTCTGAGTCATAAAGCAGAGCCTGCTGGATTTTTTTCTTCATGGGGTGGTGACATGACATTAAACCTGCACGTTCTCCAACAGAGCATTTCCTCTCTGCTTACCACGCTGCTTGATCAATCCCATCCTGAACTCTCTCCAGATAGAATATAATTGAGCCGCTCAGAAATAAAAGCAGTGCTTACTAGCTCAGACTCAGAACCTTATTTTTACAGGAAGAAAAAGAAAAGAAAGAAAATTTTGAAAAAGAAAAGGCCCATTGATGAACCAAGTTTAAGCTGAATTAGTCTCTCAAACTTTGGAATGTTAGAAACTATGCTCAGCAGCCAAAATGAATGATGTCTGAGATTAGGAAGTTAAAGGTTTTCATAGCAGAGGTGTTGTTGGCTCCTCCTGGGAGTGGGCAGGTTGAGAAGTGGATCTGACCACAGGAAGGGAGCGAGACAGCTGGGCAGTGTATTGGGCTCATTCTCTCTAACAAGTGTCTGCAGAGCACTGCAGGAATGCTGCTTTTCTTCCAAATGTCCAGCTCTAGGAGACTCTACAATTTTTCAAAGGTTGGAAAACTTTGGGTATTTTCTTTTTAGGGATTTGGGCCCATCCAGGGCCACAGATTCCTCTGGGAGGGGTGAGTATGTGGAACCACAGGGACTAAAAGTCCAAGTGACAGGAAAGGTCTCTCAGGATCCTTCAGACAGGGCTCCCTCCAGGAGACCAGGAAAGGGAGACACGCACTTTTCCTAGTCAGTGATGATTGGCGGATTTCATAACGTTCTTCTGCCACCTAGTGGCAGAATCTACATGTAAATTCCACAGAACGTTCTAGGGATTCCTATGTCAGAGAGGACTATCTGCAAGACTTTTATGAATTAACTTTGTTTTACTCAATCAGTTTTCAAAACATCCTTCCTAGGGCTCATCAGAGAAGCAATCAATGAGAATTGACTTCGGGCCTATGTTGCTGTGTGGGGTGATGACCACTTTGCCATGTGGACCCTTTGCCTGAGGACTTGTACCAAGTGACAACTTTTTCCATCATAATAATGTGATTCACAGCACAAAAGCTACATACACACGTGCATGTGCACACACACACACACACACAATCCTTGCTCTCTTCATCACTAGAGACAAGGAGGTCCACCGTAATTCCTTGACTAGCCTCTACCATATGTATTGCTTTGGGGATTCTTTTATAAGGGTCAGGCCAATCTTTAATGACATCATGCCATTTACCTGCCTGCAGTCTTTGCCTGATGCCTATGACCTTGCACTGTTCTAAGCCTGGAAGAGCCATGTTCAGTTCTGGTGTTCTGGACTCTCAACCATGACAGTGGCTAACATTTATTTCATGCTCATGCTGTGTGACAGAGTACATAGAGTACACTCGTCATGTCATTTGAATATCACAGTGATACTGGAAGGAAGGTACCTACCCTCACCATCATTGTACCTACGAGGAAACTGAAGCATGGAAAGGTGTAGAGGTTGTTTGACATAAAACAAAAAATTCTAAAAATAAATAAATTGTTAAAAAATGATATAGAGGTTTGATCAACTGATCCAACCCATATGGTCAGATTCTGAAGTGTATATTCTTTCCTTATTTTGCCAAAACTGCCTTCATGTTCCTATCATATCTCCACTGTTGGACTTTTTGATGATATGAAACATAGAATTTTTCAAGTTGATCAAATTGCTTGATTAATAGTCCAAGCTCATCACTGTGCACAAATATAAGGTCTCAGAAGGAGACATAAGAGACCTGGGTTCGATCCCTGGGTCAGGAAGATCCCCTGGAGGAGGGCATGGCAACCCAGTCCAATATTCTTGCCTGGAGAATCTCACGGACAGAGGAGCCTGGAAGGCTATGATCCATTGGATCACAAAGAGTTGGACACGACTGAAGCTACTCAGTATGCAGCATGAAAAACCACAGCCTGATTCCAGGAGGCGGGTGCCATATCGGCAATGCATATCACATTATACCAAGGACTTCTTAGCACTGAAGCAGAGGCCTGGAAGTGAGTTACACATGTGAAAACTTTGTAGCATATTTCAGACTAGCAAATCTCAGGGAAGATTTCCCAGAGCCATTTCAAAGGAAGACCTTGTAGATGGTGTGAAGGAATGAAAGGAGCTCAGATCCAAAGTCAGACAACGAGGCCACCTATGCAGTCAAATGAATTCAGAACCTACTTTCATCAATTGCTAAAAATCATTCTTTTGACAAAGCTAAAAAGGAAAATAAACGTTGAAATTTAAGATCTCAAATAAAACGTGACAGCAGAAAAAACATGCTTCAGTTTCCACACTTTCAGGCAAGCAGAGAACGTCTTTTAGTGCTTTGACATGAATGAAATCATTCAGTTTTGTGCCTTCCAATTTTTAAAGCCACTTGAGGTTTTAAGGCCAAGTGTCGCTAACTCTGTTAGACGGTCTTGTCGCCTCAGGGCGCTCCTAAATCTTTTAAAATTTGTTTTCATTTAGAGAAACGGCACTCTGCTGAGGATAGAGCAATGAGAAGGGTCAAAATTAGTAATATGAAAAGGAACAGACTCCAGAAAAACTGATACTCATGTCATTTGACGTTGTTTAAAGTTTTTTTTTCAATTTTCCTTTTGAACAATGATGTACTGTACAGGGCAGTAATTGATTGCACCTATATGATTAATTTTGTTGATCTCTACTTGTGTATTTCTACCTTCGCTGCATCTTTTACAACAGGCATTTGATTCATGTCAATTATAAGATTAATTAATAATCTTGTTAATATTTTATATTAATTAATAATCAAATAATGACATTTATTTTAGTTAAATTTAATTACATTTTTATTAAATTAAATGTTGCTGCTGCTGCTGCTAAGTCGCTTCAGTCGTGTCTGACTCTGCGCGACCCCATAGACGGCAGCCCACCAGGCTTCCCCGTTCATGGGATTCTCCAGGCAAGAATACTGGAGTGGGTTGCCATTTCCTTCTCCAGTGCATGAAAGTGAAAAGTGAAAGTGGAGTCCCTCAGTCGTGTCCGACTCTTAGCGACCCCATGGACTGCAGCCCACCAGGCTCCTCCATCCATGGGATTTTCCAGGCAAGAGTACTGGAGTGGGGTGCCATTGCCTTCTCCTAGTCTTAACCGCTGGATTCCTTTATTAACATTTCTTACATTAATTAATATATTATTGTTAATTATTATTTAAATATTAAATTAAGCTTAACATTTAATTCGGAGAAGGCAATGGCACCCCACTCCAGTACTCTTGCCTGGAGAATCCCATGGACGGAGGAGCCTGGTAGGCTGCAGTCCATGGGGTCGCTAAGAGTCGGACACGACTGAGCGACTCCACTTTCACTTTTCACTTTCCTGCATTGGAGAAGGAAATGGCAGCCCACTCCAGTGTTCTTGCCTGGAGAATCCCAGGGATGGCGGAGCCTCGTGGGCTGCCGTCTATGGGGTCGCACAGAGTCGGACACGACTGAAGCGACTTAGCAGCAGCAGTAGCAGCAGCAGCAGCGGTTAAGACTCTGTGCTTTCACTGCTGGGACCTAGGCTCGATCCCTGGGTGGGGAACTAAGATCCTGCAAGCTACCTGACCAAAAAACAGAAAAAGAGAGTAAAGAAATGTCAGTAAGTCAGAAACTTGCAACCAGCTGTACTTGGCCTTGAAATCTTGGGTCTATTTGGGCCATATGTTTATTTTACAATATATGATAGAATTTTATATATTGTAACCCTTTCGCATCCAATAACACTGAACTCCACCAGTTTTTACCTTGGCTGTTGATAAATCAATCAACCAAAGTAGTTAATGCAAAAAAAAATTTTAATACATTGTTGGATTTTCAGCAAAATGTCTGCCAAGGAAACTTTTCAGCATGGAAAGCAAATATTTTTAGAATATAAATACATATTTATAAGTAGAAGATGTATTTTAAAATATAAGGTGAGGGATTCCCTGGCTATTCAGTGGGTAGGACTCGGGCTTTCACTGCCAGGCTCCATTCCTGGTTGTAAAACCAACATGCCACAAGCCATACAGCGTGGCCAAATATGTATAATTTGAAGCAGTCCCCAAACAAAAAATGTGTTGTTTTCTACTACACATTAAAATGCAATAACAAAGCTCTGCTTCCTTTCAACTAAAATGTGGCCAGATACCAAAGGCAGTCCACGGCCAGGACACTTCTTTGTCTTTCCTGAAGTCAGTGTCTTCTCGCATATCTTGCTAGAGAAAGTTGGCAAAGAGTGTGTATCTTTCCTAGCTAGATATTCTATCCCACTGGCAAGAAATACATGCCATTTTTGTAAATTATAACAATCCAAGAATGCCATACTCTTTCTCAATGACCTGCAGAGCAAATTGTACCTTGGGCTGCACAAATTAATCTGAATTACCCAAGGAAAATGTGACCAGTACAGAGATCTATTGAGATATTGTTTATATGGCTGTGTTAATTTTTCTTTGATATTGTGTAATTTGGTTTTGCAACTGCTTAGATAGATAGTAGTTAAGAGAATACTGAATAATTTATAATTCATTCACTTATTGATAAGTGGTGACTGCATTCTCTCAGTGCTGGGCCATGCTAGGGCTGAGGATTCTGGCAACTAGGACTCTGGTGTCCTTGCTGAGAGCAAAAACTCTACAGTCATCTGGTCTGAATACCACCAGTTTCCCCAAAAGTAATTTATAATGATTTCCAGACTTATTTTTCCAAATGAAATGTCTATTATCCTCAGCCTACATTGGGTGTTGGGCTTCCCTGGTGTCTCAGCGGTAAAGAATCCTCCTGCAATATACGAGATGTGGGTTAGATGTCAGGGTGGGGAAGATCCCCTGGAGGAAAGCATGGCAACCCACTCCAGTGTTCTTGCCTGGAGAATCCCATGGACAGAGGAGCCTGGAGGGTTATGGTCCATTGGGTCCCAAAGAGTCGGACACGACTGTAGTGACTGAGCACGCACATTGGGTGTTAGGTTCCTTCTCCAGACTCTTAGGAGCCAGGCATGATGAAAGAACATCATGGCTTTGAGGAGCCATACAAATGGCCAGTGGGTACATGAAAAGGTGCTCAACCTCCCTGATCATCGGGGAAATGCAAATCAAAACAATGAGCTATCAGCTCACACCTGTTAGAAGGGCTTTTATGAAAAGCAGAAGTGTTGGCAAGGATGTACCGCGTGAAAGGGACCCATTTTACACTGTTGGTGAGCATGTAAATTGGTGCAGCTACTATGGAAAACAGTATTGAGGTTCCTTAAAAAATTAGAAGTAGACTTACCACAGGATCCAGCAATCCCATTTCCAGGTACATAGCCACAGGAAATGAAATCGGCATTGCATGTTCACTGCAGCGATATTCACAAAGCTGAGATATGGAAGTAACCTAAATATCCATCAACAGATGAATGGATTAAAAAATGTAGTGCTTATATTCAATGGAATATTATTCAGCATTAAAAAAGAAGGAAGTCCTTTTCAGGTCATCTGATGTACTTCACTCTCACTTTCAGCAGTAGTCTGGGTCTAGTCAGGAGAGAGAAACAATTCAGTAGGTTAAGCAAAATTTAAATACAAAGAATTACTAACTATGAGAAAAGACTGTAAGATATGAGGAAATTCTATATGGTACCTTTGGCTGTTGGAGAGAACCCAAGAAAACACAAACTTGGCAGGGGTTCAGACCTCATTGCAGAAGGTACGGTCCAGCCCACTGCGCAGCAGAGGTGTTGGCTGGTTTGGCCAGCAGGGAGATGGTCTGGATTGTTCGGCAAACAATATGTAGGAGTGCCAGCAGAGGGGCAAGTGGTCAGCAATCAGCAGTGCGGCCCTGCAGTGGCTACTTTGTACGACTCTCTGGACCACATGTAACTGTGTGTATCCCTGCAGGGGTTTTGCCTTCCATGCTGAGAAGTCTATAGAAAGGTCATCAGGTGCTGCAAAGTTGCAGAGGGACGGTTGGAGCAGGCTCACTAGATGTCCTCTTACTCACAAGGCTGATATTCAGCCCTTTCCAGCAATTTCTAGAAGGTTCTTCCTCCTGTAATGTGCTTCCATTGCCCTCTGCTAAGGAAGCTTAACACCATGCTCACTTCGAAGGAGTATTGGTTAAAGGAATTCTCCTGTTGGTCACAGGGCAGATATTTCACATTACATTTGGACCTGAGAGGCAATAATTCAATAACCCACATACTTTCCATCTTCAGAGCTTCCTTAGGTTATTCGGTGCTTGGAACCAAATATGTAGAACCATAAGGTATTGGTATCAACTGTGATTCAGGCACTATCAGGGTCATCAGTGCTTCTGGAGCAAGGAAAAGCCTGGCAAAGTGTGACCTCAGGCAGATCACTTCCTCCCATGGGCCTTTCCCCTCATCTTATACTGAGTGGCTGGAGTGGATCTGTGATTTTCAAATACCAGACTCCACTGAGGGGAGAAAAATAAATAGAGCTTTTCACAGTACTAAACTCATGCAATTTAAAAGTTAAATCTTTCAGCCTCTTTTGAAAAGTGTTAAAGCTTCCTCTTTCATGAAATTATGGTGATAAATGGCAATTCTTTTTGATCCTCGCTTAACAGAATAAAAGTCTGCAAGCTCAGAATTTTGTTTCTGAAATGTTATTAGCCTGTGGGACCTGAAAGTCTGTTCGCCGTAAGCCTAGATGCTCTCTCTAGCCTTCCTCCATCTCTGAGAGCTGTGGTCCGCATGGCCCTGCAGTCTTTGCTTCTCATCATCCAACTCTAAAACAGGCAGAATAACATCTAAAAAAGGTGCTTGCTCCAGCAGCAGGTGTAATAAATTTGGGTCCATCACAGAATTCATGTGGCCCCTACACAGTGACGACTCATGAACAAATAAAGCATTGCATGTTTTTAAGATATTTTGTAAACCCCAGGGCAACCACTAAGACATTTTACAAAGAGGATTAACTTGTAAGCCAATTATGGAAATATAATTGAATTGTAAAAAATAATCCAAAAGCAGGCAGAAAATCTAGAAAAGGATGGAGAATTTATTTTAAATGTGTATCTGGCTTAGCTTAAGGATTGAATCTTAGTGGCTGCAAACACAGCCTGAGTTCTATCAAAACACACCTTGAGGGACTTCCCTGGTGGTCCAGTGGTTAAGAATTCACCTGGCAGGGGACGCAGTTTCCATCCTTGGTCGAGGAACCAAGATCCCACATCCCAACTAAGCCTGTGGGCAGCAACTACTAAGCCTGGCAACTAGAGAAAAGGAAAAGCCCTGACTCGGCAACAAAGACCCAGCACAGCCTAAATAATTAATTAAAAAATAAAATGTAAAATGTTTAAACATACACACACTGACTCATGAGCCGTGCTTGAGTTATCTACATTGCTTTGAAAAGCACCACAGAACCTAAATGAAATATTGATGATGGAGCTTTCTTAAACTCAGAGAATGAGTGCCAACCTTGTGGCAGGGGTGGACACATGGTCAGTCGCCAGCACCTGTCTGCCTTCCTGTCTTCAACGGCATACCATTGCCTGGTTTTAAGCTGGGGTGGCTGAAATCGGAGCCCTGGTTAAACCCCCTGACCCAAGGACTAAAGGAGGTAAGTGTTGCCAACACCTTCCTTTGGCTGGTATTAGTAAAATTCCAAACCCTGTAGTGCTTTTCCTCCCTTTTCTCCCTCCTTCCTAGCAAAGGTGAAACACCCACAGTACGTCCACAGTAGAACCTGGCCTTTAGCAGAGAGTCTGTGTGACCACGTCAAAAACATCTTAATTTTAAAGGTCCAGCCATCTAAACACTCTCCCTGCTGACATCTCAGTGGCTGTGCATCAGAGGATGGGGTTGGCTGGAAGAGTAAGTTCAAAGGCACCTGCATCCTTCTCGTTATTTATTCTCATCCTGCAGCCACTGCACCTGCTGTCCCACCTTCAGAAACAGCATCAGGCTGCAGGTGTCTCCAGGCAGCACGAGGTCTGACGCTAGACTTGAATTATAGATCTTCTCAGGGAATGCTGCTCAAATGAACACTGGCAATACATCACCTTCTCTTACCTCTTTCCAACTACATGAGGAAGCTGAACAATCTCTTTCAGGAGAATTAGAAAGTTGAACAATAGGATCTTTCTAGATAATAAGTATGTGTGCGTATGTATATAATCTCCATCCCTGCCCTCTTTCTCTTACTATGCACCTCCTATGGTGCCTGGCATGTGATATGATTCTTAGAATACAATTGTACAAGCCACCTATAGCAAAAGAGCACACACTCATTGAAAAATATCTTGGAAACAAGAATTTAAAGTGAAATATGAAAGTATACCAGGGACTTCCCTGGTAGGATACATGCAAGTCCATGTCCAGTGAATAAGAATCCACCTGTCAATGCAGGAGACATGGGCTAGATCCCTGGTCCAGGAAGGTTCTACATGCCTTCTGAAACCTGCATGGCTCTAGAGCCGGGGAGTCACAATTAATGAGCCCCTGTGCTGCAATTACGGAAGCCCATGTGCTTAGAGCCATGCTCCACAACAAGGAAGCCACCGCCATGAGAAACCCACGCACTCCTGCTAGAGAGTAGCCCCTACTCTGCAACTAGAGAAAGCCCACACACAGCAATGGACACCCAGCACAGCCATAAATAAACAAATGACACAGCAGTGTGTACATGGCAATCTCAGGGAAGCATTCACATTAAAAAAATCTTTTTAAAAGAAAGTGTAGCACGCCTCAGGGGAAGCCTCTGTTGAGTCTATGTATCTAATCAGAACTTTGCCTTTACATACATGGACAGTTGTACATTTAACAGTGCTTTTTCACACTGTTGTAAAGGCTATTCTATTAAAGCAATAATCTTTGTAATACAATTATATATGCATCCTTCAACATTTTAATAATAGTATTTGCAAAAACAGGAATTACCCCTTTCTTTTTAAGATTTAGCTTATCTGGCCACATCTCAGAGCTTCACAGTCTACACAGTTCTTCTGCATACAGTGCCCAATTTAATCCTCAGAACAGCTCTGCAAAGTGCGTTTTATCATCCCCACTTGACAGGTGAGAAAACTGAAGCTCAAAGAGGTTATGTGTTTAAGGTTTCACAATCAGTGGCAGGGCAGGGTCATGCAAGTCCGTGTCCAGATTGTTTTACATTTTACATCCCTCAGCGTTCTCCAGCTGCCTTAGATGAAGATGGGGCCGGAAGGGGAGGCTACATTACAGTCACCAACAGGGCAGCAAGAAAAGATATACCCACAGGTAATTCAGAAGCTGAAGGAACCCAAAGTGCTGAAAAAATTATAGTATCATCCATTAATTGAGTCCTCGGCAAAACCACTACTGAGGTTACAGAGAACAAAATGACTGATTTTTCTACTTCTCTGATCACAGTTAGAGGAAGAGCTTAGTCAAAAGACAATCAGAAAGAGGAAGAAAAGAGGGGTGCCAAGTCTCCAGCTAAGAGTCTGCTAAATCACCCGAGCTTGCACATCCATCTTCTTTAACAGTTGGTCTTTTTGTTTAAACCATATTAATACAAAGAAAAAGAATCTAATTATGACTTCAACCCACTCATGGATGTATTTGTGCTTTAACTGTGTTCCTTATCATTTTAAAAGGAAAACACACATTCTTAACATGCAAAAGCAATATAGTACATTATATTTATTTCTGACCAGAGACACTAGGTCCTAAATGCTATTGGGCTAAGTAAGTACAGCATTGGGTAAACCCCTAGAACACGTAAGAGCATCTTGCGGGACAAACCATGCTCATACAGGAAACTACTTTTCTTATGCTGACAAGTGTCCAAAACCAATCAGAGGGGCTTTTAACTTCATTGTTGGAGGGATCATGCAACCAGCTGTATCAGAACATGAGACTCAGGGCCCTCAAGCTATTTCTGCAGACCTCACCTTCACTTGAACTTGGTCCTTACCTGTACCCTCAGGTCAGTTCAGTTCAGTCGCTCAGTCGTGTCCGACTCTTTGCCACCCCATGAATCGCAGCACACCAGGCCTCCCTGTCCATCACCAACTCCCAGAGTTCACCCAGACTCACGTCCATCGAGTCAGTGATGCCATCCAGCCATCTCTTCCTCTGTCGTCCCCTTCTCCTCCTGCCCCCAATCCCTCCCAGCACCAGAGTCTTTTCCAGTGAGTCAACTCTTTGCATGAGGTGGCCAAAGTACTGGAGTTTCAGCTTCAGCATCATTCCCTCCAAGGAAATCCCAGGGCTGATCTCCTTCAGAATGGACTGGTTGGATCTCCTTGCAGTCCAAGGGACTCTCAAGAGTCTTCTCCAACACCACAGTTCAAAAGCATCAATTCTTCGGCGCTCAGCCTTCTTCACAGTCCAACTCTCACATCCATACATGACCACAGGAAAAACCATAGCCTTGACTAGATGGACCTTTGTTGGCAAAGTAATGTCTCTGCTTTTGAATATGCTATCTAGGTCGGACATAACTGTCCTTTCAAGGAGTAAGCGTCTTTTAATTTCATGGCTGCAGTCACCATCTTCATTGATTTTGGAGCCCAGAAAAATAAAGTCTGACGCTGTTTCCACTGTTTCCCCATCTATTTCCCATGAAGTGATGGGACCGGATGCCATGAGCTTCGTTTTCTGAATGTTGAGCTTTAAGCCAACTTTTTCACTCTCCACTTTCACTTTCATCGAGGCTTTTTAGTTCTTCTTCACTTTCTGCCATAAGGGTGGTGTCATCTGCATATCTGAGGTTACTGATATTTCTCCCGGCAATCTTGATTCCAGCTTGTTTCTTCCAGTCCAGCATTTCTCATGATGTACTCTGCATATAAGTTAAATAAGAAGGGTGACAATATACAGTCTTGACGTCCTCCTTTTCCTATTTGGAACCAGTCTGTTGTTCCATGTCCAGTTCTAACTGTTGCTTCCTGACCTGCATATGGATTTCTCAAGAGGCAGGTCAGGTGGTCTGGTATTCCCATCTCTTTCAGAATTTCCCACAGTTTATTGTGATCCACACAGTCAAAGGACCTACCCACCCCCAAACCTGATAAGGTCTCTGCTTCTCATGCCCACCACTCTATGACACCTATTGATCTGTTAATGAGCATTTAAGGCAGAAATTAATCTAGAAAAACATTTCAGTATACTCGGAGTAACTGTTTCTTAGGATTGACTGGCTTTTTTTTTCTTTTTAGAGGGGAAGTTTTAATAGAATCAACTTTAAATTATATAATACATGAATTTATCCTTTTAAAAGGGGCTTCTCTGATAGCTCAGTTGGTAAAGAATCCAGCTGCAGTGCAGGAGATCCCGGTTTGATTCCTGGGTCGGGAAGATTCACTGGAGAAACAACAGGCTGCCCACTCCTGGATTCTTGGGCTTCCCCTGTGGCGCAGCTGGTAAAGAGTCCACCTGCAATGCGGGAAACCTGAGTTCGATTGCGGGGTTGGGAAGATCCCCTGGAGAAGGGAAAGGCTACCAACTCCAGTATTCTGGCCTAGAGAACTCCATGGACATCCAAGGGGTCTCAAAGAGTCAGACATGACAGATTTTCACTTTCACTTCCATCCTTTAAAAAACTGGAACAGTCCTTAAATCTGGCACCTCCTCCTCCATTCCCCCCTCAATACACAATCAGACAAAGTAATTTCTTCTAGTGTTTAGTGTTTTCTATTCAGTGTTTAACTTTCTGGAAATCCCCTCCTTTTAAAAAATAATACATATATGTTAAACTGTACACCTCTAGTTGAACTTACAAAAATGTGCAAAATGACATCAGGAATCACTATGGAGCATCCTCTATAAACAGCCACGTTACGCGGGTCCTGCCCCCTGTGGCAAACCATCCATAGCAGAGGCAAACCTGTGATACAGAGCACTTCCACCATCACAATAGCAATTTGACAAGGAACTGAATGTGACAAGGCATCTTGCTGAACTTTCTCGTTTTTCCCTTTCATCTCTTCCTCACTTGACTGACTTGTAAAAAAAAGCCTATCCAAGCAGAATTTGAAGGAAGTGATGAAGGTTGGAAACTCAAGAGACAGCCAAACCAGCTCTGGGCAACAGTGTTGTTTTGGGTGTGTGTTAAGTTGTGTGTGGGAGATGGGAGTGTGGACAGAGACAAAAGGAAAAATTCTCTTCCGCTTTATCCTTGTTACTGAAATGAAACTACACTGTGCCTGTAAGTAGACTGCCATCTTTAAAAATCATCAGCAACATTTGCGCTTTAGAAGATGGACCTGGCAAACAAGTGACTCAGACTGACTTCTGAGACTTCAGGACACCTTTGTGAGACTGTAATATTGGGTCATCAAATTTCTCAGGAGGTATCTGGGGCTTGAGTGTGTGGAGCACCATTCTGCCTTGAAGCTTCTAAGACTCTGCTTTAACTTTTTTTTTTTTTTTGAAAGTTGGTGCCTTGGAGCTTAGAAAGCATTTAACCACATAAAAGTAAAGAAAAACATGTAATAAATGTTACAGGCAAACACACACAGCCTTCTAGCCCATAAATTTTGATGAGAGTTAGTCACTGTTTGAAAATACCATTTCTATAAGAAAGTGGATCTGGATTCCAATTAGGAAGCAAGCAAGAGACTTTTCTTGGCTGGTTCTCCCTCCATCCTTCCAGGCTTGCCTAGATAACACAAAAATAACAAATAACACAAACACATTAAAATCCAGGGAGAAGCTGGTTCAGAGCCCAAAGCAATAGCCAGGCCTTTAGCATGAACTCCTAAGGAGTTGGGTTTTGGGAGGGGAGTTGGGATCTATTGGGGGCTCTGGTGGGAAGAGCTGAGTGTTTCTGTCATGTTGGCGGGCACACTAGATCAATGGCAGCATTTGGTCAGACTTCATGAAAAAGAACCTAAGAAATACCACAGCAGGCTTAACTGCTTTGGGACAAGTAACATGTAAGGATGCTGAAAACACATCTTGCCCTTGGGTCTTTAATAAAAACACAGTGAAATGGATGATACGGAAAGCCATTCCAGTATTTAGTTTCCAAGTAAATGTAACTAAAAGTTGGCCAACTCTTTATTTCAGTGAATCCTAAAATTTCAATAGAACTCTTTTTGCACTGGGTTAAATGGCAGGGACTCCTCTTTCAGATATAACACCCTCTTCCCCTTTTTTCTGAAGTGCAATTATGGGTAGATCATCTGACTGGCTAGCAGCACAGCCTTCGGCCAATTCAAAAGGCTGAAAATCCCTCAGAAATAGGATATGACTTCAGTGGGTGCTTCTTTTAAAAAATTAGAATCAAGTCTCCTAAATGTAATTTAGGAATTAATAGTGCCTCTCTGCAGGGGCAGGGACATCTAGTCTGGTCACACTGTTCTCAGCATTAGCCCTGGTCAGCCAGAGGCATCCTCCCAAGTTGCTGGTCCTCTTGAAGAAGTGTGCCCTCATCTTGCACTCACTGATTGAAGCAGACTTTAGTAAGAAAAAGCAGGACTTCCCTGGTGGCACAGTGGATACGGATTCGCCTGCTAGCGCAGAGGACACAGCTTCCATCCCTGGTCCGGGAAGAGTCCACAGGCCGAGAAGCAACTGAGCCCGTGCACCAGAGCTCCCAAGCCAGCATACTGCAACTAGAACCGGTGCTCTGCAACGAGAAGCCACCACAGTGAGAAGGCCGTGCCCTGCAATGAAGAGAAGACCCTGCTCACTGCAGCTAGAGAATGCCCGCATGCAGCAACAAAGACCCAGTGCAGCCAAAATATACATTTTTAAAAAAGAAATCATTAAAAAAAAAAAAGCAGGCTTGGATTTAAGTTCATTGGAATGGTCTTTCATAACTGCAGGTCACACTGACCAGTTAAGAACCATAAGCTATCCTCTTCCAAAAATTCACTCTTCTTTTATATACTCCTTTCTCTTGCAAACAAATCTATAAGCCACTGAAAACAGATTACTAAGTAAGTCAGCAAAGCTTCCTCAATCCTATTAACTGTACCTTTATTTTAAGGATCCTGATTTCAGGGGATTCTTTCCAATACTGAACTCTTTAAGGAATGTGGCATAATCTGTGTGTACCTGAACTGTTAGGAGAAACGGAAAACAACACACCGCAATGTGAAATATCCATTATACATGTTACCTGTATGAAGCTAATGCCATTTCAATATCTTTTTATTGAACCTATTAGATCTTTATTATTAAACCTAGATAATTTGGGAAAGTAAGTTCCATAGTTTTGTGGAAAATCTGAATTTATTACTGGCTTGTCAAGTTCAATGAGAAATTTTCATATGGAAGCCTTTTACAAAAGGCCAGATTTTGCTATCAATAATTTAGACAAAAATTTAAAATACAACGTGGCATTCAATTAGTTTACTATTGTTCACGGACTTGTAATTAGTAGAATAAAGACAAAAATGGAAAGCAAACATTCTTATTAATCTGGTTTAAAAAGGAACATTCAAGCAATTTCAGTCTTGTAAAGTCTGGAGAATCAGTCTGTTAGTAGTGATATGTGTAAATAATCAAAGATGCCAGTAAAATACAACTTGGTAAACAGGCATTTCCTATTTAATAAGTACAGTATATACATAAAATTCTCTTGAAAAGCTTCATTTTATACAGAAAGATATTTACAAAATGAACAGTGTAATCAAACTAAAGATTATCTGTACAATGCACACATATATATATATGAACTCTGGAAGATAAACAAGTTTCATCATAGTCAAAATGGACAGCTATATGCATTTTAAAAAAGAATTTCATTTCAGAAGAAAAATACATCTTTAATATACAATTATATTTTTCATTTATTTTCCTGAAAAATTCTATTTGGATTCTCTTTTGATTATCTTCTCTTGTTCAGTCTTGAAAATTTTTCAGGCTTCTAGTGCCACCAATCGGTATTAAACATGAACAATCTTAGTATCAAAAAAGAAATCTTTCGTTTTAAAAAGAAGGTTATTGGAAGACAGACCACTGAATCCAGCACTCATAAGGCAAATTAACCATATGGAATACCATGATTGATAAAAACAAAATATTTTCATCAGGGTAACATATACAACATTTACAGTATTAATGGTTTCTAGTGCTTTTTTTCTTCTACTGATAAATCCTCATCTGAAATTATATGTAAAAATCTTTAGAAAATAATATACTGCAAAACAATTTAGAAACAAACATGACACCACGATTAGGTTCATCTTTATGAGCATCAAGTGGACATTAATAATTTACTAAAATGGCAAAAATTAAGTGCCATTTTATGGTCATTGGATTTTTTTTCCCCCTTCTTAAAACAATAATTAAACATCAAACTGTGAAAAAAGTTAGGAAATGTGCAGAACCACCACAAAAACATCAATCTGCTCCCAGTGTACCTCAGCAAGGATTCACTTCCCAAAGCGTCATGCCAGAGCGAGACTTCTGGATCACCTACTTGCCAAGTGCATTAACCTCCTATGACAAGGGCTGGCTGTGGGCTGCAGAGACTCAAAGACTGCCTCCCAGTGGTTTTCACTAGACCATAAGCCCCATGCGGACACGAACTGCCCTGTCTAGCCTGTCTACAGAATAATGTTGACACCCTGTATGGTGCCTGGCAATAAAGGGTTTTCAATAAATGTGTTTATTATATGAATAAATAACATTTGTTGGTAGCCTGACAAAATTAATTTCAAGATAAATTGCTTTAAATGGTTTTGGATAGAAAGTTTAAAAAACAAACAAACAAACAAAGTTTAAACTCATTCTACTGTTCACATCCACCATTTTCAATCCTTAGAGCTTAACAGGCTAAAGTCTGAAGTGGTATGGGGAAAAGGCAGTCGCAGTAAGTATTCACTTTAAAATTAAAACCTAGTAAAGTGCATGTGTATGTATACATACACACAAAAATAATTTCCTCCTCAAAGAAATCAAAATGGCGCTAACAAAAACAGCCTTTGATGTGTTTAATTAATAATAAACAGACAAGCCAAAATTTCTCCCAGAAGTTTATCATTTATCCAACCATTTTGCTTTTCTGGACGCCCCATTCTTCTTTCCATATATTGCCTTCTAAATGCTTAATCAGGATCTGTGGGTCCGTCTAGAGAGAGATTTGATAAATGCACTTTGCTGTAACACTTTTGCTCAGTCATGATCTATATACAAAAGGATATAGTAGAAACTAAAGAACAAAAGGAAAATAAAGCATTTTCTTCAAATTTTCCACAGTTCCTTACATTTATGGGGGGAGTAATAGTAAGTCAATATATGGTTTATAACTGCATTCTTCTACAACTGTTTAACCATTAAACGTCTTTGAATGCTGGCACAAATGTTAATATTGGAATGTTTCATTTTCATATGCAATATATGTATGCAAAAATGTGTGTGTACGTACGTACATATATATTTTTAAAGTGTACAGACATAGAATACTGTAGATCTGACCACTATTTGGTCTCCATTAACATATTTTGTGTCTTGGAAGGAAAAAAACAAATACTGTAGTGTATGAACTATATCATATAAGAAGCTGTAAAAATTTAGTTACATTGACTAGTCTTTGGGAGCATCAATACTATTATCAAAAACAACTAGGAAAATAATTCAGATGTGATTGCACTTACCCTCATTTCTTTATTTTGATAAAATTATTACTGGTAAAAAGACATATTATGGTAAGACTAAAACTTTTACAGCTATTTTAAATATAAAGTGTTTCTGAACTTATATTTCCATTTTGAAGTGAAAAGATTTTGTTTTTGGATGAAACCTATTAACTCATACAGAAAAAATAAGATGGTACAATGAATCATCTAGCCTTTAGTAAATGATCTTTTTACACAATGGTAAGTTGATTAAAAAAAAAAAAAGTTAAAATACATTAAAGGGACATTGCTAACAAAAGCCCAGCCCAACTGGTAAAGCCATACAATTCTTTAAAGGCTTTTAATTCATCACCTCAATGCTTACTTCTCTTGAGAGGAAAAGGAGGATGCAAAAATTCAAAACAAAAATGAAGCTTGCTGCAACATCTGTGTATGTGCCAAGGTATCATTACAGAAATGATCTGAATATAACGAAATGTAGAAAATCAGGGAGAAATTACAAGAGACAAGAAAAAAATTCAGTGACAGAAATACTGATACTGTGACCAGCAACACTTGAGTGCTTATCTTCAATATTGTAAAAATCCAACAGGATACATAAATTTGGCTCTAAAACTCCTTTGGTTACAAGGATGTAATTATTTTGTGTTTTAAATAAATATACCAAAACACAGCACATTTAGGGGCTGTAAGATCACACCACTATAACATATAATTAAACTAACAGTAAAGAATGGCACACAGATAAAATGGTTAACAGTGCCCTGTGCTGGATTCTCTTGGGAACTGGTTCGTCATAAGTATCTTGTATTTATCTTTATACTTGATGTCAGTAAAACTCAAGTATTTCTGTTTCAAAGAATTCGTTATTCATCTCTTGGTTCTAATGACTAATTTACTTCACATTTTAAAATACAACTGAAGTCCACAGGAATTTTCTAAATGAGCAAATTATTTCAAATCATAGTTTATGTAACTAGAGATTTTTAAAAACTTAACAATTAACTCAATTCACATCTGAAAAAAATGTTCCTAGCACAAATAAGGAAACCTGACAGAAGCATCCATGCCCGATCCCTGCTGGTCACCAACAGCCACTTTCCTATCAGCTTCCATGAAGATCAAAGCATTTAAGAACTCACTGGTGTCCCTAACACACAAGCAAATGTTATATCAGAATGTCAAAACAAAAGCTTTCTTCATTTCTTTAGTTTTATTCATGTTGGAGAAATAGCGTGTTACTGAATGATTAACACCTGTCCTTTCATGCATAATTTTAGAACGTGAAAGCACTTCTGACATTATGTATTTTAAAGGGAAGAAATATGGAGAAGGGGTTTTCAAAAGCCCTTGTTGTAATGTTCAGCACTTCATGTGACTATCAGCCAATTAAATTCAGTTGTTCAGATTCAATGACAGGCTGTCACTGTACAAGAACAAGTTTCATCAGAGCTCACATTCTTACAGTACACATAGCAATGCATTTGTATTGTAAAAAGGTACTTCTTTATACAGATGAAGCAAAACAAACTTTTTACTGGCTGACACACAAAGCAGGGAGAAGTTTCCAACAGTGCTGGGCAGTGGCACCTGCTCCTTGTGTGGCTTTTGTCTGTTTACTGAGGAAGAGCTTTGTGTTAGGTTTTCTTTGTCCTCTGCTCTAGTTCATGCTGGTGTTTAATAAGACGTTCTATTTCTGTTCCAAGTGTTTGCAGATTTTCCTTTAACAGTTAGAAAAAGAGGGAAAAGAAAACAGAACTACTAAGTGTAATAAGTAAAAAGATTTGATTTGAACTATTTTCCCCTAAATTTTGAACTAAAGAGTGATAAAGAGTCGTATCTGCCATGTGAGATAAACTTTGCACATACATGTTTTCAGTGTAGCAATCCTGTATACATCAGAATCATACTTAATCTTTTTACTAAAGCTATAGCAAATTGTAGTGCATAAAAGTATTATCAGATTAAAAATTTTTTTAAACCCATTACTAACCATTAAGGCCCAAACAGCACAAACAGAATAGCTGGGTCAGATAACAGCTGCAAAAAATAAAATATAGCTGGAAAATACATTAGAAAATAAATACTTCAATCTTAATGCCTCTATTGTAATATATGTCAAAGACTTTCCATTGCAAAGCAAACGACTCATCTTAGGGAGTCTATCCAATAGCTATACTAATTTTTTTTTTTTTTTTTTTGCTATTTCTTTCTTTCCTTGTTAATTTTAAAAATTACATTTTTAAAAAAGAGAAAAACATAAAATTTCATCTATAGAAACAATGGCTACCCTTCATTACAGAAATAGTCCATCCATGTGTTAGACTGAATAATATCATTTCTGCCATGTTTCTTGGTTGGTAAGTGAATGAGAAATACAAATACCTTCAAAGTAATATTTTTCAGCAATGTATCCTCCAAAACAGCCTGTAGTTTCCGGTTGATCTCCAGAGAGAGTTCCAATGTTAATCCAGTATCGGCTGGATGGGACGTGTACAAAGATGCCATGATGCCACCCCGCCTACTTAAATGCACTTTGTTAAAATCAGATGCCTCTGAAGAAAGTGTGCCTGATTCTTCTCGTAAAATATAACTCTGAATTATTCTGTAAAATAAAACACGATGACAATTATGTTCCTGCAGAATTTATAAACACTGCAATTTTCAAGAGTGAACTAATCATAAGTGTAAAGATGATGAATAAAATAATTACGTTATTAGGTTAATAACAGAACTATATTAGAACATAGGGGCTTCTCAGGTGGCGCTAGTGGTAAAGAACCAGCCTGCCAATGAGACATAAAAGACTCGGGTTCAATCCCTGAGTTGGGAAGATCCTCTGGAGAAGGGCGTGGCAACCCACTCCAGTGTTCTTGCCTAGAGAATCCTATGGACAGAGGAAGCCTGGCAGGCTACATACAGTCTATAGGGTCACAAAGAGTCGGACATGACTGAAGCAACTTAGCAGTTTTTAGAAAATAAGGGAATTTTTCTTATTCAGATGGCTTTTCAAATGATCCCATTTTTGTTAAAACATGGTATTTAGATTTAAGATATATAAACATGGCTCTATTTTTTTCCTTATGTAAATCAAAATATGTGAACAATTTATGTTCCAGTTTCAGTTAATATTTTCTATTTTCTTGTCACTAAACTTAAAACTTGTGTTGTCTTCTTTTTCTTTTAAAAGTCATGGGCAGGGACGTCCCTGGTGGTCCAGTGGCTAAGATTCAATGCTCCCAATGTAGGGGGCACAGGTTCAATCCTTGGTAGGGGAACTAGATCCCACATGCTGCAACAGAGACCCAGCACAGACAAAAATAAATAAATAAAAATAAATGTGTGGAAAAAAAAGAATGGCTTTGGTAACTTAAAAAAAAATTTTTTTTAATAAAAGTCATGGGCAAAATTTCCCCTAAATTTGTAATACCTGTGTCCTGCTCAACAGGAATGATAATCCACAACCCCATTATCTCTTAGAACCACCAGCTTGAAAATAAGAAGCTAAGCAGAGCACAATCTATTTTTAAGTTCAAAGTTATTCTAGTAAACAAGTTTAACACCTATGGAACTCTATATCACCTTAAAGGAAAAACCTATGCTTTCTTTCATTTCTGTATTCCCAAAACCTAGAACAAAAATAAGTGACCAATAAAAGATTGAGAACTATATGATCATAGTTTTAAAAACATTTTTTGAAAGAAAGGCTCTTGATATAATTAATTTTGAATTCAGTAACTTTATCGTATGAATAATGGTATTCTGAACACAGACCCCAGTACCATAATAATACACACTTTGGGACTTCCCTGGTGGTTCAGTGGTTAAGAATCCGCCTGCCAACTGCAGAGGACCTAGGTTCAACCTCTGGTCTGGGAGGATGTCACATGCCAAGGGGCAACTAAGCCCGTGCGCCACAACTGCCGAAGCCTGCGCACCCTGGAGCCTGTGGTCTGCAACGAGAGAAGCCTCCGCCACGAGGAGCCAAAGTACCACAACCAGAGGAGCCACGGCTCCCCACAACTGGAGAAAGCTGGCACACGACAACGGAAACCCAGCACAGCCATAAACACACACACAAAGAGGAAAAAAAAATACATACTTTGTTTTTTTCCTAATTTCTTCCACCAGCTGTTTGATATGATCCTCCATAAATTCTATCTTCTCATTTTTCCGGGCATGTGCCTTTTGCAGCCTTACTATTCTCTCAATCAGCATGGCCTTGTCTACTTCTGGGAAGTTATCTACAGCTACTGACGACCCAGTATTTTCTGGAGATCGATCTTCTGCACTGCTTCGAGCATTGAGGGACCCTAAGACCAAAAAAAAAAATTAACTTATTGTACTTAGTCTGGAGTCAACTCTAATCTCAGTCATTATTTCTTCTATTATCATTTTCAAATATTCAATCTAACAGAGCTGGGCACAGAACTCAAGTCATATCTGACCATATCTGACTTGAGTTCTTGTTTTTGAATAGACTGATGATACAAAAAAAGGGTCTAAAAAACAGAAATATGAAGTGGCAATAGAGAAATGAGAAACTCAAGACACCAAAATTAAACGGAGACGCATAGAAAGAGAAAAAAGTCACAAGACAGAATATAACCAGTAGCTGAAGCTCTGGAGCTGGTCCTCCCAGTAGCTCTGCGACTCTGGACTCTGCATCACAGTCACATCATTTAAAACCGGGAACCATGGTATGATCTGCCTCACTGGACTGCTATCCTCATTTAAATGAGTTACTATGTCCGAAGAGGTTAGAGCAGCATACAGTAAGCACTAAGTAAATGGTAGCTATTTCTTTTTACCAATATCCATTGAGAAGAATTTCTAATCTTCTTTAATCCTACAAAGACATATTTTTTTCCAATCCCATTTTGTAGATTTAAGTTAAGTAATACTATCTTATCCAAGGTTCAGTTCAGTTCAGTCACTCAGTCGTGTCTGACTCTTTGCGACCCCATGAATCGAAGCACGCCAGGCCTCCCTGTCCATCACCAACTCCCGGAGTTCACCCAGACTCACGTCCATCGAGTCAGTGATGCCATCCAGCCATCTCATCCTGTCTTCCCCTTCTCCTCCTGCCCCCAATCCCTCCCAGCATCAGAGTCTTTTCCAATGAGTCAACTCTTCGCATGAGGTGGCCAAAGTACCGGAGTTTCAGCTTTAGCATCATTCCTTCCAAAGAAGTCCCAGGGCTGATCTCCTTCAAAATGGACTGGCTGGATCTCCTTGCAGTCCAAGGGACTCTCAAGAGTCTTCTCCAACACCACAGTTCAAAAGCATCAATTCTTCGGCACTCAGCTGTCTTCACAGTCCAACTCTCACATCCATACATGACCACAGGAAAAACCATAGCCTTGACTAGACGAAACTTTGTTGGCAAAGTAATGTCTCTGCTTTTGAATATGCTATCTAGGTTGGTCATAACTTTCCTTCCAAGGAGTAAGCGTCTTTTAATTTCATGGCTGCAGTCACCATTTGCAGTGATTTTGGAGCCCAGAAAAATAAAGTCTGACACTGTTTCCACTGTTCCCCATCTATTTCCCATGAAGTGATGGGACTGGATACCATGAGCTTCGTTTTCTGAATGTTGAGCTTTAAGCCAACTTTTTCACTCTCCACTTTCACTTTCATCAAGAGGCTTTTTAGTTCCTCTTCACTTTCTGCCATAAGGGTGGTGTCATCTGCATATCTGAGGTTACTGATATTTCTCCCGGCAATCTTGATTCCAGCTTCTGTTTCTTCCAGTCCAGCGTTTCTCATGATGTACTATGCATATAAGTTAAATAAGCAGGGTGACAATATACAGCCTTGACGTACTCCTTTTCCTATTTGGAACCAGTTTGTTGTTCCATGTCCAGTTCTAATTGTTGCTTCCTGATCTGCATACAGATTTCTCAAGAGGCAGGTCAGGTGGTCTGGTATTCCCAACTCTTACACTAGTAAATGGTAGAGCTGGGATCTAAATACCTATGTGTAATCTCAAACCCATGTTCTTTCTACTATACATTTTTTCCACTATTATAAGAGTTGATGATGTTTTTCCCCTACCGTGCAACTCCTGGGAGGCAATGAAAATGTCGTGGCATGCAGCCTCTAGAGTCTGAGTTCTGTCACTGTGGATCTGGGGAAAGTCAAGACTGATTTCCTTTAGGACAGTCTGGCTGGACCTCCTTGCAGTCCAAGGGACTCTCAAGAGTCTTCTCCAACACCACAGTTCAAAAGTATCAATTCCTTGGAGCTCGGCTTTTTTTATGGTCTAACTCTCACATTCATACATGACTACTGGAAAAACCATAGCTTTGACTAGACAGACCTTTGTTGGCAAAGTAATGTCTCTGCTTTTTAATACACTGTCTAAGCTGGTCATTAACTTTTCTTCCAAGGAGCAAATGTCTTTTAATTTCATGGCTGCAGTCAACCAGTTCATCCTAAAGGAAATCAGTCCTGAATATTCATTGGAAGGACTGATGCTGAAGCTGAAACTCCAATACTTTGGCCACCTGATGCAAAGAGCTGACTCATTGGAAAAGACCCTGATGCGGAGAAAGATTGATGGCAGGAGGAGAAGGGGATGACAGAGGATGAGATGGCTGGATGGCATCACCGACTCAGTGGACAAGTTTGAGTAAATTCCGGGAGTTGGTGATGGAAAGGGAGGCCTGGCGTGCTGCAGTCCATGGGGTCGCAAAGAGTTGGACACGACTGAGTGACTGAACTGAACTGATAGAACCACTCTGAATTTTAAGTTTCCCCATTTATAAAATGGGAATTATAACACTTATCTCACATGACTATTCTGTGAGTAGGTATGTTTAAAGCATTCAGCATGGTTCCTAGCATTCCAAATATGATAAATATGCTGACATTTTGCTAATTATCATTTTCACAATGCTATCAATCAATCTTATAGACTACTAATTTTTGTTTTAAACTAGAGGCATTTTTGGAGAAAGAAATGGCAACCCACTCCAGTATTCTTGTCTCGAGAATTCCATAGACAGAGGAGCCTGGAGGGGCTGCAGTCCATGGGGTTGCAAATAGAGTTGAACACGACTGAGCGACTCAACAAGAGGCATATTTACCATGAAAAAGCAAAAAGATTCAGAAATACATATAATAATATATAATCTGAAATATAATGATGACCTCATCTCATTAGGTCTCAGGTGTTAAAAGCAATATAAAATTAAAAAGAAAATGGAAGACATGCTATACCATATCTTTCATAGAGATGGATACAAATCTGAACTGAAAAATGGAAGAAGAAATTGTTGCACAGAATGAAAAAGCAGGTAAGGAAAAGGAGGTAAGGAGACAGATGGTATAGAACCCCATGACAAACTTAAAATCCTGTGTAATGATTACAACTTAAATGTTTTAACTGGAAATATTTTTTACAAAGTAATTGTATATAACCACTGCTTTTTATAATTCAAAATTACAGAAAAACATATCGATACCTTGTAAAACAAAAAATGCCATTTCTTTTGATAATTAATCACTGAAAAACAACTATAAAAGCATTAGTTTTTACCTGATGAACTAGAACGACTTCCCATGCTGCTGACTTCTTTATCACAGCTTCCATTCTCAACCTGATCTAACTTTCTTCGTGCTGCAGGAAAAGAAATGGATTACTTGTGGCAACAATCACGACCATCTGCCCCCACTATCTCTGATTTTAACTGCTAAAGTCCCTTAGGCCAAAATGGCATAAGCGACAAAAGAAATTTCTTGAATACATACTTTCAACAGAAGGTCTGTAGGGTCATTCACATAAAATGACATCTAGAAATGCACAGGTCAAATACAAAGTACATGGAAATAATATTATGATGACAACCAATACTGACATCACTTAGGTACACAGAACCTAACTTCTGGAATCCTGAAAGATTTAAAAGAACTCCACAGTACCAGAAAATCCCCCCAAATTTCCCTTCAATTATATCTATGAAAACTAAATTCTTCTGGCAAGTATCTGAATATATTTCTATTAAGTAAATGCTAAGTCTCTTTTACCCTTTTACTTTATGTCACCCTATTTTAATACAAATAAAACAGTGGGGAGTAGTAGAGAACAGGACGTCAGACTATCTCTTCTTCAACTGGGTATCCAATCACATAGCAGACTCCATAACTGTATAAATTTTTAAATGACAGAAATTTGAGTTCCAGTTCTAGCTGTCAATCATTGTGTTCTGGAAATTTATAACTTTTCTGGATTTCAGTTTCCCCTAAAATTTAGGGTTAGGATTCAACAATCTCTAAGTTAGAGGTCATCAAGGTGGGTGCAGGTACCCTAGATGCTGTACATAACAATTCACAGACAGGTGTAGGCAGAAAATACTAGCACTCTACTTAATCTGATCTTCTAAAATTTATATTTTTCATGTTTTTCTAATGTGCATAAAATAGAGTAATACATGTATACAATTTACAAATTGGAGAACGAATACTTAAATGCTTTTCATTGATAGTAACATGTGATTAACAAAGTCTAGACATTGCTGTCCTGGAAGGCACTTTCCCCATTCTTATATTCTGTGATTCTGTGAACAAATGTATTTTAGCATAGAACATGCTTTAAACTATTTATGAAACAACAAGGTCAGTCATTTGGTTTATGAACATTAAAAAGAATCTACAGCTCTATAGAGCTGTAGAGAAACTAATGTAAAATATATTTTTTCTATAAATCCTTCAACAAAAAGAAACAAGAACATTTAAGTTCTAAGTGCAGAAGAACTGTATACCTTGCTGAAGTTGTTTGGTAAGATCCTTGACACTAGAGGCATGTTTACGTCTTTGAGTCACTAATTCATCTTTTAATTCTTCAACCTGGGTACTCAATGCTTTAACTTCAGTTTGTCTACAAGTGAGTTCAGCTTGCAGAGCCTGGACTTCCTCTTTTCGCAGTTCTTCTTCTTTTAACAATCTACTTTCCTAAATATTAAAATAAAAATACCGATTTTTGATATGTTTTAATTACGGCTCAGAGTTTAAAACCTTAAAAATACAAGCCCTTTGGTAGTAAATTCTTCTATCATCACTCCTTACCAGGTTGTTTATTGTGTTCCTCAAATTTCTTATGCAGTAAAGTGGGGTGGGGGGAGAAGGGGAGGAGTGATGTATTAATGCATCTGCCACCTCACACAAGCAAAACAACATGTGATACAGGTCTCTGCAGTTTTGGACTAAAGTCTTAAATTATTTTTAAGAGTAACTTAAGACCCCCTCACAACTTGGAAATATTAAACCATTTTTAAGCTATAAAAATACAGAAATTTAAAGTCCTATTAAGAAATACATGGTAATTCCAGTTAGGAATGACAAAAATCCTGGTTTTCTTACTTTCAAAAGTGAAATACTTCTTCATAACAATGTTAGGGAGAAATTTTATTAAAAAAACACGTAAGTTGAAAGGAAAAACTGACATTTCTCATAGCATCTGAAATTATCAAAAAGTCTGTGCTTGTCCCACCAAAAAGAGCTTAATCATCCACCATTAGGTTTACATCTTTAGGGAAACTTAATTTGTGCTTCTTGCTGTGTTGCCTTAAAAGTTAAATGTACACTAATACTTACCAAATTCATATTTGTCTGTTTCATGTGTTCACATTGGCTTTGTAACTGACTTTCACTACAGGAAAGTTTATCAAACTGTGACTGCAAAGAATTGGATTCAGATTGCAGCTGTGCATTCTTACTAGTGAGCTTTTCTGTAAACAGTAGTAGCTCAGATTCTCTTTTCCTACTGCCTTCGATGTCTTTTTGTAGGTCATTAATCAAAGAATTAAGACTTTCCACTTCTTCCTTCAAATTTTCAATTTCTTGTTTACCTCTAAAAAACAAAGTTTATATTTCAGAAAAAAATTAACTATTAAAGGACATTAAGGGTTTGAGAATTTTCATTGATTGAAATGCTTTATAAAGGTACTTTTATTCATTCATTCAAATATTTATTTGGATCACTACGAACACCTAATATATGCTAGGAACTAAGAGCTCACTAAGAGCTATAAGCAAGACTGATCTAACTCCTGGTTTCAAAGAGCTTTTAATCAAGCACTGTGAAAAAACATTTTTGATGATGAAAGCACAGAGTGTAAGTGATTAAAATAATACTTAAAGGGTTAGCAAACTTTTCCTATAAAAGACCCAGAGAGGAAACAACATCCTGTTTCTGGGCATGTGGCCTTTGTTGCAGCTGTTCTAACGGAGCCACGGTCGTGTGAGAGCAGCCACACAGCACCTAAGGGGTGACAGTGGCTGTGCACCCAGAAAGAGTCTCTCTACAAAAAAGGCAGCGCGCCGGGACGCCTGTGGGCCAGAGTGCAGATTCCTGAGTAAGAGCAGCAGCAGGAGTGAGTGCGAGAAGACAACACATTCCAGGCAGAGGAAACAGTATGTGCCAAGCTGGCGAGGGAACGAGAGAATGACGTCTTGTTGATACTAACAGACAGATATTCAATACTGATGAGGATGAAGACTGTTCTATATCCTAGCACTTACACAGGGCTCCACACCTAGGAGACAATTAATCAACGTTTGTTAACCAACTACTGCTAAAATACAGAATGAAAAAGGAGAACACACAGGAGGAGAAGCAATGTTACTAATGATCAAGCCATGTTAAGGCATCTGAACTCACTAGGCAATCCTTGAGGCAATGGGAATCACTGAAAGGTCTGAGACTTCCTTTTTAAAAAAGATCATGTTAACTACACTGTAGTACACTGACTAAAAGGGAAGTAAGCAAACAACAGCAGCAGCAGTTTAGAAGCCGTGACAGTTTTCTAGATGAGAGCTGATGATGGCTTAGATGATGGTAGTAGCAATGGGGATGTAAAAAGTAAATGGACTTGAAAGATATTAATGAGTTAGCATCAGAAATATTTTGTAACTGGTGACATGTGAGGGAAAGGACAGAAGAGCCAAGGGTAATCCCCAGGTTTCGGGATTGGAAAATTGTTTGGATGTCACACTCATCACTCATCTCAGCAACATCAGAGAAACGTATTTGCAGGCAAGACAGATGAACCAGTTTTGGACATGTTAAAAAGTCTGAGGCGTCTTTGACATTTGCATGTCTAGAGCTCAGCAAAAGGGCTTAAAGATAATAACTTGAAGGTTCTGCAACACATTACAGGAAGAGTTAGGATCACCCAAGGGTATAATAAAATAAGAATAAAAGACAGCTTTATGACAGAAAGAGAGGGCTACCACGGAGACAAAAAAAGACTGGCCAGAAAGTTGGGGAGGAACACCAGGAGAACACAACGAAATTCATTTGGCTTCAGCCAAAGGAATGGAGCACGTCAAGAAAGGTAAGGGGCTTAGTGTGTCCATACTGAGAACTCAAGCATGGCTTAATCTGGGAAGTATCTACTATATTTAAGGCTGTATTAGCAGTTTGTAACGGTACGCTGGGGAAGCTTGAAGAAAATGGAGAGAAATAGAAGAGCAAAGGATGCACACAAATGGAGGAGGGCTACAGATGATTCTATAAAGACGTGGTTGTGAAGAAAAGGAGAAGGGCGATCATAGGATTTCTGAAGTTTTTAAGATGGAGCAACATTTAAATGTAGACAGAAGAAAAGAGGGAGACAGTGAAAAGAGGGAGGTAAGAGATAAAGGAAAAAGAAGGAATAATCAAGGAAGACCCTGAGAAGGCAGAAGAGCATAGGATCCACAGTAGAAGTTGAGACCACAATTTGATTCAGAAATAGGAACATTTCTTGCACAAAAACAGAAGGAAAAATGACTGCAGATGCAGGCAAGCTCACAGGACTGATAGCAAGAGGCTGAGAGAAGCGTCACCTGATAGCCCCCTTTTTTCTGCCAAGAGTAAAGAGCGAGGAGAGAGAGGAGATTACTGTGAAAGCAGTATGGTTTGGAACAGACGCTAAGAAGATGGGGGAGAAGACTCAAAGGACATATGGTAGGACTGGGGGTGCAGTAGTAGTCCCAGCTGAGGTTGCTAACCATGAATTTATAGCAGCATCATCTGGATGATGGTGAAGATCTCTTCAGCAACACTCAGCAGCCTGGGTGTTGGTAGGGTATAAAAAACAAGATATTTGGATCCAGTCTGAATCCAGGCTTTGTCAGGTAAAGTCCTAAGTAGAACTCAGCTAACTGGTGTTATAAGAAGCCAAGGAATAATGTTACCTCCTGATTGCAAGCTACATACATGCAAAGATATAGACAGAGATACAAATCTACCTTTTAGAAGAAACACTACTGTGTATAAGTAACAGAATTTGAAAGCTAAGGAATGGATTTAAAAAAAAAACCACAATCCATTCTGTCTTATAAATAATTACTGCCAATGTTTACATAAGAATATAAACTTTGATTTTTAGAAGCTGTGTTGGGAACCTCAAAAATAATCCAAAACAGTTCAAATGAAGATAGGAATTAAAAATTTTTTTGCCTAGTAAAATATAAGATTATTCTTATTTAATGCAATGACTGCATTTAAAAACACCAACTTAGATAGAATCAAAAAGCCTGTTGATTAGCACAAACAGAAGTCGCTCATTTTATACCTTTGATGCTGCTCCTGTATCTGATCTGCAATTTTCACTTTGTCCAACAAATTCTGAATTTCAGCTTTTTGGCGATTAATAATCTCTTTATATTTTGATAATTCATCTTCTGTCCTCAATCGTTCATCTTCTAGACATTTTACCTATCAAATAATCATAAGCAAGTTAAACTACAAAACAGTATTTTCTTGTTCCTTATTAGCTATTTCAGATAGTGGTTATATTTTAATAATCTGAGCTGAATTGTGAAGCAGTATTAATTAACATGAAGAAAATACAGCAAGAAGTTAATACTCCTGTGTTTCAGTCTCAGATTTCTCATGATTTAGTCATGGCAGTTTTAGCATGCCACTTCATTTTTGCTGCACCTCCATTTTCTCATCTGAAGAGGATATACCTTCCCTACCTACCTCAAAGTACTGGCATAAAGAAAAAATAGAAGGGCACATGAAAGACACTTTAAAAGTTAAGTGATCATAAATTCAAGACAGTTACCTAAAAGCTTATTTCTAAGTAAATGGAACATACACAATGATAGCATATTTCACACTTATATTAAAAGGGATACTATTCTTATAAGGACCATAAACACTGGAAACGACTTGAGAGACTGTTAAAAATTAAACCTGTATACAAGACTATGAAATATATTCAAGAGAAATGTACAGTCTTTCTATTATTTTCTGACACAGTTCTAAAGCCCATGTATCTTCCCAATTAATTTGCTAGTAAGACTGCCTTTAGATCAGAGGTCCAAGGACAAGTTACAGATAGAGCAAATGTGCTATGAAACAGGAATGTTTGGCAAACACTTTAAAGGGACTGAAATGGAAGACATTTTTATTTCTCTAAGAGTCAATTTTGTTGCTAGGTAATTGACACGCTACTTCTTGATTTTAGATCATTTCTATATAAATATCCTTGCCCCAACATTTAAACATCAGAATGAGGACTAAATGAAAGCTGTTTACCCGTCCTCTAGGGTCACGACCACAGACTGAATTACCTTTGTTCTCAGTGTCCTGAGCTCATCCATGCCCTCCTTAAATGTCCTCTTCAGATCTTCTAGTTCCTTTATTTTGGCATGATGCATCTTTTTAAAAGTTCAAAAGAAACCACAAATCATTATATGCTAAACCAGATCTAACATTTATTGCCTGCTCCTTCTAAAAGACCTTAAAAGTAGATGGCAATAAGCACTTGTTTCTCTCCTTCAAAATTACACCATCTAAGGTATACAAATACAGAGCTACTCACTTCTAGCTGGTCAGATTTTTCTTGCATTTGTTTTTCAAGTTCTCCTTTTGTGACTCTAAGTTTGGCATCAAGCTCATTTGATTTAATTTCTTCTGACTCCTAAGGGAAAAGAAACGACAAAAGTATGGCAAGTTTTAAAGTTTTATGCTTTGAAATGTGAAGACAGCTTTTGCAATTAAGTTTACTAATCATAAAATACACAGCTCATGCATCTAAAATTGATGACTGCATTAAAAATTTTAAATATATCAATTCTGCACCAACAGAAGAGAGTATTTAATATGCATATTATACAGAGTGGGCTTTTTTTCCCTAAATTATACATTTCCTTGTACTCATCTTTCTTCTAAAGTTTTACAGTGTTTTTATTTGTCCAAAAACTTTTCTAATAAGATTTCTATTTAAGCTGCAAGTATTTTAACATAGGAAAGAGCCTGCATTTAATTTAGCTGCCCTAGAAAATCTACTCCACACTTCAAATACTACAGATACAAAAATTTATGAAACAAAGAGTATTAATATTTGCTAAAACTTGTTATAACTTGTTATAAATAAATCTATTCAAAACTTTAGCATACCTGATATGTTTTTATCATATCTTGACAATTTTTCCTAATCTGATCTGCTTCTTCCTTTGCTTGAGTTAATTTTGTTGTTGTTTCTTTGAGTTTATCTTTGGTTTCCTGCATTGACAAAAAGATAGTGTGAGATGACAGAAAATAGATATTGGTCTCTGCCCCCAATTCCTGACAGAGCTCCTGAAACCCCTCATAGGCTGGGCCGGGGCCTGGCGTCTGAAGTGGCAGGTTGGGGAGGTTTTGTGGGACTGACACTCTCTGGATAGACAATATCAAAGTGAGTTCAACTGTAGGTCACTCGGCTGGTGTCACACACAACTGCTAAGGGAAAAGCCTCCACACACTGGTAACCAAACGAGTCAGCAGTGAAGTGTTCTGTGTTCAAGTAAAGGGGACACGCAAGAAGAAACCCACAGGAGGGAACTGGATTTTCCCTATGCTGGAGGAAGGCTTTTTTTTTTTTAATTTACAGACAGCAACAAGGCTGGCACAGTGATGTGATGACTGGTGAGAACCACGGCCAGAGAGTAGAGCAAGTTCTCGTCTCAGCACTGCCACCGGACTCAGAAGCTATTCCAGTAACAATGCTTTGCACTTCTGACGAAAAACTAATGCGGCCTGCACAGCTGATTGATCAAGTCATTGAATAAAGTCAAATTTGATCGTTTTCAGCAAATCACCAGAAGTTACTAACTTGAAAAGACAAAAATGCAAAATGTTTAAGCAGTTCTTTGTAGACCCACATAAAAGACGATTCTTTGTTTTATGGCCAAGGTACCTATTCATAACTTTTTTTTTTACACAGATTCATGCTGCAATTTGGTTTCTCTTCCTCACCACTGTATTAAAATAGCCATTCTGATGGTTTGCATGGAAGACTTTCTCATCAGATCCAGCTGCTTTTTCTAATTTCTTATTCCTGACTTACCTATTCCAGTTCTGATCCACTCCTGACTCTTTTAATAGCCTTCCTCTGTCTATAAGGCAGTATATTTCTTACCCCCACCCCCTTCTTCCCTTCTCTGTTTTCTTACCTTGCTGGACTTCCTGTAGTGATTGTCCAAGTACAGCCCTACCCTTCAACGTTCTCCACCAGAGTACCCGTACAGTGCCATAATTGGGGTACCACGTGGATTTCTAATGAAAATTTAGGTATCATCTTCTCCTGGTAGGTTCCCTTTAGGAAGGGACAGAAGCTGCTATTCTGCCTTCCCACAGACAGAATCCAGGGAACCCCGACACTGGAACAAATGGTACTTTCTACTGTAGCTCATTACATGCTTCCCTACTGAGAAGACAGCTTCTGGGTAACAGCTAGCTCAGTATTCACATATGAACTGTTCATGTAATAAATACCAAATTAATGAAGGAATACTTAACATGAATCTTCTGTTCTAGTCAGGCTGGTTTTCCCAAACACCAAATCTCCCTTTTCTCCTTATCTTGTTTCTCCACTTCAAATGGCTTTCCCTTCATCTCTTGATATAAATTCCATCTACACTTCAGATACCATTTCTTATACGTCACTTTGTTTTTTGATAAATTTACTACACAATTAAGTGTCTAGTGACATACTTTCAGTTGCAGGTCTTTTTATTTTTTATTTTTTTATTTTTAAACTTTACAATATTGTATTGGTTTTGCCAAATATCAAAATGAATCCACCACAGGTATACATGTGTTCCCCATCCTGAACCCTCCTCCCTCCTCCCTCCCCATACCATCCCTCTGGGTCGTCCCAGTGCACCAGCCCCAAACATCCAGTATTGTGCATCAAACCTGGACTGGCGACTTGTTTCATACATGATAGTATACATGTTTCAATGCCATTCTCCCAAATCTTCCCACCCTCTCCCTCTCCCACAGAGTCCATAAGACTGTTCTATACATCAGTGTCTCTTTTGCTGTCTCATATACAGGGTTATTGTTACCATCTTTCTAAATTCCATATATATGCATTAGTATACTGTATTGGTGTTTTTCTTTCTGGCTTACTTCACTCTGTATAATGGGCTCCAGTTTCATCCATCTCATTAGAACTGATTCAAATGAATTCTTTTTAATGGCTGAGTAATACTCCATTGTGTATATGTACCACAGTTTTCTTATCCATTCATCTGCTGATGGACATCTAGGTTGCTTCCATGTCCTGGCTATTATAAACAGTGCTGCGATGAACATTGGGGTACACGTGTCTCTTTCCCTTCTGGTTTCCTCAGTGTGTATGCCCAGTAGTGGGATTGCTGGATCATAAGGCAGTTCTATTTCCAGTTTTTTAAGGAATCTCCACACTGTTCTCCATAGTGGCTGTACTAGTTTGCATTCCCACCAACAGTGTAAGAGGGTTCCCTTTTCTCCACACCCTCTCCAGCATTTATTGCTTGTAGACTTTTGGATCGCAGCCATTCTGACTGGCATGAAATGGTACCTCACAGTTGCAGGTCTTTTAATAATAATTTGGCTTATATTAAAACAGTGACTTTTAAAATATAAACATTTGAAGGCTTTTTCAAATACTGTTGTTTAAAATATGAGAATATTAGCTCAACAAGAGGAGGGAGAGATAAAGGAACTTTATCTGTAGCCCCCCTACTTCTATATCATCAATAACTAAAACAGAGCTTGACACATAGAGGCACTCACTCCATTCATTCAGAACACAGCAGCTGAGACATTCCAGTACGTCAAATACAATTTTAAATGGTGTGTAGCCAGCCCAGTGTGAACCCTAAGGATTCTTGCTCCTATTTCTTCTGGTAGTTCTTCCACTGCCCATATATCAGCAGTTTCCTAACACTCATTTGCGGATCAGCAATTAGCTCAGAATCCCACTGTTCTCTAACCTTTGACTACTGTCAACACAGACACCCAAGACGGACAGGTCATGGTGGTGAGTCCTGACAAAACGTGGTCCATGGGAGAAGGGAATGGCAAACCACTTCAGTATTCTTGCCTTGAGAACCCCATGAACAGTATGAAAAGGCAACAAGATAGGACACTGAAAGATGAACTCCCCAGGTCGGTAGGTGCCCAATATGTTACTGGAGATCAGTGGAGAAATAACTCCAGAAAGAATGAAGAGATGGAGACAAAGCAAAAACACCACCCAGTTATGGATGTGACTGGTGATAGAAGTAAAGTCTGATGCTAAAAAGAGCAATACTGCATAGGAACCTGGAATGTTAGGTCCATGAATCAAGGCAAATTGGAAGTGGTCAAACAGGAGATGGCAAGAGTGAACATCAACATTTTACAAATCAGAGAACTATGATGGACTGGAATGGGCGAATTTAACTCAGATGACCATTGTATTTACTACTGCGGGCAGGAATCCCTTAAAAGAAATGGAGTAGCCAGCATAGTCAACAAGAGTCTGAAATGCAGTACTTGGATGCAATCTCAAAAACGACAGAATGATCTCTGTTCATTTCCAAGGCAAACCATTCAATATCACAGTAATCCAAGTCTATGCCCCAACCAGTAACGCTGAAGAAGCTGAAGTTGAACAGTTCTATGAAGACCTACAAGATCTTCTAGAACCAACACCCAAGAAAGATGTCCTTTTCATAATAGGGGACTGGAATGCAAAAGTAGGAAGTCAAGACATACCTGGAGTAACAGGCAAATTTGGCCTTGGAGTATAGCATGAAGCAGGGCAAAGGCTAATGAGAGTTTTGCCAAGAGAACGCAATGGTCATAACAAACACCCTCTGCCAATAACACAAGACAAGACTCTACACATGGACATCACCAGATGGTCAATACCGAAATCAGATTGATTATATTCTTTGCAGCCAAAGATGGAGAAGCTCTATAAAAAAGATCTTATTGACCCAGATAACCATGATGGTGTGATCACTCACCTAGAGCCAGACATCCTGGAGTGTGAAGTCAAGTGAGCCTTAGGAAGCATCACTATGAACGAAGCTAATGGAGGTGATGTAATTCTAGTTGAGCTATTTCGAATCCTAAAAAATGATGCTATGAAAGTGCTGCACTCAATATGCCAGCAAATTTGGAAAACTCAGCAGTGGCCACAGGACAGGAAAAGGTCAGTTTTCATTTAAATCCCTAAGAAAGGCAATGCCAAAGAATGCTCAAACTACCACACAATTGCACTCATCTCACATGCTAGTAAAGTAATGCTCAAAATTCTTCAAGCTAGGCTAAAACAGAATGTGAACCGTGAACTTCCAGATGTTCAAGCTGGATTTAAAAGAGGCAGAGGAACCAGAGATCAAATTGCCAACATCCACTGGACCATCGAAAAAGCAGGAGAGTTCCAGAAAAACATCTATTTCTGCTTTATTGACTATACTAAAGCCTTTGACTGTGTGGATCACAATAAACTGTGGAAAATTCTGAAAGAGATAGGAATGCCAGATCACCTGACCTGCCCCTAAAGATACCTGTATGCAGGTCAGGAAGCAAAAGTTAGAACTGGACATGGAACAACAGACTGGTTCCAAATAGGGAAAGGAGTATGTCAAGGCTGTATATTGTCACCCTACTAGGAAATCAGTCCTGAATATTCATTGGAAGGACGGATGATGAAGCTGAAACTCCAATACTTTGGCCACCTGATGTGAAGAACTGACTCATTTGAAAAGACCCTGATGCTGGGAAAGATTGAAGGTGGGAGGAGAAGGGGATGACAGAGGATGAGATGGTTGGATGGTATCACCAACTCAATGGACATGAGTTCAGGTAGGCTCTGGTAGTTGGTGATGGAAAGGGAGGCCTGGTGTACTGCAGTCCGTGAGGTCGCAAGCAGTCAGACATGACTGAGCGACTGAACTGAACATAGACACCTATCCCTACAGTTTTCTCTGATAATATTATATACAAATATCCAAAGGTTAACAGTTCCTGCATGTGTGCTAAGTCACTCAGTCGTGTCCATCTCCTTGCAACTAACATTGCTACAAACTTGAATTATTTAAAGAGATAACAGGGACTTCCCTGGTGGTCCAGTGGCTAAGACTGCACACCCCCAGTGCAGTGGGCCCAGGTTTGATCCCTGGCCAGGGAGCTAGATTTCAAATGCCACAACTAAAACCTAGTGCAGCCAAATCATTATCAATACATTTTAAAAAGCCAAAGTTAAAAAATCCTATCTAATTTAACATATAAATCATGCAAGGAAGTAGCTTTTCATAATTTGGAAAACTCAGCAGTGGCCACAGGACAGGAAAAGGTCAATTTTCATTTCAGTCCCGAAGAAAGGAAATGCCAAAGAATGCTCAAACTACCATACATTTGCACTCATCTCACATGCTAGTAAAGTAATGCTCAAAATTCTCCAAGCCAGGCTTCAGCAATAGTGAACCGTGAACTTCCAGATGCTCAAGCTGGTTTTAGAAAAGGCAGAAGAACCAGAGATCAAATTGCCAACATCCGCTGGATCACCGAAAAAGCAAGAGAGTTCCAGAAAAACATCTATTTCTGCTTTATTGACTATGCCAAAGCCTTTGACTGTGTGGATCACAATCAACTGTGGAAAATTCTGAAAGAGATGGGAATACCAGACCACCTGACCTTCTTCTTGAGAAACCTATATACAGGTCAGGAAGCAACAGTTAGAACTGGACATGGAACAACAGACTGGTTCCAAATAGGAAAAGGAGGATGTCAAGGCTGTATACTGTCACCCTGCTTATTTAACTTATATGCAGAGGACATCATGAGAAATGCTGGTCTGGAAGAAGCACAAGCTGGAATCAAGACTGCTGGGAGAAATATCAATAACCTCAGATATGCAGATGACACCACCCTTATGGCAGAAAGTGGAGAGGAACTAAAAAGCCTCTTGATGAAAGTGAAAGAGGAGAGTGAAAAAGTTGGCTTAAAGCTCAACATTCAGAAAACAAAGATCATGGCATCCAGTCCCATCACTTCATGGCAAATAGATGGGGAAACAGTGGAAACAGTGAGAGCCTTTTATTTTTGGGGCTCCAAAATCACTGCAGATGGTGATTGCAGCCATGAAATTAAGAGACGCTTGCTCCTTGGAAGGAAAGTTATGACCAACTTAAACAGCATATTCAAAAGCAGAGACGTTACTTTGCCAACAAAGGTCCGTCTAGTCAAGGCTATGGTTTTTCCTGTGGTCACGTATGGATGTGAGAGTTGGACTGTGAAGAAAGCTGAGCACCAAAGAATTGATGCTTTTGAACTGTGGTGTTGGAGAAGACTCTTGAGAGTCCCTTGGACTGCAAGGAGAGCCAACCAGTCCATCCTAAAGGAGATCAGTCCTGGGTGTTCATTGGAAGGACTGATGCTGAAGCTGAAACTCCAATACTTTGGCCACCTGATGCGAAGAGCTGACTCATTGAAAAGTCCCTGATGCTGGGAAAGATCGAGGGCAGGAGGAGAAGGGGACGACAGAGGATGAGATGGCTGGATGGCATAACCGACTCAATGGACTTGAGTTTAGGTAGGCTCCAGTAGTTGGTGATGGACAGGGAGGGCTGGTGTGCTGCAATTCATGGGGTCACAAAGAGTCGGACACGACTGAGCGACTGGACTGAACTGAATCACGAAATATTTTGGCTCAAGCTATACTACAGGAGTCACTAAAATAAGCTTTACGCCTGATTAATAACTATTGCTATATTTGTTCTTAAAACCGATTCTAATAGTTTTTCCACTGTGTTACATTACTTACCTTATGTGAATCCATTTCTGCTTTTAATTTGTTTTGTGCCCATTTTACTTTAATGATGTGCGAGTTGATATCTTCCTTTAATTTGTCTATTTCTCTGATGAGTCTAGTAGCTTCACCTTCCTAAAATAATATCACTCGGTCATATTTTTCATTTAAACAACCAATAATCATTTGTGTGTCTTTCATACCTCAAGATTATCAGTGCAATCCAGGGGCTAGCATTTTATGGCTTACAAGCAATAAAACTGATTTCAAGTTTAAATCATAAGAGGAAAGTAAAAATCCTAAAACCAATGAACAGATATAAGATGATTAACATTTATACTTTAACCGATTATTATGTTTTGTGAGTATAAGCATACCTCTGGTGCTTCCCAAAAGGATAACATAAGGTGAAATGTAAGTTAAATTGGTTTTGCCAGAATTACTGAGAACAATGACAACATTGCTAAACTAAAACTTAGTAGAAAATAACACTGATTATCAAGAAATGATAACCTGCTGGACATAAAACTATGCCATGAGGCTGTTAGTTAAAAGCAAAGGCTCTGAATAGCTCAGTAATCAAATCTCTTTAAACAGCATCTAAAAACATGTTTTTCTGCAAGAAAAATACAAATTCTATTCTATGAGCATTACATTAAAATTCTGGTCAAATTATACTTCTAGCTCAAAAACTAGGCTTCCCTGGTAGCTCAGCTGTTAAAGAAATATGCCTGCAATGTAGGAGACCCCAGTTCGATTCCTGGGTTGGGAAGATCCCCTGGAGAAGGGACAGGCTATCCACTCCAGTAGTCTTGGGCTTCCCTGGTAGCTAGGTTGGTAAAGAATCCGCCTGCAATGAGGGAGACCTGGGTTTGATCCCTGGGTTAGGAAGATCCCCTGGAGAAGGGAACAGCTACCTACTGCAGTATTCTGGCCTAGAGAATTCCATGGATTGTACAGTCCATGGGGTCGCAAAGAGCTGGACATGACTGAGTGACTTTCACTTTCCTGTGTATCTTTTACGAAAGTAAAATCTTCCTTTGAAGCATGAAGTCATTTCTACAACATGTAGATTTTAAAAGAAAGTTTTAAAAAAGATCTAATAAACAACATGTGTCAGTTTCTCATATTTTCACAGGAAAAATGTTTTGCAGTAACTAACAAGATATTGGAATTATTAAAGCATTCACATTCTTTGAAGGTAAACTAACAAAAACAGCTTTATGTTTAACAGTGGTTGAACCATGTTAATTTATGATTATTTGATTAAATAAGGAAAAGCAAAGAGAATAAGCTTCAGGTAAGGTACAATAGCAAAAGTGATACCTTTGTTTCATACAGCTGGTGTAATCGTCCTTTCTCCTGAGAAAGTTGCTTAATTTTGTTAGTGTTTTTCTCACATTCTTTATTTGCATCTCTAAGTTTTCTTTCAAGTATCTCTTTTTCCTTTCGAAGGTCTAAAGATTCCTTCTCACCTCTTACATACTTCATTACCATTGCTTCTTTTTCCTGGCGTGCCTCTTCACATTTCTTGTTGGCCTTTGAAAAAAGTATCTAGCATTAATAAAACATGGTTTTTAAAGTAAAAATAAAAACAAATAATATTTTCCTACAATATCACCAATTTATTTTTTGATTTTTGCACATTTTGGGGACCTGTGTCATGAAATCATAAAAAAGAAATGATACGATGAACAAATTAATGTCACTAACATCTGCTTCTTCCCTTTCCTATTTTACTTCCTTTGGCTAATACAGATGCTATATTCTATTTATGCCTTCAGATCACTTTTCCACTCTTTCCTAACCTGCCCTGTGCTCTGGGAAAATGACCAGCAGGGACTATATTAACAAGTTTCTTTATCCTCATACAAAGAAAAGGTTTGGAAGAAGACATGTTTTACTGTTTGAACTGTTATTGTGTACAATTTATTATCATTCTGTTTTTATTTTAAAATATAATCCTAATTCTAACAGTTATTTTAATGAAACTATGTTTGGGTTTATTAAAGCTATCAATTTATTAATGTCTTATCCTCTATATTTTTCTTTAATTAGTATAAAAGGTTTGAGAACTGATAGTATAAGTGTTAAGCATGTAACATTCCTATTGCTCAGAGTCAGCATATTGTAAAGAATCACAGAAATAAGAGTTGAAGTCTTTTGTAGTTAACATACATTTATGTAATGCTTTAGCATTTTTAAAATCCTATTCCTAATACACACTAATGTCTAAAATTATCTAACAGGGTTAAATAAGCAAAAAGTCAACAGAAAGTTAATAATAATGATGATTTGAAAAATACCTGTTCCATTCGATGGGCCATCTCTTTGTGTAATTGCTGAATTGCATTTTTGGCTGCAATGTCTTGAGCTAATACTTTATCTTTGGAAGCCTGAACTTCTTTATTAAGTTCCTCTATTCTTGTTTCCAACTGTAAAGAAAATTATTTCCAGATTATTTTTATAGCTACAACAAACAGACCACTAACATTTCAAATAAATATAAATTATATATATATGAGCATAAAGAATTCAAGAATATACTTCAGCCATAGACATAAAAAGTAAACATTAATGATGTTCCAATATATCATTAGAATTAAGTCAGTATAAATCTGAAGCAGACTCTGAGAAGAAAGATGGTAAGCTCTAGAGTAATTATCAATAAAATAACTCAAAAAAGTTAAAATATCATGAAAAAAATGTAAATGTTGCATATTTACTTAATGCAATATAAAGCAGTAAATGAGGAATAGGGAAACAAAATAGGAACATACCAAAAAAGACATAAAGAAACTACAGACATAAAATACTCAAAAATGGTAGACATAAATCTATAAACCTAACCCATAACCCTAATCTTAAATATTGTAAAAGCTACAACTTGATAGAAATCTTGAAAAAATTACACTAAGAAGCTAGATATTACATGATTCCACTTATATGAAGGAAAAGGAAGTGTATATGATTCCATTTATATGAAATATTCAGAACTGGCAAATATATAGAGAGACAGAAAGTAGGTAGTTGTCCGCTAGAGCTGAGGAGAGACAGCTGACAGGGGCTGGAGGGAAATGAGGGGTGACTACTACGGGCTTGCAGTTTTTTCATGTGATAAAATTTTCTAGAATTGTGACAAAATGTACAACTAAAAACCACCTAACTGTATACTAAAATGAGTGAATTAAGTGGTATGTGCATTACATATCAATGAAACTGCTATAAAAAACCCTACGCGTTAGCTTACATATGGTACACATGTACTACTTTTCCTTATGACAACACTGCCCAACAGCAATACAAGCCCAATTTTTTAGTAGCAACATTTTAAAAAGTAAAAAGAAACAGATGAAATAAGTGTTTTATTAAACCCAACATATATAGAATATCATTTCAACAGGCAGTGAACATTAAAAAAACTGAGCCATTTTACCCCTTTTTGTACTAAGTCTTTGAAGTGCATATTTCACACTTACATCTCCTCTGAATTTGGACTAGCCACCTTTTACATGCCCAGTATCACGATGGCTATAGGCAGCCATATTAAGTGGTACAGATTCAAAGATAAAATAAGGAAAGAAAACTCTGCTATACTGGTTAGCAAAAGAAAGGTCAATCGAATTTTCAACTTTTAAAAAGGCACAACCACTAACAAGTTCAAGAAAAGAACAGCTCTGGTTAGCCTCCATCTCTTTATTCTGAAGTTTCTGGTCATCAGCAGTGATCTGTCTACCAAAATTCATATTCAGCCCCACACTTTAAAATTAAGGCACCTTCACTTTAAAATTCTAAATTTGGTCTACATGTGGTAGACGACACACACACACACAAATCAGGATTAAACTTTCCTGATTAAGTATAATTTCATTAAGTATAACAAAGTGTAATGTAAGTAAGTGAAACTTGGTTTAACTTTTCATTATGGTATTACCAGCTGTTTACTTTTATTTTCATTATACAGCTTTCTGTAAAAGATGAGGCAAAAAGAAAGACTTTTAAGGCTACCATGTTTCTAACCTTTTCCACGGAAGAAAAGTGAAAGTGAAAGCCACTCAGTCATGTCTGATTCTTTGCAACCCCATGGACTATATAGTCCATGGAAGTCTCCTGGCCAGAGTACTGGAGTTGTAGCCTTTCCCTTCTCCAGAGGATGGATCTTCCCAACCCAGGGATCGAACCCAGGTCTCCCACAATGCAGACAGATTATTTACCAGCTGAGCAACAAGGGAAGCCCAAGAATACTGGAGGGGGTAGCCTATCCCTTCTCCAGCGGATCTTCCTGACCCAGGAATTGAACTGGGGTCTCCTTCATTGCAGGCGATTCTTTACCAGCTGAGCTACCAGGGAAATGAAAAAAAAAAAAAGCAGCTCAAAAAGATAAAGAGCAGCTGAGCGACCAGTGAGCTACCAGTCTAGAATACGCACTTTGCTGATCCAAGCATCACAGTACATTTTAAAAAAAGAAAGGAAAGGAAAGGCTTGGGGAAACTAGCTAACCAGATAAAATCTGAAGTAAGACAGTCAGCCTTCAGTATAGTTTATAAAATACTAAGAACAGAACTACATTGAACTATCAGCTCAAAAGGGCTTCCCAGCTGGCGCTAGTGGTAAAGAATTTGCTTGTCAATGCAGGAGATGTGAGAGACGCAGATTCGATCTCTGTGTCAGAAGATCCCCTGGAGGAGGAAATGGCAACCCACTCCAGTATTCTTGCCTCAAGAATCCCATGGACAGAGGAGCCTATTGGGCTACACTCTATGGAGTCACAAAGGGTGGGACACAACTGAAGCGACTTAGCATGCACGTATGCCTAAGCTGTAAAACCTTCTAAGGCCAGATACAAACGTTTAGGTATATACTGCTTCTTCTGAAACAATCTATTTGACTGCCAGTCTTTCCTTCTCAGATATCTATTATAGATAGAATACTGCCACACATATCATATAAAAATATTAATTTACATAAAACAGAAAGATAAGGCTAGGATTCCCATTTCATAAGAGAGAATGCTTCACATACCAAGCAATCTTCTGCATTTAAAGTATGATTTAATTTACAGAACTTCCATTTATATACAAATTTTCAGGAATGTATTTAAGAACAGACTTCCAAGATTTTTGTCTTTTTACCTGTTTAATTGTGTTCATATGCTGCTTCTCTGTTTCTGTTCTTTTTTTAAGTTCTTCTCTTAAATTGTCTTTTTCTGAACAAATGTCTAAGATGAGTTCCTGATGCTTCTTATTTTCTTTAATTAACCTAAATATAAAAAGGCCAGTATAAGTAAAACATAATTTAAAATGTAGAAAATAATCTGTTTGCAGACTGAGGTGGAGATACTTATGATTAATAAACTAATATTTCCAAGTAATTCTTTTGTAATGATATATTTCTTGGGCTCCAAAATCACTGCAGATGGTGACTACGGCCAAGAATTTAAAAGACCCTTGTTCCTTGGAAGAAAAGCTATGACAAACCTAGACAGCCTATTAAAAAGCAGAGATACCACTTTGCCAACAAAGGTCCATATAGTCAAAGCTATGGTTTTTCCAGTAGTTATATACGGATGTGAGAGTTGGAGCATAAAGAAGGCTGAGCACCAAAAAATTGATGCTTTCAAACTGTGCTGCTGGAGAAGACTCCTGACAGTCCCTGGGAGAGCAAGGAGATTAAACCAATCAATCCTAAAGGAAATCAACCCTGAATATTCATTGGAAGGACTGAAGCTGAAGATCCAATACTATGGCCACCTGATGTGAACAGTCGACTCATCAGAAAAGACCCTGATGCTAGGGAAGACTGAGGGCAGGAGGAGAAGGGGGCGACAGAGGATGAGATGGTTGGATGGCATCATCAACTCAACGGACATGAGTTTGAGCAAGCTCCAGGAGCTGGTGAGGGACAGGGAAGTCCATGGGGTCGCAAAAAGTCAGACACGACTGAGTGACTGAACAACATATTATACTTTACAAAACATTCTCTGGCAAACAGGCTATTACCCTTTTTCTAGAAATCTGTATTTTTCAAATTAAGTGAAATATAAGCAGATAAAGAATACCACACTCTTTTATGTCTAAGGCATACGAATTATGTGCTCCATCCCTTCAAAACTGGAGTCCCTTCAAATCAGTCGGGGTCAATCAGGTACAGTGTTTCCCCTCCAAGCACGTGTCTGGAGACAGACACTTTTGGAAGTCACTACTGTGGAAAGCATTGCTACAGCTTTTCTATGGGTAGAGGCAGGGTTGCTGCTAAACATTCTACAATGCAGGGCAGCCCACCACCAACAAAAAATGATCTGCCCCCATATGTCAATAATGCTGAGAAGGAAAAATTTCACTTTAGATTTTAATGACATTCTAATTCTTGGGCTTCCCTGGTGGCTTAGAGGGAGGCCAGGGTTCGATCCCTGAGTTGGGAAGATCCTCCCCTGGAGAAGGCGATGGCACCTCACTCCAGTATTCTCGCCTGGAAAATCCAATGGATGGAGGAACCTGGGAGGCTGCAGTCCATCGGGCTGCAAACAGTAGGACACGACTGAATTAGATACCATTAGAAGGAAATGGCAACCCACTCCTGTGTTCTTGCCTGGAGAATCCCAGGGACAGAGGAGCCTGGTGGGCTTCCATCTATGGGGTTGCACAGAGTCAGACACGACTGACGCGACTTAGCAGCAGCAGCAGCAGATATTAAATTAGAAAAGAATTAGAATTCTAATGATATTCTAACTTAATATCTATGATATTCTAATTTAATATTTAATGGTATTCTAATTACAGAAGCAGTCAACGTAAAGTAATAAAGTGTGAGCAGAAATTTCATTTTGAGTTATCTTAAAAAATATAAATAAAACCTTAAAAATTACCCATAAAAGTACTTAAAACTATAAAATAAGATACCTAAGAGGGTTAACAGCTAATATTTTAGGATTACTAACAACAGCAACAGCTATTATTTAACATTTATTGCACAATTACTATTTCCTAAGTGTAGCTTTAAATGTATTATTTAATTTTCAGGTCTATAAATTAATAAGTCTATAAAATCATTATTGTATGCTTTATGAATTTGAAAAACAAACCAAATATGAAGCCTAGAACTTATTCCAGGTCATATACTTAGTAAGTGGAGAAGGAAATGGCAACCCACTCCGGTACTCTTGCCTGGAGAATCCCATGGACAGAGGAGCCTGGCGGGCTACAATCTATGGGGTCTCAAAGAGTTGGACACGACTGAGCAACTAACACACATAGTAAGTGGGTGAAGATTAGATTTGGACCCAGGTCTAATTTCTTGCCATCTTCTACTTTGAAGATCCCTCAACTACTCAACAAATGCTGACTGAGCACCTACTATGTACCTGCACTAGTCTATACTTCTGGGGTATGTCAGTGAACTATCCCTGCACTCGTGATGCTCACATTCTAAGAGAGAAATTAAACAATAGATAGATACATAATGAAATGCCAAGTTGTGATTAAGTTCTACTAAGAAAACTAAAAAAATGGCAAGAGGACAGGGAAAATGAGTTAAACTATGACTACACTTACGGAGAAGGCAATGGCACCCCACTCCAGTACTCTTGCCTGGAAAATCCATGGACGGAGAAGCCTGGAAGGCTGCAGTCCATGGGGTCACTAAGAGTCAGACACGACTGAGCGACTTCACTTTCACTTTTCACTTTCATGCACTGGAGAAGGAAATGGCAACCCACTCCAGTGTTCTTGCCTGGAGAATCCCAGGGACGGGGAAGCCTGGTGGGCTGCCGTCTATGGGGTTGCACAGAGTCGGACACGACTGAAGCGACTTAGCAGCAGCAGCAGCATGACTACACTTCAGGTAATCAGGACAGACCTCTCTCATAGTACAGGAATGCAGTGAGGAGGAACGTTGTGAAAATGTTTGGGAACAGAAAACTGTGTAGCATACAAGCTTCTTCAAGCCTTTTACGGCACAGTGATTTAACTCAGAGTATATGACAAAGATGAACACTCAATTTGTTGCAGAAAACAACTAGAAGCACAAGAATCCTGACTATAGTTCATAAAGTAAACAATTCAGGGAGAGAGAAGTGAAGAACAGCAAGCCCTGAAATTATTATTCTTATATGCCAAGTGCACATCCTATACACAAATAATTGCTCCTAATTAAAAATCTGGTTGGGACATTGGATAATAATATGATGTTAGAAAATAGGGGAATGAAAAAAGAGGTGGGGGGTGGATGTATTAAACAAAGACATTTGCAAATAGATGCATTCATGAAAATTTAAGCCAAAGCAACTAAAAGGTAGTTTTCTTTACAGGAAATTGAATGAAGGCAAAAGAAAAAAAGACAAGTTATTTTAGAGCTAACCTGAATCATAAAGCATTTTATTTGAAATCTAAAATATTACATGCATAATAAAAATAACTTGGGATTTAAAGTAATAATATTTTAACCCTTTAATGTCTTCAAAACAATCCTATCAGGTAAGTATTGTCCCCTTCATACAGATGAAAAATCTTTGTCTCAGAGAGGCTGACTTAACTAAGCAAACAAACCTTGCAACTGGCAGTGGGAACCTCCCAACTGTGCTTATTACCCCCGTCTACAATGCTGCCTCTGTCCTGACATGATAGAGCACAAAAGAGGACTTAACTTTCTACTGTATTCCTAATGATTTTAGTTAAATTTAATAACATGTAACCTGTTCATTTCTGATAAGCACATTTAAAAAATTCACTTAAGCCAGACTAAATGAGTTCAGATTTTAACTTTGTCATTTAGTAACTTGTGACCCAGAGCAAGTTAGTTACTTAACTTCTCTGTGCTTCAGGTACCTTATCTGTAAGATGGGAATAATAACTGTTCATACCGCATAGAGTTGTTTTGTGAGGATTCCATGCATTAATACATGGCAAGTGCCAGGCACACTAAGTCTTCCGGCTATTATTATCAAATCTATAACATCTTATAATTTACATGAGAATTATGAAAGTGGTCAAGACTCAAAATCTAAGGAAAGTAGAAAGAAGTATCAGGAATAATCTCAAAGGGAAACTTTAAAAGATTAAAGTATAAATCAGATCAGATCAGATCAGTCACTCAGTCGTGTCCAACCCTTTCCAACCCCATGAATTGCCGACTCTTTCCAACCCCATGAATTGCAGCACGCCAGGCCTCCCTGTCTATCACCAACTCCCGGAGTTCACTCAGATTCACGTCCATCGACTCAGCGATGCCATCCAGCCATCTCATCCTCTGTCATCCCCTTCTCTTCCTGCCCCCAATCCCTCCCAGCATCAGAGTCTTTTCCAATGAGTCAACTCTTCGCATGAGGTGGCCAAAGTACTGGAGTTTCAGCATTAGCATCATTCCTTCCAAAGAAATCCCAGGGCTGATCTCCTTCAGAATGGACTGGTTGGATCTCCTTGCAGTCCAAGGGACTCTCAAGAGTCTTCTCCAACACCACAGTTCAAAAGCATCAATTCTTCGGCGCTCAGCCTTCTTCACAGTTGGACTGTGAAGAAGTCTCTCACATCCATACATGACCACAGGAAAAACCATAGCCTTGACCAGACGAAACTTTGTTGGCAAAGTAATGTCTCTGCTTTTGAATATGCTATCTAGGTTGGTCATAACTTTCCTTCCAAGGAGCAAGCGTCTTTTAATTTCATGGCTGCAGTCACCATCTGCAGTGATTTGGGAGCCCAGAAAAATAAAGTCTGACACTGTTTCCCCATCTATTTCCCATGAAGTGATGGGACCGGATGCCATGATATTTGTTTTCTGAATGTTGAGCTTTAAGCCAACTTTTTCACTCTCCTCTTTCACTTTCATCAAGAGGCTTTTTAGTTCCTCTTCACTTTCTGCCATAAGGGTGGTGTCATCTGCATATCTGAGGTTATTGATATTTCTCCCAGCAATCTTGATTCCAGCTTGTGTTTCTTCCAGCCCAGCATTTCTCATGATGTACTCTGCACATAAGTTAAATAAACAGGGTGACAATATACAGCCTTGACGTCCTCCTTTTCCTATTTGGAACCAGTCTGTTGTTCCATGTCCAGTGCTAACTGTGGCTTCCTGACCTGCACACAGGTTTCTCAAGAGGCAGGTCAGGTGGTCTGGTATCCCCATCTCTTTCAGAATTTTCCACAGTTTATTGTGTTCCACACAGTCAAAGGCTTTGGCATAGTCAATAAAGCAGAAATAGATGTTTTTCTGGAACTCTCTTGCTTTTTTAATGATCCAGCAGATGTTGGCAATTTGATCTCTGGTTCCTCTGCCTTTTCTAAAACCAGCTTGAACATCAGGAAGTTCACGGTTCACGTATTGCTGAAGCCTGGCTTGGAGAATTTTGAGCATTACTTTACTAGCGTGTGAGATGAGTGCAACTGTGTGGTAGTTTGAGCATTCTTTGGCATTGCCTTTCTTTGGGATTGGAATGAAAACTGACCTTTTCCAGTCCTGTGGCCACTGCTGAGTTTTCCAAATTTGCTGGCATATTGAGTGCAGCACTTTCACAGTATCATCTTTCAGGATCTGGAATAGCTCAACTGGAATTCTATCACCTCCACTAGCTTTGTTTGTAGTGATGCTTTCTAAGGCCCACTTGACTTCACATTCCAGGATGTCTGGCTCTAGGTGAGTGATCACACCATCGTGATCATCTGGGTCGTGAAGCTCTTTTTTGTACAGTTCTTCTGTGTATTCTTGCCTCCTCTTCTTAATATCTTCTGCTTCTGTTAGGTCCATACCATTTCTGTCCTTTATAGAGCCCATCTTTGCATGAAATGTTCCTTTGGTATCTCTGATTTTCTTGAAGAGATCTCTAGTCTATCCCATTCTGTTTTGTTCCTCTATTTCTTTGCATTGATCACTGAAGAAGGCTTTCTTATCTCTTCTTGCTATTCTTTGGAACTCTGCATTCAGATGCTTATATCTTTCCTTTTCTCCTTTGCTTTTCGCTTCTCTTCTTTCCACAGCTATTTGTAAGGCCTCCCCAGACAGCCATTTTGCTTTTTTGCATTTCTTTTCCATGGGGATGGTCTTGATCCCTGTCTCCTGTACAATGTCACGAACCTCATTCCATAGTTCATCAGGCACTCTGTCTCTTAAATCTATTTCTCACTTCCACTGTATAATCGTAAGGGATTTGATTTAGGTCATACCTGAATGGTCTAGTGGTTTTCCCTACTTTCTTCAATTTCAGTCTGAATTTGGCAATAAGGAGTTCATGGTCTGAGCCACAGTCAGCTCCTGGTCTTATTTTTGCTGACTGTATAGAGCTTCTCCATCTTTGGCTGCGAAGAATATAATCAATCTGATTTCGGTGTTGACCATCTGGTGATGTCCATGTATAGAGTCTTCTCTTGTGTTGTTGGAAGAGGGTGTTTGTTATGACCAGTGCATTTTCTTGGCAAAACTCTAATAGTCTTTGCCCTGCTTCATTCCATATTCCAAGGCCAAATTTGCCTGTTACTCCAGGTGTTTCTCAGAGAAGGCAATGGCACCCCACTCCAGTACTCTTGCCTGGAAAATCCCATGGACAGAGGAGCCTGGTGGGCTGCAGTCCATGGGGTCGCTAAGAGTCGGAGACGACTGAGCAACTTCACTTTCACTTTTCACTTTCATGCATTGGAAAAGGAAATGGCAACCCACTCCAGTGTTCTTGCCTGGAGAATCCCAGGGACGCAGGAGCCCGGTGGGCTGCCGTCTATGGGGTCGCACAGAGTCGCACATGACTGAGGCGACACAGCAGCAGCAGCAGCCAGGTGTTTCTTGACTTCCTACTTTTGCATTCCAGTCCCCTATAATGAAAAGGACATCTTTTTGGGGTGTTAGTTCTAAAAGGTCTTGTAGGTCTTCATAGAACCATTCAACTTCAGCTTCTGGAAATAAGGAAGTTACCCAGAAAAGCAAGAATGGCAGAAAAACTGATCGTTCAAGTATAAAATCATAGTTTTTTCCATAACAGCAGCATTCCAGTAAAGTTATTAGCAGCAGTAGCTGCCATTAGTTTTTAGGCAGTATTAAGAAAGTATCAAGAGATATCTGGAGTCTCAACAGATATCTGTACACTCATGTTCACAGCAGCATTATTCAAGACAGTCAAAAGGTAGAAGCAACCCAAATGTCCACTGACGGATGGACAGATAAACAATATACAATATACATACAGTGGACTATTATTCAACCCTAAAAAGGAAAGAAACTCTAACACATACTACAGTTGGGATGAACCTTGAGGACATTCGCTAAGTGAAACAAGCCAGTCACAAAAAGGCAAATACTGTACAATTTCATTTACATGAAGTATCGAGAGCAGTCAAACTCTTAGAAAGCACGACAGAATGGTGGTTACCAGCAACTAGGGTGGGGGAACAGGGAGTTGTTTGATGGATATAGAGCTTCAAATCCATGAAAAGCTATGGTGCTGGTTGCACACTCTGAATATACTTAATACTACCAAACTGCACATTTAAAAATGGTTAAGGTGGCAAATTTTATGCTATGTGTATTTTATCACAATGTAAAAATAAAAAATAAGAAAAAAAGGCTTTGGATACTGGGATTAAAATTCATTGGATAAACCAATTTCCTCCTCCCCTTTCTCTACACATGCCCCTCCCATTCCAAAAAACTTTTTTAAAGTATCACTTTTTAAAAAAGGAATCAGTCTATATTAATGAAGGCTAGCAAGTTTTATTTTCCTTTATAAGGGTTATAAGAGTATATAAATATATGCATCACTGACACATATAAATATAAAATAAAAACACAGGGTGATATAATACTAGGAAAAGATAAAATGAAATTTAAACTGTTGTTAAAATAGAAATTAACTCCACAAATTGAAGAGAAGGCAAAAATTAACTATGTTATTATTTACTGAATGATAATATACCAATTCTTCTGTTCTCTAAATTTTAATTTTTTTAACCAATAAATTTAGTGGGGATTTTAAGAAAAAATTTTTAATTTCACGACTTCTCATTCCTTTTGAATTTATCTTAGTTCTGACAATGTAATGCTTTACATTCTTTTAAAACTGAAAAAATTGAGCTGTCTTTACAAACATTTCTAGATCTTTAATGAACTTACACTTTAATACAACATTTATTCTTTTAAACTTAACATATTAAGACTTCTATGTAAAACAAATTTTGAATCATATTCAAAACAGTGGCTTTATAGATATAAACATTTCTATATATGCTAACATATTTAACATAGGTATATTATATATAACACTCTTAAAAACACTATTTACCTACTATTTCTAAAATAATGAAAATATCACATTCTAAAAAGAAGTTATGTATTAACTAGGCAAACTTGACATTTGCTCAATAACTTAACTACTTATGTGCATGGCTCTACTGTGGAAATACAAGTAAATAAAATGATACTTTAAAGAATTTAATCTTGAATCCCCATGTAAAAAATGACTTGAAAGAATAAAAAACTTACTTTTTTATGGTGTGTTCCTGCTGCAAATACTTATCTTGCACACACTTTTCAAACATAATTAATGCATTTTCTCCCTTATTCATTCCATTTGGTACTTGGTGTTCTTTTGCAAACTCAGTAGATAAGAGCTCAGATTCTATTTCTTCCAACAAATCCTCTGATGTTGAAACATTCTTTATTTTTGAAATAAGTTTCTTGGTGCAGTCTGTATCATAAAGACTTTCTGAGTAAGTCTTTTGAGTACCTGCTTCTGTAAATGTAGATGACCTTAATTCCGCCAATATTTGTGTGACTGTTTGTTCTGCTTCACTTGTTTTCAAAACTTGCTTTGTAAAATCTCCACCAGGAAAACTAGCTATTTGTTCAGAATTTTCTGGGCCTGTGTCTGTTTTAGCACAGGAATCCTTACCCCCACCATGATCTGGAATATAGTTTTCCTGTGTTTCAGTTTGATTATTGTGTTCATTAGGCTGACATAAAGTTTGATCAAAGTTTAATGACAACAGTTTGGACTCATTTTCTAAGCTGCTGCTTTCATCACCAGAAGAAGAGTTGCATGAGCCTTCCTTTGTTTCCAGCGTTTTCTCAATATTTTGATCAGAGGAAATGGAGGCTATGTGCTCTGTCTCCGACATGCTGACTGGCACCGATTCACTGTGTAAGTCTTCAAATCTGCTTCTGATCTTCGTCTTACATCTAAGAAAGTCAAAACACACATTTTTAAAAAGTTTTTTTTAAACCAAGACCCCATATATAGTTGCATGCATTTTATGATGTGGAAAAACTAAGGCTACACATTTTACCAGTAATAGTTCTTTAAAATTTCTTTCCTTGGAGGGGGGAAAAAAAAAAAAGAATAAAACAGCTGATCCAAATGAGTCACCACAGGTCAGATACCACACAGGTTCACTCTGTTCTCCTTCGATCCAGTCCTACCACTTCACTTCAGCGGCAGTTTGGTCCCATGATGCTGGGTACACAATGATACTAATAATGAGATTAGTGCCCAAGAATTGTTTATTAATAGAATTCCTTCAGCTCCACATGGGGAAAAAAAGACTATGTAAAGAACTTACAACAAACTATTGCAGAAATCAGATAGCAATGAAAACAACAGGCAAGAAATTACAAATCAAGGTAATAAAACAATGTACATTAACTGCCAAAGGAAAACTAGACAATAAAACACAGCTGCCTACAGCCCAGACACCTATAGCTGAGCTGAAAGAAGTCAAGGTGTAAAGGATTCCTGGCAGGAATTCATGTTTCTCCCTGGGATAAAGAAGTATCATAGTGATTTCCAAACATTCTCATCAAGAACACACAATGCTCAGCAAAACTCAGATGGACCCCATTTGCATTGCTTCACTCATAAAAGGAACATTTACAAACCTAATTCAACAATGTTAGAATATATTTTTTTAAGCTGTTTATGAGGGTTACTAAGCTAGCTATTTTCTGAAAATTAGTCAACTTCAAAAATTATCCTGAGACAAAAAAACATAGAACATCCCAACAATCTTAATGAAGAATTCTAAGAAAGGAAAAGAAGACCAGCTTGCCTGTTAAATATCCTGGCATCAACTAATTAGACATTGGCCCTAATACTATAAATTACCTACTTGTACAACGTATTTCCAAACAAATTATCATTATTATCTTGCTGTGTGTATGTTACAACTAAGACAAAGTCCACACTGGCAATAAAAGTTTGCTTTAGGCAATAACAATAAATGCAGTAAGTTAATAAAAACCCTTATGAGTAAGGCGTATTCCAAATCAAGGACAAAGTAAAATAATTCTCAAACAGGGACCTTAGCCACTATGTGGCTTCCTCATTTGGAAGGAAGCCACTACCTTCCTCAAAATAACTAATTTTAAGATACAACTTATGAATGTGTTGCTGCTGCATTTGAAATCTTAATTTGGAAATCAATCTAAAAAGTGCTTTCAAACATCATAACTAGTCATAACTAGTCAATGTTATGTGATATCTACTGAAGTCGAGCTCAAAGCTGACCAAATGTAATGGACAGAAGATAAAGAATCTGTTTGAAAGAGAATGAGTCTGTGACTCTCCAGCATAGACTGACCAAGTCAGAAGAAACTTTCAAGTGATGACTCTATGGCGCTTGTTTGTGTGCCGTGCTTTGTCGACAGAAAAGCATCACACAAACAATGGTTATCTTCTTACCCAGCTTTCACGTTCCCCAGGGTTCAGTCCACAGCTTTATTTTCCCTGCTAGAATTCCTCCAGTGTGATCACTGAAGCCACAAGCTCATGGTTGATGCGCACTTGGTTTCATCCCTATGCTCCTGAGTTATAGATAACAAATTACCTCTTTGTTTTCACTCTACTTCTACATCTATAATAATCTCACACGAATAGTGGCATTTCCAGTGGCTCAATTCAAAAAATGGCTAAATCCAGAATCACAACAATAGCTTCTAAGGTTGAGAACCCCTCATCCTTTATTTCTGTCAATGCTATCGTTTTTCTTAGTCATGACTCTTTCTTTCCTTTAGCCTCATATTCTTTTACTGATTTCATGTTTCCTGCAATTACACCCTCATTTCTGCTGTCAGTGTCCCCTTCCTGCAACTCAACCCAGGCCTGATAACTTCCTATTTGAACACTTGAACTGTTGGTTTCTCAATCTCACTCCATCCTTGCTCCAGCTTTCCTTCCTGAAACTCCAAGTCAAGGAGCAAGGAGGCTAATATAAGGGCAGATGACCTGAGACGGCACCAGGTAAGTGTCATCCAATCCAGAGAAGGCGCTAAGTGTACACTACATTGGCTCCGCCACAGAGGCACAGGAGCTGCCCTGCAAAGTGAATCCTCGGTGGCACAAGGGTCAAGGGAGTTACAGAACTGCCCCTTCTCCCCAAAACACCACGCACACCACCTCCAGGGAGATCACATCAAATACAACCAGATGAGTCAGAGTAAAGGCAGAGCTACTGCTTCCCTCTTTCAAGTTTCAGATAGTGAGAACTCTGCCTCCACTGGCTGGTATTCCCCCAACTCTGAAAGGGCCAGTTAAGAGGAAGGAGAGGGGACAAATTTTAGAGCCAAATTACATCTCTTCTTTAATCTGAGCAGCTGGGAACTAACAGTTTCAACATTTCTTTATAGAGAAGAAAGAGTTTATGATTAACATGTTTTTGTTGTCTGCTTTTGTAAGCAAGTGAAACCAGTCGTAATTCCTGGAATAAGTTTTTTCTAGTAATCAAAAGTGGCAGAAGAGTTTTGACACCAAACCAAGACATTATTAAAGGACTGTACCTCAGAGGCAAGTGGAGGGGATGTCAACATTTCATGTTTATACTTCAGAGTTGCGACTGTACTATTTTTTTAATCTTATCTCTCAACACAATCTTAAAATCCTAGTATTTCACTATTGTACCTTACCAGCCCTTGACCAGACGACTCTAAATTCCTCCAAACAATGTGCACATTAACATTTCCATGGCTTTGCTCTCATCTAGACCAGTCTGCCCTTCAGTCTAGTGGCAGTAGGTTAGCCCCTAACTTGTGTCCAATTCTTGTGACCCCATGGACTGTAGCCCACCAAGCTCCTTTGTCCATGGGATTCTCAAGGCAAGAATTCTAGAGCCGGTTGCTACTTCCTTCTCCAGGGGATCTTTCCCACCCAGGGACTGAACCACTTCTGCTGCATTGCAGGAGGATTTTTTACTGCTGAGCTACCAAGGAAGACCCTCCCTTCAGTCTATCCAGAGCCTAATTATACTTAAAGGACAGACTCTAAGGTCATGTTGCCTCCAAATTTTCCCTAATGGCAAGCACAAAAAAACCCCTCTCATGTAAATGAAAACATACTGTACTTACACTCATCAGGTACACAATCATAGCCTTCCTTGTGGCATTTCTCAACAGCCTTTTAAAAGATCTCCATACTCGCAAGGAAGAGGAACCTCACTCTGAACTGAATCAAACTTCTTAAATCCCAAGCAATATAACAGTAATAGTAAAAAGATAAACAAATCCAACAAATATATTCTCTACTACACTTACAGTCATTCTTGCAAATGCTGTTCAATGGTTCTCAGTGAGGGTGGGGCTGAGTTTACACAATGAGCTGGGGGTGCTGAAGGCATTTAGAGGGTGGAAACCTGGCTGTAAGAAGACTTGCTATGTGCAAGATAGCACAGAACAACAAAAATGTCTCATTCTGCTGGCTCTTCATCTAAGTAATAAAGGAACAAACACATACCTGTTGCTATAAATACCTCAGCTTAGATTCTGTTTTACATATCAAACTTCTGCAAATTAAAGAAGGCTGTAGCTCAGACGATAAAGAATCTGCCTCTGATGCAGGAGACCTGGGTTCAATCCCTGGGTCAGGAAGATCCCCTGGAGAAGGAAATAGCAACCCATTCCAATATTCTTGCCTGGAGAATTCCATGGACAGAGGAGCCTGGCAGGCTACAATACCTGGGGTCACAAAGAGTCAGACACGACTAAGCGACTATCACAAACACAGTTCAACATCAAAAGGCAAGTACTTTCTATATTGTTTCTCAGTAATATGTCCATGATCTTTGGAAAAAGTATCCATATAAACTGGCATCTGATAACCACTTAGTCTGCAAACTCAGTTTTCAGATGTTCAAATGAATACTGATCGGGGCAAAAGGAAAGGCGTTAAAGAAGATTTGTGTGTCTATATGTAAAAAGCCATCACCAAGAGTAAGTAAGTACACAAGAACGCTGCAGGGAGGGGCCGCCATCATGTGCTTGACTGTCCGCAGCTAAGCAGGGGAAACACGGTCAGCTGAGTCCTCCTGTGGGCCTCCAGCTGGCAATGCTGATGCAGGCCCATTTGGCTGCTGTACAAATTTTTTCTTAGGGGTGGGGGTAAAGGAGTAGATGTCATTAAAGCTACCAGTGATGGAATAGCCTAGGCATATATTAAAGGGGTAGGATGCAAAACTATACATTTGTATATAAGATTGCTTTAGTTAAGAAGTGCTTGTATAAATCAAATTCACACTCATATACAGACAGAGTGACTATAATTACAATCTCTTTTGCTGAGGTAAGAAAAAACACAGGTTACTTGACTTTTTAGCAATTCTTATTCATTAGGGGAAGACACTATATTTAAATTTAGCCAAGTCACAAAATTCCTCTTAATTCAAGGACTTTTTTTCCCACCAGGGTTGTTTCTGTTTCTGACACAGTACTACAGGACCAATTCGCACTTCAAAACTGTTTCAGCAGAGTGAGAAGTGGTTTCGCTCTTACTGGAGCTCATCAGCTGTAGGCAACTGGTCAAGAAACACTCTTCACTTGCCTTAAAGCCAACCATTATTCACCATAGATTTTATTCTTAACCAGCAACTGTACAAAATTATTCCTATATAAGAACCTTATAAACAAAACCTCTGTTTTTAACAACTTTTAATACTATTTCTTGTTTGCCAGTAATTAGCAGTATAAACAAACAACAAAAGAAAAAAGCTTACTCAATAAATGCAAATACAAACTAATCCAAATCCACAGACATTTGGTACTAGATTATCAAACATACAAACCTCATACAAAACTGCCAAACCAGAAATACATTTCTCAACTAGATATTAATTCATTTATTTACCACATATGTATTGAATATGTATTATGTTCAGCACTGTCTTACGTGCTGAGAACAAAGCAGTGAATAAAACAGGTATCTTTCTGGAGTTTACTTTCTGGTGTAATGAACCAACACACAAAATCTGTGTTAAATATTTTACTCTTTGTTTACAGTATTGTAACTGGAAGGTCAGCATTCCACGAGAAGCTATATAAGAAACATATGAGTGTTTAACTCCAACAGAAACATGTGACTCAGTTCGGCATAAATGTTATCTATAACAAACTACAAATTTTAAACTGACAAATTGTACCATTTGAGTCTCAAATAATGCCAGCTGTAGCTTGTCAAGTAATGTACATTAGGATAAGCAAGTCGAGCTTGTGATGGCGCTCCTGTTCTTCAATATAATAGTTTACTGTCCTTTGGGGAAAAAGTAAGGACAGCCAAAGGTCTTTTACACATTCCTCAAAAACACTTTGAAAACAGAATAAACAAAATGAGAACTTATCTTTCTGACCAGTTCTAATAATGTTCTAATAAAACAATTAAAATCAGAAGCAACCAAAATCATCCTCAGTCCAACATAAACTGATCACAACCCCCAAGTGTCTGATTTTTGATAGATATGAACTACAAAATATAAATACTTTCCTGGATAAAGTTTTAAAACACAGAATAATGAACAGAAAAGAACCCATACCAGAGACATAAAACTTCGTTTCACGTAATGAAAATATCTGACACCAAAGTTTATACACAGCGAACCTAATTCTACTCTTAAAAGACTAAAACCTGAGCTTGTTATTTCAAAGAACTCTAGACTAGTTCTATCAAAAGGAAGATTTATTTGTAAAGTAGTCACACTGTAAATGAGCTTTTTGGTAAAATTCAACTTTACTGCGTTTCCTTGTGAAACACATCACTAGCTCTTTGTCCATTAGTTTAAAAAGTGTATCATATGAGGCCAAGGTCAATTATCCCTGTAGGGCTTTGTTTAGCTTTGCACCCATGGGTCAGGGCATTCAGAATTTCACAGTATGTATACTATAACACACAGAAAAAGATGGTGAAAAGACTCAGGGCAATAGATGCAGCAGGACACTCACCCCCACAAACAGTACGAAAACCTGTGATACGATAACAAGAGAAATTACGGTCCGTCAAGACTCCAGGAAAAAGCAGCAAAGCAGCCACATCATATATCACATTACAAGTTATATGTCATATTATCAGTTTGGTATTTTAGATCCATGGAATTTTATATATCTCTTACAGTAACTTTTAAATCAGAAAAGTTATTAGCATAGAAATCTCATCTAGAAGCTCCTTGTATAGACCTCACCAAAAAAACTTCAATGACTCTAAGAAAACACGAAAAGTATTTTCAGCTAATTTCCCCCCCAAAAAACCTAAAAACTAAAAAATAAAAAACAAAAAAACAGGTGGGCAGGGTTGACCTACAGTTTCCTTTTCAAAATGGGACTAGCTAATAACCTAAAAAAATTTTAAAAAAGGTAAGTTTTAAGTCTGCCTTATATTAAGAAGTTCTGGTTAATGTTTATATTTTGAAGCCACCTTTGGCCTGGGCTTGGTTAATTTGGTACAATGCAATTTACCAAAAAATTAAATTATTAGCTATGACACGATCATCTCTGAAGCAGGTGAATAGTTCGTGTTTCTTAACGACAGGCAACTGTACTCACAATCCAATTGACACTTTGCTGGGTTTGATTTCTACTTTCTGTCTTTGCCCCTTCACATCAGTACTTCTTTTGTTTACTTCTTAGCCCAAATAGATTTTTAAAATCTCAGTAGCTGAGAAATAAAGTTGAAAGGTGGCTTCTGATATAATAAGATTACAGCAAATTTAAGTTATCTATGCTCCTATCCCAAAGGAAATCAGTCCTGAATATTCATTGGAAGGACTGATGCTGAAGCTGAAATTCCAATACTTTGGCCACCAGATGCAAAGAACTGACCCATTTGCAAAGACCCTGATACTAGGAAAGATTGAAGGTGGGAGGAGAAGGGGATGACAAAGGACAAGATGGTTGGATGGCATCACCGACTCAATGGACATGAGTCTGAGTTAGCTCGGGTAGTTAGTGACGGACAGGGAAGCCTGGAGTGCTGCAGTTCATGGGGTGGCAAGAAGTCAGACACTACTGAGCGACTGAACTGAACTGATGCTCCCAAGGTTGCCCCGAAATGACACTGAACATAATATTCCCAACACAGTAAGCCCAGTGACATGTTTATAAGAAATTCAAGAATCAGCTTTAATTATTTAAAACTAGAGATAAGAGGTAAAAAAACAAATCTAAACTTTGTGAAAGAAACATAACTTCAGGTTAAGGAGTCTTTAACTTGAAATTGTTAAGATGAATTTGAAAAACTAGTACAGATTATTAGTCATTCTTCAAAGGAAAAAGTGATTTTTTCTAAATCTCTAAATAAAGGCTGCATCATTTGTAAATAGATGGTTTTAAATAGACTATACTAAGCAATCCTCATTAGCTATGCTGTCACTGAATAGCATCAAAGAACAACTCTTTAGTTTATGGTTGAAGGGACTAAAAGGTTAAAGGTCGGTTACTGTGCTCCACCACTGCTTGCTTGTTAGCAATAAACAAGACTCTGAAATACCAATGATACTCTATGGAATCTCCACTGTTTAAAGGAACCTCTGAATTTATATGCAGGTATTATGAATAAGAAAAGGTCTTAAAAAGAATAAAACCAATATAATGTAAGCCAGGCATTTCCAGGTAGAATCTTTGGTGATTATACATGCCCGCCCATTACAATGTAACAAGGGGTTTTAATTCTTTATACTGCAAAGTTTGTGAATCACTCAGTATCTTCCAGTGAATTTAAAATAATAGGAAAGGACCAAAAAGGAAGGAAAAAAGAGAAAAAGAAAAACAAAACCAATCTTCACTGTTTTCTATTTTTGTACAATGATGGATAAGGAATTTGAAAGTAGCTGAATAGAGAAGATACACAAGCGGATGGTCGGTTTTACTATTAACATCTCTCACACCTTAATCTCTCCCACACTCTGCAAATATGAAGGTGTAGTTAGCAGTCCGGAAGGCTACACCCACAAGCATACCTAAACACTTACAATTTTTGTTGTGTTTTTTTGTTTGTTTTTGAGCGACTGCCAGCATACCTCTTGAAACACTTTCACTGATTTGCCACATATTGTCCTCAGAAAAACTCCCAACCTATCATTTTAGAAGAAATTAAAAAAGGTAGGCACGAAAGGTAGATTACACAGGTAGACACAGAGAAAACTGCCAAACGCCTGGGGCTGCCCGGCATTACTATACTACGTAACTCTCGGAGGTAACAAGATCATCAAGTCGAAGATAACCCAGATGTTTCAAATCCAGGCCTCTTTCCTCTAAGCAAAATCAAGATGTAAAAATTAGCTAAAGTTCTTCCATTGTTAACAGGCGATCAATAATTATACCTGCACTGTTCCCCAAGATTGCTACAAGGGGACATGTAGAAGGGGGGTTACCATTTTACAGGTTTGACAGACACATAAATTTGAAATCTGATCCTTAGCAACCAAGATTTATCAAAAGCCTTGATGTCCTTGGCGGGGGCGGGGGGGGGAGGCAATATAAATACCAAGAACGATTTCGCTCATAACCACGATCCCAAAGAATCGTCTCTAAAATTGCTTAAAATCACAGCAATGGAAGTGTTTGGAAAAGGGTTTAAAGTCACTACAGTAAACACGAAACACGAACACAGACAACTTGGAGAGGAAAGGAGAAACAGACTCTGAGTCCATGAGGGGTGCCGTGCAGGTGGGGCTTAGCTGTTGTACACACGGGGAGACCCGGCCAGCGGCCTAAGTTCTGCCGCTCTCTACGGACCTCTCAGGAGGCGCGGCCCCCACGGGCCCCTGCGACCCCTCCGCCGCCTCCGGCCCCGGCGGCCCGGGACTGACGGCCGGGAGGCAGACAGAGGAGGGAACTCCTTCCCCAGCGCTCACCTAACTCCCTCGAGAAGCCAGGCCAGGGAGCCGCCCCGGAACGTGCAGGATGGCGCAGGAGGTGGGAAGCCCGCCGCGCCGCCACCGCGACTCCCGGGTCCTCCCCGGGCGCCCCTCTAGGGTACTTACCCCACTGATCCGAGCCTCAGGCCACACCCCTAAAGAAGCTGCTGGAACTACCGCTCAGGAATCAACTTCTCCATAGAGGGGCCCCGCAGACCTGGAAGTGCGGGGGCGGTGGGGACAGCGGTGGGAACAGAGCCAAAAGCACGCTCCCTCCGCCGCGGCTGCTCCAAGCTCCCGCGGAGCTGACACATCAACAAAGATGGCGGCGACGCCGAAGCCGGCCCGGCTACAGCTGAGGAGGCGGGGCTCCTTGGAGGAGCCAATCAACGAGGCGAAGGCGTCGTGACGCAACGCACCTTGGGCCTGGGGAACCTGTCTGCAGTGGGCGGGGCCGACGCTCCTCTGTCTCCAGCTCGGCGAGCGTCCTTCCAGGGCACTTCGTCTTCGGAACTCGCCACCCCTTGGCCATCCTGGCGAGCCAGCTGTTCTGCCTAGCTAGTCCGGCCCTACCTCTCACGCCCCTCCCCGATCCAAGTAGGTTATTGCTTCCTGTAGGACGCGATCCTTGGAGCTGATCCCTCTTCACCCTTTGGCCCCTACTCATCTTACTCAGGGACATAAAGAGAATTTGAAATTGTGACCTCCCAGCTCTGATGCGTTAGTCTTGCACCTGACGTGGGCGGAGTCAGCAGGAGCTGCCTACCTGACCCTCAGACAGTTCATCTCTGGGAGAGGCCCTGGGGGTTTCCATAACACCGCATTCATGCCTACCGCTTGGCACCTACTGCTATTGTTTAATAATAAACTGTTGGTGCGTTCCTCTCTAGTACCCGACTGTGAGCCTTGAGCACGGGAAGTGTCATCACCCTAGCACGCAAAGGGGGGTTTGGCACGCCAGTGCTGCTCAATAATTAGCTATATATATGTCTATATATATATAGTGTACTGGGCGGGGGAAACGTATACTGAATACAGTTGCATAATCACGTCCGGAGAAGGTGAGCAGTTTCAGTCTGGAGGTTTTGCAAACCTACTCTGCCCAGTTTAGTGCTGCTCTTTGACTTAAGACTTCTTACTGCACAACTCATGACTGAAAGAACAAAACCCCCAAAACAAAAAGTCTCACTTGAAAAACATTCAACACTGTGTAACTCTATTCCTCTTTCCAACAGGAAATGGCACCTCCCTCCTTAAATGAAGATATTAGTTAAAACACATTATGCAGTTAAAGTGTGACAGTAAATAAATGACTTTTAAGCAATAAATTTACCAAACATTCCTGTTGTTTAGTCACTCAGTTGCGTCAGACTCTGAGATCTCATGGACTGCAGCCCAAGCCCAGCAGGCTTCTCTGTCCATGGGATTTCCCAGCAAGAATACTGGAGTGTTTCACCAAGCATTCCTTTTGAGATGTTATTCCAAGGGGAAAAATATAAAAGAAACATTAAGCTTTTTCAGTATGCTTATTGGCAGTAATATTGACACTGTTATTTCTGAACTATAGTAGTATAAAGCATGTATGTAATCCTTGGAATCAAGATTTTCAATATTGGAGAAAGGAAATACAAATATAAAAATCAAAGAAGTTAAGTGTAAAAAAACACTGCAATTCTAAATTTGAATTTAGAAACATCAGTATGAATTAGTAAATTTGAAATTAGAAACATCGGCATGAACTCATGGTACATTTCATTTCCATTAAAAAGAAAAAAAAAGGCTGTCTACTGAAAAGGTCTAGAATAATGATCAACCCAATGGACACCCCAATTGTCCAATCATCTCTAAATGTAATTTCCCACTAAAAGTAACCTAGGCTCCTCTAGGAACCCAAGGGCTAAATCTACAAAGCAAGAAATGTACAAGAAAATTTAGGATATTTTGGTTATACCAGAAAGTAAAGATCAAAGGAGTTGTGTCAAAAAGATTTGAGCCAATTTAAAGGTGTTCCCCATAGAAGACAATTTTAGCTTTTAAAAGTAACAGCAAATGAGACAAATCTACCTGTTTAAAAATTAATGAGTGTGTTGATTTTTTTTAAATGGTATTGGTCACCTTTGGAGGATGCCAATAAATCATCACATTTTGAAAACTAATAAAAAAATCAAACATCCTGCCTTTTCTGTTACAAACTGAATCTCAAATAGTTGACATGAGAAAATTCTTCTTTATGGACTTTCAGGTAACACATGCAGAGAAAAAGACTATAATTATTTTGGAAACACTTCTCTGGTAACTCAGATGGTAAAGAATCTGCCTGCAATGCAGGAGACCTGGGTTCAATCCCTGGATCAGGAAGATCCTTTGGATATGCGAATGGCAACCCATTCCAGTGTTCTTGTGGAAAATTGCATGGGCAGATGAGCCCCGGGGGCTACGGTCCATGGCGTCACAAAGAGTGGGACACCGAGTGACTAACACTTTCACTTTCAATGAAATAATGTATCTAGATAATGATCACCAGTGAATCCAGAATCCTATGGAAAGCTGGCTGGAAACTTTAGAGTGTATATCCCCCAAAGAGAAATGACTAGATGTTAAGTGTCTTCTGAGTGAATCAACAGAGGAACACAATACCACCTGGGAGGTGTTCTTGCCAGAGAGAATGTAATCAACAAAATTGTGAGGAAAACTGCCATTCCTTCAATGTGTAACTTGCAAGAAGATGAAAAGATTAAAAGAGAAATCTCTTTTTAAAATACATCACTGAATGCAAATATAGGATCTGATTTGACCATACCTATTAAAAGTCATTCGAGACTACCTCAGAAATTTTAAATACTAACTTTATGATATTATGAAATTATTTTTAAAGATGGGATAAATTTGGGTGATGTTTTTCAGAAGTTAAAATCTTTTAAAGATACCTACTTAAATACATATGGATGTAAAGATACAATATACCAGAAAGAAAGAACATGCTTCAAAAAATAAAAACAACCCCACATTGATGGGGGTATGTCAAAGAAGAACAAAACATAACTGAAAGAGTTGCCAATAGTCAAAGTTGGAACAATTTGAGCAAGGAAATAAAGGAGTGTTGGATTATAACCCAGAGCATAAAATGAATATCTGAGTCTCTATTGATGTATGTATGACTGAATATGATTGAAACATCTACTTCTGCTTTATTGACTGTGCCAAAACCTTTGACTATGTGGATCACAACAAACTGTGGAAAATTCTGAAAGAACTGGGTATACCAGACCACCTGACCTGCTTCCTGAGAAGTTTGTATGCAGGTCAAGAAGCAACCGTTAGAACTGGACATGGAACAACAGACTGGTTCCAAATCGGGAAAGGAGTATGTCAAGGCTGTATATTGTCCCCCTGCTTATTTAATTTATATGCAGAATACATCATGAGAAATGCTGGGCTGGATGAAGCACAAGCTGGAATCAAGATTGCCAAGAGAAGTATCAATAACCTTAGATATGCAGATGACACCACCCTTATGGCACAAAGTGAAGAACTAAAGAGCCTCTTGATCAAAGTGAAAGAGCAGAGTGAAAAAGTTGGCTTAAAGCTCAACATTCAGAAAACTAAGATTATAGCATCCAGTACCATTACTTCATGGCAAATAGATGGGGAAACAGGGGAAAAGTGGAAACAGTGAGAGACTTTATTATTTGGGGCTCCCAAATCACTGCAGATGATGACTGCAGCCATGAAATTAAAAGATGCTTACTCCTGGAAGGAAAGCTATGGTCAACCTAGACAGCGTATTAAAAAGCAGAGATAGTACTTTGCCAACAAAGGTCTGTCTAGTCAAAGCTATGGTTTTTGCAGTGGTCATGTATGCATGTGAGAGTTGGACTATAAAGCAAGCTGAGTGCCAAAGAATTGATGCTTTTGAACTTGGATGTTGGAGAAGACTTTTGAGAGTCCCTTGGACAGCAAGGAGACCCAACCAGTCTATCCTAAAGGAAATCAGCCCTGAATGTTCATTGGAAGGACTGATGCTGAAGCCGAAACCCCAATACTTTGACCACCTGATGTGAAGAACTGACTCACTGGAAAAGACCCTGATGCTGGGAAAGATGAAGGCGGGAGGAGAAGGTGACAACAGAGGATGAGATGGTTGGATGGCATCACTGACTCGATGGATATGAGTTTGAGTAAGCTTTGGGAGTTGGTGATGGACAGGGAAGCCTGGTGTGCTGCAGTCCATGGGGTCACAAAGAGTCGGACACAACTGAGTGACTGAACTGACTGATGATTGAATATATTAGTAAATTGAAGAGGAGAGACAAATCTCCCATGCAAAAAAATTTCAAACGATTTCTGTAGGCACTCTACTTTTAAGGAAGGGGAACATAATTCCCTTTGTTTAGATGTAGACTGCACAAAATGACTGTGTGTTCACGACATAAAGGAAGGGAAAAAAGAATAACTTTATAGTAGAGAAACCTGACAAATACTAGCCAGGTGATCACAAAAAATAGCAACTGTCACGTTCAAAGAATGCTTGATGTGATGCTACAGAAATAACACTTTACCTCTGTAGTCTTTCTAATAACTACCCTGTTATTATGAGAAAACATCAGACAAATTCCATCAGTGGGACATCCTACAAAAATGTCTCACCAATACCCCTGGAGGCCATGAAGACCATCAAAACCAGGGACTGAAAAACTGCCTGAGGAGACAAGACAACTAAATGATGTGTGTTATCCTGAATGGGACCCGTGCTGAGAAAAAGGACAATAGGTAAAAACTTAAACATTCTCTATAAAGCATGGACTCTAATAATGCATGAGTATTGGATCCTTGTGCTTAGTTGCCTCGGACTCTCTGCAACCCCATGGACTGTAGCTGGCCAGGCTACTCTGTCCATGGGATTCTCCAGCAGAATACTGGGATGGGTTGTCCCTTTCCTTCTCCAGCGGATCTTCCCAACCCAGGGATGGAACCTAGGTCTTCCACATTGCAGGCAGTTTCTTTACCCTCTGAGCTACCAGGGAAGTCCTAGTGGATCCTTAATTGTAACAGATGTATTCTACTAGGATGTTAATTGTAGGGGAAACAATTTAGCTTATGTGGGAATTCTCCATAGTCTTCTGAATCCACTTATTCTCCTAAAACTGTTCTAAAAATAAAGATCTTAAATTGAAGAAAGTAGGGAAAACGACTAGACCATTCAAGTATGAGCTAAATCAAATCCCTTTTGATTATACAGTGGAAGTGAGAAATAGATTTAAGGCACTAGATCTGATAGAGTGCCTGATGAACTATGGATGGAGGTTTGTGACATTGTACAGGAGATAGGGATCAAGACCATCCTCATGGAAAAGAAATGAAAAAAGCAAAATGGCTGTCTGGGAAGGCCTTACAAATAGCTGTGAAAAGAAGAGAAGCAAAAAGCAAAGGAGAAAAGGAAAAAGATATAAGCATCTGAATACAGAGTTCCAAAGAATAGCAAGGAGAGATAAGAAAGCCTTCCTCAGTGATCAATGCAAAGAAATAGAGGAAAAAAACAGAATGGGAAAGACTAGAGACCTCTTCAAGAAAATTAGAGATACCAAGGGAACATTTCATGCAAAGATGGGCTCAATAAAGGACAGAAATGGTATGGACCTAACAGAAGCAGAAGATATTAAGAAGAGGTGGCAAGAATACACAGAAGAACTGTACAAAAAAGAGCTTCACGACCCAGATAATCAAGATGGTGTGATCACTCACCTAGAGCCAGACATCCTGGAATGTGAAGTCAAGTGGGCCTTAGAAAGCATCACTACAAACAAAGCTAGTGGAGGTGATGGAATTCCAGTTGAGCTGTTTCAAATCCTGAAACATGATGATGCTGTGAAAGTGCTGCACTCAATATGCCAGAAAATTTGGAAAACTCAGCAGTGGCCACAGGACTGGAAAAGGTCAGTTTTCATTCCAATCCCAAAGAAAGGCAATGCCAAAGAATGCTTAAACTACTGCACAATTGCACTCATCTCACACACTAGTAAAGTAATGCTCAAAATTCTCCAAGCCAGGCTTCAGCAATATGTGAACCGTGAACTTCCAGATGTTCAAGCTGGTTTTAGAAAAGACAGAGGAACCAGAGATCAAATTGCCAACATCTGCTGGATCATGGAAAAAGCAAAAGAGTTCCAGAAAAACATCTATTTCTGCTTTATTGACTATGCCAAAGCCTTTGACTGTGTGGAACACAATAAACTGTGGAAAATTCTGAAAGAGATGGGAATACCAGACCACCTGACCTGCCTCTTGAGAAACCTGTGTGCAGGTCAGGAAGCCACAGTTAGAACTGGACATGGAACAACAGACTGGTTCCAAATAGGAAAAGGAGGACGTCAAGGCTGAATATTGTCATCCTGCTTATTTAACTTCTATACAGAGTACATCATGAGAAATGCTGGGCTTAAAGAAGCACAAGCTGGAATCAAGATTGCCAGGAGAAATATCAATAACCTCAGATATCCAGATGATACCACCCTTATGGCAGAAAGTGGAGAGGAACTAAAAAGCCTCTTGATAAAAGTGAAAGTGGAGAGTGAAAAAGTTGGCTTAAAGCTCAACATTCAGAAAACAAAGATCATGGCATCTGGTCCCATCACTTCATGGGAAATAGATGGGGAAACAGTGTCAGACTTTATTTTTTGGGGCTCCAAAATCACTGCAGATGGTGACCGCAGACATGAAATTAAAAGACACTTACTCCTTGGAAGGAAAGTTATGACCAACCTAGATAGCATATTCAAAAGCAGAGACATTACTTTGCCAACAAAGGTCCATCTAGTCAAGGCTATGGTTTTTCCAGTGGTCATGTATGGATGTGAGAGTTGGACTGTGAAGAAAGCTGAGCGCCAAAGAATTGATGCTTTTGAACTGTGGTGTTGGAGAAGACTCTTGAGAGTCCCTTGGACTGCAAGGAGATCCAACCAGTCCATTCTAAAGCAGATCAGTCCTGGGTGTTCTTTGGAAGGACTAATGCTAAAGCTGAAACTCCAGTACTTTGACCACCTCATGCGAAGAGTTGACTCATTGGAAAAGACTCTGATGCTGGGAGGGATTGGGGGCCAGAGAAGGGGACAACAGAGGATGAGATGGCTGGATGGCAGCACCAACTCGATGGACATGAGTTTGAGTGAACTCCGGGAGTTGGTGATGGACAGGGAGGCCTGGGGTGCTGCAATTCATGGGGTCGCAAAGAGTCAGACACGACTGAGCGACTGAACTGAACTGAAAAAGAAAACAGTATACAAGTAGGAATTTGCTTCAATCAAGGGAGATTGTTGCATCAGTGGGATACTGACTGATGCAGACAAGACAGACCTAAATAGATACTATTGGAACTGGGTGATTGGTACATACAAGTAACGTTTTTCTTCTGAATTTTTTGTGAAAGTCATCGTTTAAAAAGTCAAGTTTACAAATGTTTTTCTTTGAGCAACATCAACCTATAATGAAGTGCTCTCAGGGCAAACTGTGATCACGTGTACCTACTTTCCGCAAGCTCACAGAAGCAGGGATTGATTTGAAAACCTTTTTTAAGACTTTAAGTGGTTAATATGACCCAAGTGACCTTTGAGGAGACAAAGTCTGCATCTTTGCCTTTGGAGTTTCCAGCGACTCCTATCTAGAAGCTGGAACAGTAGGTACCTATGTTTCCTCAGAGGATTGCCCTGAGCCCGCAGCCTTTGTACCAGCCCCCACAAAGTTGCACCACCAGGGCCTGAGCACGCCTCCGCATGCACGCGGAGGGTGCACGTGGACGCAGCGTGAGCACTTGGGCGTGGACTGCGCAGGCGCCACCCTGGCGCCAGGAGAGCCGGCTGGGCGTCCGGAGCGAGGTGAGCTCAGGGTGCGCAACTGGGCGGCAGGGCTCCTGGCACGGGCAGACGCCGCCACCACTACGAGGCTTCAGAGACGGGTCGGATCCACAGCCCTTTTGCCTTTTTCCAGGTCGGGGTTCCCATGCGCACGGGGGAGCGAAAGGGGCTGCATGAAGGCTGCGGGACTTCGGTCGTTGGGGGCCGGACGTTGGGCGCTGGACGTTGGGGTCGGGCGTTGAGGTCGGGCGTTGAGCGGGTACCAGGGGCCTGGAGGTGGAGAGAATATCGAAGGTTGGAGAGGTCCTGGGAGCTTGGGCGGGGAAGGCACGTCTGGGGTGGGAGGTTTTGGTGGGGGAAGATCCCATACTGGGGGGAGGGGCGAGAGATGTGAGAGTTGAACTTTGGACGTAAGGGGGGACTTGCAGCAGGTTTGGAAAATAGTTCATACTTCCAGGCGTGACTCTCCAGAGTGCAAACCTCCACTTGCATCCCCTTAAAGTACCCCTTTCTCCTTCTAGGAGAATTTGACTTGCTATAGTGCAAAGAATATTTTTTAGATTTTACCCCCCGCCCCCTTCCTACCTCCTGTAAAAGGAAGGTGCACTGCAGCATTTGCTTAGATATAGGTGAGGCAACCCTGGTTCGTTTAACACGTGTCTGTAGCGTGTGTGCGGTGTGCCAGTCGCTTTTCTTGGTACTCAGGCCCTGCTATAAATACACTTGTCTTTTTGGCCTCTGGAATTAAGGAACATGCCTCTGGTTGCCTTGTTGAGCCATCCAGGTATTGAATGCACAATTGCGAGGCCTAGGAACATGACCTGAATTTTCATCTCAACTGTGTAAGGGCGCTGGTCCTTGTGGGTTTGGAGAGTTACTAAACCTTCTCATGTCTTCTTTCCTTCTCTGTGGGAATAAAGAAATAGGACTACTTGAATTCTCAAATTATTTCTCTCTTCAGGGTGCAAACTAATTCCGCAGGAGTAGAAGAAATTCTTTGAGTGTGGGAGTGCTACAAAAGTAAAGTAAAAATAATAGCTGCCTTTTATGGGTTTAGTAAGCACCTGCCGCGTTGCTAGGTGGTTGACATATAGCCTCACGTTTAATCCTCATGATTAGATATTATGAGGAAGTTACTGCTGCTGGCTAGACTTTACAGTCACTGAATCCTAGAAAGATGAAGTGATTTGCCTGAGCTAGCATACTGAATGAGAAGATGAAACTGCTCAGACTTGTATCTGACAGACTTTAAAGCTCATGTTCCTGTGGAACCGTTGAGCTTCAGAACTTGAAAAGTTGAATGTTTCCTTTGGGTAGCCATTCTCTCTGAATGCAAGGGGTTACCAGGAAGACAAAAGCAAACAGAAAAGGGGAAAAGTGAGTTATCTGCTGCACGCACTTTTGGTATTTAGCTCCCTCGTGGCTCAGACCATAAAGAATCCGCCTGCAATGCTTCCATCCCTGGGTTAGGAAGATCCCCTGGAGGAGGACATGGCAACCCACTCCAGTATTCTTGTCTGGAGAATCCCATGGACAGAGGAGTCTGGTAGGCTGCAGTCCAGGTTGACAAAGGGTCAGAAACAACTGAGCGATTAAGCACAGCACACTGTGAATTTACTCTCACCTCTTGGCTGTGGTGTCCTGAAGAGAGGAGAGACCTTATGTCACGGATTGCAGTGTATCCTGGGATGCTCCTGGCTTCATAGGGGAGGGGTTGCAGAATTCTAAGGAAATAAAGTTTTTACCCTTGAAGGTGTGTCCAGTCTTAATGATATCAGTTTGTGCCATCAGTTTGTGTTGTCTAAAAGACAACACAAAACCAAGGCCTTATATTTGCCTATAGAGCTGCAGAAGTTAGTTACTTTCATTCCACTGCTCTTTTATTACATCAGTTCAGTTCAGCTCAGTCACTCATTCGCGTCTGACTCTTTGCGACCCCATGAATCGCAGGACACCAGGCCTCCCTGTCCATCACCAACTCCTGGAGTTCAGTCAAACTCATGTCCATCGAGTTGGTGATACCATCCAGCCATCTCATCCTCTGTCGTCCCCTTCTCCTCTGGCCCCCAATCCCTCCCAGCATCAGAGTCTTTTCCAATGAGTCAACTCTTCGCATGAGGTGGCCAAAGTATTAGGAGTTTCAGCTTCAGCATCAGTCCTTCCAAAGAACACCCAGGACTGATCTGCTTTATAATGGACTGGTTGGATCTCCTTGCAGTCCAAGGGACTCTCAAGAGTCTTCTCCAACACCACAGTTCAAAGGCATCAATTCTTTGGCACTCAGCTTTCTTCACAGTCCAACTCTCACATCCATACATGACCACTGGAAAAACCATAGCCTTGACTAGACGGACCTTTGTTGGCAAAGTAATGTCTCTGCTTTTGAATATGCTATCTAGGTTGGTCATAACTTTCCTTCCAAGGAGTAAGCGTCTTTTAATTTCATGGCTGCAGTCACCATCTGCAGTGATTTGGGAGCCCCCCAAAAATAGTCTGTCACTGTTTCCACTGTTTCCCCATCTATTTCCCATGAAGTGATGGGACCGGATGCTATGATCTTCGTTTTCTGAATGTTGAGCTTTAAGCCAACTTTTTCACTCTCCACTTGCACTTTCATCAAAAGGCTCTTTAGTTCCTCTTCACTTTCTGCCATAAGGGTGGTGTCATTTGAATATCTGAGGTTATTGATATTTCTCCTGGCAATCTTGATTCCAGCTTGTGCTTCTTCCAGCCCAGCATTTCTCATGATGTACTCTGTATAGAAGTTAAATAAGCAGGGTGACAATATACAGCCTTGACGTCCTCCTTTTCCTATTTGGAACCAGTCTGTTGTTCCATGTCCAGTGCTAACTGTGGCTTCCTGACCTGCACACAGGTTTCTCAAGAGGCAGGTCAGGTGGTCTGGTATTTCCATCTCTTGAAGAATTTTCCAGTTTATTGTGATCCACACAGTCAAAGGCTTTGGCGTATCAATAAAGCAGAAATAGATGTTTTTCTGGAACTCTCTTCCTTTTTCCATCATTGGTGATTCCTTAAAGAAATTTGGGAATCTTTCTAATTAACCTCTTGTGTTGGCTAAGGAAACAACTAAACTATTTACTGTGGATTTGAGGATGATTATAAATTTCTAGTGTTCATCACCAGTAGCGTGTAAAAAAAAATAGTGGATTTTATATGGAGGAACTACTTACTTTAAAACTGGGTGAGGTTAGGCAGTCCTCGAGGTATTATGACCTGAAAAGCAATATCTGTGCCTACATATATTGGAAGTTTGCAACCCAAGGTTGGGAAGCACAGCATTATGGTACAGGGCCCATTGACTCCATATTCAGTTATGCCCCCGTGATTGACCCAGGATGAAGCCAAACGAAGATACTTGCATATTCTCGTTGTTTCGTAATGTTGAAATTCAGCTTTAAAAGCCTGTTGTGTATCCCAGTTGTGGTGGTTACATAAATCTATATATGTGTTAAAGTTCATAGAACTTATAAATCAGAAGAAAAAAGGCAGTTGCGTGGTAGGATAATTACACATTAAAAAAAAAAATTGATTTCCAAAAGATTTTAGATGGCTCTGTATGTGTGCTCACAGTAATCCTACTTCCTCCAAAAGCTGGAGCATGGGCGAAAGTGGTTTTCAGAGTCGGGGACAGCACGATTCTCCTGTTGACCATTCGTCAGCCCACATCTGGAATCCTGTGCTTTTAGGAGAGTCCTGTCTGTGTATGGGTTGTTCATGAACTAGAGAAAGTGCTAAATTGTGGGAGGTCTGGCAGATCCTCAGCTGGTGAAGGACCTGGAGGAAAGTGGACGTGGTGCCCATTTCAGATGTTTGAAAGGTTGGGGTCAGAACAGGAGTCAGTGGTCAGTTGGGAAGAGAATACTTTTACAGAGACGTGTGCAGTACAGTTGGCTGTCCAAAATTAAAGGATGTTAGAAGCCTCTAGTTATAAGACAGGTCTAGATGTCTGTTTACCCTGGGGGTTGGAATGAAAATTCCTAAATTGGGTGAGGCAAGTGAACCTAAATTCTAACCTAAAGATTCCACCATAGGTGGAGCTTCTTTTAAGCTTAAATCCTCTTTGTTTGCTGCTTCAATGTGGAAGACCTGGGTTCAGTCCCTGGGTTGGGAAGATCCCCTAGAGAAGGGAAAGGCTACCCACTCCAGTATTCTTTCCTGGAGAATTCCATGGACTGTATAGTCCGTGGGGTCGCAAGGAGTCAGACATGACTGAGCAACTTTCACTAAGCAGACTAAACTTTTTACATTAGGTCTAAGACTGATTCTGTTATCCTTCCTAAAGTCAATATGTATTTATTAATTATTGGACTTTGGAAGAGTTGAGCTAAGACATGAATTATTGCTATTAAATTTCAATAAATCTCATACTATGATGTATTCTCTGTTTGAAAGTGAAAGTGAAGTTGCTCAGTCGTGTCCGACTCTTTGCAACCCCATGGACTGTAGCCCACCAGGCTCCTCCATCCATGGGATTCTCCAGACAAGAATACTGGAGTGGGTTGCCATTTCCTTCTCCAGGGAATCTTCCCAACCCAGGGATCGAACCTAGGTCTCCCGCATTTCAGGCAGACGCTTGAACCTCTGAGCCACCAGGGAAGCTCATAATTCTCTGTTCAGGATGGTCAGATGACATTTTCAGACAGTGAATTTAACTGTCCTGTCCAGGTTGTCAGGAAGACAGTGTAATAGGGCATGCTAGCTAGTTTTTGTCACACACTTATCTTCTGAATGCCTCTTTATACCAAACACCACAGTAGGTGCTACAGGAAATTAGAAGGGTTTTTGTTGTTCATTTTTTAGTAAGACATGGTTCCAGCACCAGCTTAAAATAACTGTCTTTAGGTAACTGTACAGGGTAGTAAGGAGTTGTGGATTGACTGTCAGCCTTACCGAATAAAGAGAAAGTTAGGAATGCTATTTTAGGAGTTAAAGACTGTATGTTGAGGGTCCCGGTGGTGTCTTGAAAAGCTGTCTGTACCCTAGTTTTGTGGTTTAAGTATTACTGTGATTTTTTACTTGGTTTAAAATTAACCACACTTTAGGAAAAAGGTTTAATTGAACATGCAATGCTATTTTAACCCTTAAAATACCTTTTTATATAAAAGTAACTCATCCTTTAATATAATTTGTAAAATGAAAACAATAGTGAAAAAGATTTTCTTGTCAACTTACCCACCCCAGACCACTGTTATTTAAAATTTTAAATTTAATGTATTTCACTCTTCTTTTTTACATGGAGTTTTGTTCTTTTTTATTTTGCAGTTATTGTACTAAATAACAGTGTTTTTCTGATTTTTTGTTTGCTGTTCTAACATATTTTCCAGTGTTTCTGAAAACTAAAATTCTAAATGGTAGTGTAATATCCTATCTAGTAGAGGCATCACCAGAGAAGGCGATGGCACCCCACTCCAGTACTCCTGCCTGGAAAGTCCCATGGACGGAGGAGCCTGGTGGGCTGCAGTCCATAGGGTCGCTAAGAGTCGGGCACGACTGAAGTGACTTAGCAGCAGCAGCAGCAGAGGCATCACAGTTAACTTTCTCTTTTTTCTATTTTATTTAATTAATTTATTTTTATTTTTCTATTTTAAATGAATATTTATACATACTGTATTTTTTTATATTTACAATTATTTCAGTGGGATGATTTCTAGAAGTAGATTTGTCTGGTGAGTGGCTATGGACATTTTTAAGAATATATATTATGTATATGTTTATGTATGTATATGTGCATATATATATATATGTACACATATATGCAAGAGAACAAAATGCATATATAAATCTCCAAATTATTTCCCAGACAGAACATATTCATTTATATTCCTTTCATCACTGAGTTTTATTTACATGTATGCTGCGTAGGAAGTGATACATAGGTATTCCCATTTGAATTTTTTTGTTAAAGTGAGATTGAATGTTCCCCCCCCACCCCATATGTTAATCAAGTAATCTTCATCCTCTGCGTTTCGTTCACACCTCTTGCTCGTTTATTTTATTGGTATCTGTATCCTTTGGGCTGCAAATGAGGGAAAACCCAAAGGTTTATTTTTCTGATGCCACAGCAAGTCTATGCATAGGCTGATCCGAGCTAGAGTCAGAGCCTTTGCCAGGGGCACCAGGCTGGTTATTTTCTACTCTAATGTCCTAAAGTTGTGCTGCTTGATTATGCTTATTGCTTCCTCATTGTGATGTGGGTGGTACATCTTCAGGCCTCAGGTCTATGTTCCCGGAAGAAAAGAGTGAAAGACCCTGCTAGCTGAATCTGTCCCTATTCATCAGAAGTGGACAGAGCTTCCTAAGAAGCTCAACTCAGGAGAACTCTGATGATGGCCAATGTTGTCTCTAACTCAGGCTGGCAAATCAGCGGAGAAAGGTGGTGTTTGGGCCAGTCAGCCACAGTGTCTCGATGTTTCTTTACTGTTTATCCCACTTTTTAAAGGTATCCAATTTGTCATCTTTGAGTTAATACTTATTTCCTGATCTCTTTACTATTTTTTGTAAGCTTTTAATTGTTCTTATAGTCAGGCTTGCCATCATTTCCTTTGTAATATTTTACCACTTTTAAACTAAAACAGGGACTTCCCTGGTAGTTCAGTGATTGAGACCTCATGCTCCCAACGCAAGGGGCATGAGTTCGATCCCTGGTTGGGGATCTAAGATCCCACATGCCTCAGGGTGCGGCGGGAAAAAAAAAAAACAACTAAAACCAAACCCAAACCCTTCATTGTCCACTGTGGGTTTTGCATGCTGGTTTTTCAGGGAAGTAAACTCTGAGATGGAGATTGGTATAGTGTGGTGAGTGAACGTGGCATGTATGGTACTAGTTTCTTTTGGAGTTAGATGAAGTGGACTTGGTAGTCTGGTATATCTCAATGTTGGAAAAAATGAATATTCTTGGTTGTATTGGTCGCTACTAGATCAAGTTTCATTGTGGTAGTAAAATGCATCTTATCACTGATGGTTGAGTGGCCACAGGACTGGAAAAGGTCAGTTTTCATTCCAATCCCAAAGAAAGGCAATGCCAAAGAATGCTCAAACTACCGCACAATTGCACTCATCTCACACGCTAGTAAAGTAATGCTCAAAATTCTCCAAGCCAGGCTTCAGCAATACGTGAACTTCCTGATGTTCAACCTGGTTTTAGAAAAGGCAGAGGAACCAGAGATCAAATTACCAACATCTGCTGGATCATGGAAAAAGCAAGAGAGTTCCAGAAAAACATCTATTTCTGTTTTATTGACTATGCCAAAGCCTTTGACTGTGTGGATCACAATAAACTGTGGAAAATTCTGAAAGAGATGGGAATACCAGACCACCTGACCTGCCTCTTGAGAAATCTGTATGCAGGTCAGGAAGCAACAGTTAGAACTGGATATGGAACAACAGACTGGTTCCAAATAGGAAAAGGAGTACGTCAAGGCTGTATATTGTCACCCTGCTTATTTAACTTCTATGCAGAGTACATCATGAGAAACGCTGGGCTGGAAGAAGCACAAGCTGGAATCAAGATTGCCAGGAGAAATATCAATAACCTCAGATATGCAGATGACACCACCCTTATGGCAGAAAGTGAAGAGGAACTAATAAAAAGCCTCTTGATGAAAGTGAAAGAGGAGAGTGAAAAAGTTGGCTTAAAGCTCAACATTCAGAAAACAAAGATCATGGCATCCAGTTCCATCACTTCATGGGAAATAGATGGGGAAACAGTGGAAACAGTGTCAGACTTTATTTTTTGGGGCTCCCAAATCACTGCAGATGGTGACTGTAGCCATGAAATTAAAAGACGCTTACTCCTTGGAAGGAAAGGTATGACCAACCTAGATAACATATTCAAAAGCAGAGACGTTACTTGCCAACAAAGGTCCGTCTAGTCAAGGCTATGGTTTTCCTGTGGTCATGTATGGATGTGAGAGTTGGACTGTGAAGAAGGCTGAGCACCAAAGAATAGATGCTTTTGAAGTGTGGTGTTGGAGAAGACTCTTGAGAGTCCCTTGGACTGCAAGGAGATCCAACCAGTCCATTCTGAAGGAGATCAGCCCTGGGATTTCTTTGGAAGGACTGATGTTAAAGCTGAAACTCCAGTACTTTGGCCACCTCATGCGAAGAGTTGACTCATTGGAAAAGACTCTGATGCTGGGAGGGATTGGGGGCAGGAGGAGAAGGGGACGACAAAGGATGAGATGGCTGGATGGCATCACTGACTCGATGGACGTGAGTCTGAGTGAACTCTGGGAGTTGGTGATGGACAGGGAGGCCTGGCGTGCTGCAATTCATGGCGTCACAGAGAGTCAGACACGACTGAGTGACTGAACTGAACTGAATATGTTTCTAAAACTTGTGTGTCCTTTTAGAGGCTGAATTTCTCTTTACTTAGTTTTTACTTTATATTGATACATCTCAAGGCTATGTCACTGCTGTCTCTCCTGGGAGTGTTTTCTTTTATCAGTATAAAATATCTCCCTTTATCTGAATATTTTCTACCTTAGGTTCTTTTATTTGCTGTTAATCATTAGCAGACCAACTTTATTTTGGTTATCTGCATAGCACATGTTATAGTCCTTTTATTTTCAAGCTTGCCGTATATTTTGTTTAATGTATGTCTTTTGTGCATATTATCTATCTGGATATTTTTCTCCCTGGGTCTATCTCTCTTTTAATTGAGACTTAATCATTGATACTTGGGTTACTTGGGCTTGGTGTGGTCATCTTATTTGGTGTTTTCTATTTATCATTTTATCATACTGGAATTTTTCCCCTCTGTTGGGTTTTGAAGTTACACACTGTTTCTGTCCTTGTGGTAGTTGACCTAATGATTTAACTGGATGTTCTTTATATTTTTTGCACAGAGTCTAGTTACTCACTGTTCATCTCCCCACCCAGTATCCCCTGGAAGTTATTTTTCCTTTTGTAGTTTCACAGTATTTCTCTCTTACTGCATCCAGCATTGTAGTTCTCAACCTGATCCTTCAGTTTAGTGTACTTTTTGCTACAGGTAGGTTTTCCCTGTGGAGAAGGCAGTGGCACCCTACTCCAGTACTCTTGCCTGGAAATTTCTATGGACGGAGGAACCTGGTAGGCTGCAGTCCATGGGATCACTGAGAGTCGGACACAACTGAGTGACTTCACTTTTACTTTTCACTTTAATGCATTGGAGAAGGAAATGGCAACCCACTCCAGTGTTCTTGCCTGGAGAATCCCAGGGACGGCAGAGCCTGGTGGGCTGCCGCCTATGGGGTCGCACAGAGTCGGACACGACTGAAGCGACTTAGCAGCAGCAGCAGCAGGCTTTCCCTGACACCTGCCTCCCAGCACAGCTGCCCATCTGCAGGCCTTGTTAGGCATCTTCCAGGACCTGGTTCCCTGAGAGTTCCCTCACCTTGAAGTCTGCTTGTGTATATCTTTTCTTTTAAAATTTCATTATCTTTCCTGTGTTGTCATTCAGTGGACATGAATTTGAGCAAACTCTGGTAGATAGTGGAGGATGGAAGAACCTGATGGGCCACGGTCTATGTGGTCGAAAAGAGTCAGACCCGACTTAGCAACTGAACGACAACAACAAGGCCTGATTTAAAGCAGAGATAGCAGTTTTAGGACACCAAGGGGGAGAATTTTTCTGCTTTCTTTATCTTCTATTTAAAACAACGTTACCCACCCCAGTATTCTTGGGCTTCCCTTATGGCTTAGCTGGTAAAGAATCTGCCTACAATGCGGATTGCAATGCGGAGACCTGGGTTTGATCTCTGGGTTGGGAAGATCCCCTAGAGAAGGGAAAGGCTACCCACTCCAGTATTCTGGCCTGGAGAATTCCATGGACTGTATAGTCCATGGGGTCGCAAGGAGACGGACACGACTGAGCGACTTTAAATGTAAAATGTAATGTAAATAACATTTAGCTGTTACTCATACCAGTTTGGGCTGTCTATGGCCTTTTTTTTTTTTTTTTCTTTCTGAGCTGTTTTGGGAAGATAGGCAGACATTTTGCCTGCAGGCTGAAGACAAATCTATAGGTCAGTATTTCAAAATAAGATTGTTTCTCCACTTTTTTTTTAACTTCCCCTGAGCACTTAGTATTCTCAAGGAGTAATAGAAAAACAACAAGCCAGCCTAATATCTAGATAGAGGTTTCTCAGAGGCTCTCTGCAACAATATGTGTATCTTACTTGCAGCCAAGCACTCACACAGATAAATCTTTAAAAGCAACAGATGCAGGTTACAATTTATAAAGCCCAAATGGAGATTATGAAATGGAGGACTTGAGGAAAAAAAAAAAAAAAAAACAAACAGAAATCAGCTGAGGCAAATAGGAAGCAAAGAGTTGACCAGGGGCATGAGAGCAAGGACATTCTGGGGACCAGGTTCAAGGTCATAGAGAGCAACAAGCAGGAGAGGGTAGACAGATTCTGAAAGGCTCAACAGGCAGATGATGACCTGATTTAAACACTACCCTCTGTTATACATCACCATTGAGTTGTAGGCTCTAGGTCAGAAATACATTAAAAAAGAAAATGTAAGTCAGTAAGTGTTAGTCGCCCAGTCGTACCCAACTCTTTGCGACCCCATGGACTGCAGCCCACCAGGCTCTTCTGTCCATGAGATTTTCCAGGCAAGGATACTGGAGTGGGTTGCCATTTCCTTCTCCAGGGTATCATCCAGACCCAGGGATCAAACCCGGATCTCCTGCACTGCAGGCAGATTCTTTACCGACTGAGCTAATAGTCCTTTTCTATCCCTGTTGTTTCCAGAAGCTTTTTAAAGTAAGGAATGATGCGGAACTCAGAGGTGTAATGCTTAATGTCTCTTGAATTGTCCACTATTGAATTTTGTTCAACTTGGAGTTTGTACTTAAATGATAAAGAATCATTCTTTTCTTGTGCCTGTAGAACAGGCTTTGGTATTGAAACTGTTTACCTCAGATTGGGACTTGAACCCATGTGGCTGGGACTCAAACCCAGTCAAAACCCACGGTACCTGGTTTCAGGACCAAATGAAGCTCGGGTTCTTAATGTCTCATCGCAGAAAAATTCGGTGAGAGACAAAGTGATAGGTATCCAAAGAAGTGGGTTTATTTGGATACAGAGAGAAGCACACTCCACAGAGTATGGGCCATGACTGAGGAGGAGCTGAAAATAGGCGTGGTTAGTTTTTATAGGCTGGGTAATTTCATATGCTAATGAGTGGGAGGATTATTCCATCTGTTTTAGGGAAGGGGCAGAGATTTCCAGGATTTGGGCCACCACCTTTGAACAGTGCCTTGGAACTGTCTTGGCACTTCTGGGTGTGTCATTTCACCTGCTGACTGAGGATCAAGGTCTAGTCTTGTCTGCCAGCTTGGTCCCTTTGGATTCTAATCAGTCAGTGTTGTGTCTTTGGGCTATGTCATTCTTTGAAAAGTTGTGCCCTGCCCTTTTCCCTCCAGTTTGGTATCACATATAGTTACATCTGCTTTGGAGTCATTTATGAGAAAGAGCTGTTGTGAAAAAGAAACCACCTGGGCCTGCAGTGCTTCTACTTTTGGAATTAAAAGTTGCCTTTTGAATACATTTCTTCCCTTAGACTTCTGTGAATGTTTAACTGCTGCTTAATATGATGTCAAGAAATATTTTGGCGGCATCTACCTGTAAAATGACAGAGCCATTTAATTTTGAGAAAAATGAAAGCAAGCTTCCATCACACGAGTCTTTAAGAAGTCCTGGAGGACATCCTAACCATCCTAATTTCAGGTTGAAAAGCCCAGAGAATGGAAATAAAAAGAACAATTTTTTGCTTTGTGAGCAAACCAAACAGTTTTTGGCTAGTCAGGAAGATAGTTCACTATCTTCACACCCTAACGGAGGAGAAATGGCTGGATCCAAGGAAGACAGGAAGACATTGCCAACAGGTGAGTACAAACTACAGGTTTAATATTCAGTTGATTCTGATGGTTTCTTAGACTTACTGAAAGTATCTGTAACTACACACCAGGGGCCGATTAACAGAACAACCAAATGGCTAACTTACAGTATTTGCACGTAAATATTAATTTAGAAAGGAAAACCAGATGCCAAGTAGCTACTTTGGTTATGTTAATCACAGAAGGATTCATGAGAAAATGTCTACAAATGAACTTCTCTCCCCAAACCTCCACCTAATCCAGAGATACACGAGAAATGTAGAAAGGAAACACTGGCTTTTTATGAATGTTCTAAAGATTGGCCTTAGGCTAGAAATACCGTGCAAATTTTGTGCAAAAATAGTTCATAAAGATGTATCTAAGACAATAATTTGTTTCATTCCTTTAGTCTTAATTCTAAAAATCTACTTTTTAAGGAGGCTGGGGCCTGGTGGAATTTAGCCTCTGTGAATGTATGTAAGGTAAGACCTTATAATATGGTGATGTAGTTCTCAGAGTTTGGCCCTTGGGCCTCTGAAAAAGTGAAAGTTGCTCAGTTGTGTCCCACTCTTGGCAACCCCATGAACTGTAGCCCTCCAGGCTCCTCTGTCCAGGAATTCTCCACTCAAGAATACTGGAGCAGGTAGCCATTCCCTTCTCCTGGGGATCTTCCTGATCCAGGGATTGAAACCAAGCCTCTTGCATTGCAGGCGGATTCTTTACCATCAGAGGCACCAGGGAAGCCCATGGGCCTCTGGGGTCACAAGTAATTTCCTAATAATATTAAAACATTATTTGCTCTTCTTCACTGTGCTGAGTTTATGCAGGTGGTGCAGAAGCAGAGGTCGGTAGCCTCTGACACCTCATTAGCTCATCTTTAGCAGGGGTGCCAGCCTGGGTTAGGGGTCATTGTTTTTCATTGTCATGCACTTGCATTTAAGACAAAAGCAAGCCAGAAATGTCAGTGTTATGTAAGAATGCCCTTGATAAGGCAGTACGAATTTATTAATAAGTCTTGACTCTTGGGTACAGGTATTTTTAATAGTCTGTGTAATAAATTGAGAATTACCCCTAACTTTTGCTGCCTACTGAAGTATGAAAAGCATGTGTGCAATTGTTTGAATTGTAGCTGAATGGAAAATTTTTTGGAGTCTTTTTTGTAATTTTTCATTTTTGCTTGAAAAGACTGACAAACTGTGATCATTCAGACTTGGATATCTGGCAGTCATTTTCTCAAAAGTGGGCAAAGTGGGCCTGTCACTTCAAAGGGAACAGCTGACAGTATTTTGTTGCTAATGATAAAATTGGAGAAGGCAGTGGCACCCCACTCCAGTCCTCTTGCCTGAAAAAATCCCATGGACAGAGGAGCCTGGTAGGCTGCAGTCCATGGGGTCGTGAAGAAGTCGGACATGACCAAGCAACTTCACTTTCCCTTTTCACTTTCATGCCTTGGAGAAGGAAATGGCAACCCACTCCAGTGTTCTTGCCTGGAGAATCCCAGGGACAGGGGAGCCTGGTGGGCTGCCGTCTATGGGTTGCACAGAGTCGGACACGACTGACGCGTGCCCTGCAATGATAAAATACAATTTGAGGAAATGTGTATCTGCCACTGTGAGCTAGAGAGCTTCCCAGTACTTAGAAGATTTTCCTGCTGAGGTACACAGTGATATTAACACTTAAGATTTTTTATATTGTCTGATGAAATATGTCAACATTTGTAAGATCTGCATAACTCAAGAGTTTCTTAGTCTTTTCCAAAAAACCAATGTGTAGTGTTTTGTAGTCATGCATGGATAAAAATCCATTTCAAGTGCAAGATAAATCAATGGATTCTAATGTAACAGATTAAAAGTTTATTGATATAGCTTTAGATTCCATATTGCAACTAACCCTTAAACTACCACTTAAGTTTTGGTGTGAATTAAAGGAAAATATCCACAGTTATTTGAGAAGGCCATGAAATACTATTCCTGTTTGTAACCAGATACGTGTGTGAGGCCAGATTTTCTTCAGAGACGTCAATTAAAGCAACATATAACAACAGATTGGATTCAAAAGCAGATATGAGAATCCAGCTATCATTGGTGAAGCCAAACATTAAAGAGATGTGAAAAAATGTAAAATAATGCCACTCTTCAAACAATTGTGGTTTTTTTTTTTTTTTGCTATGGAAAATGCAGTTTTTTCTAAAAAATCATGGCAACATGTAATACATTTGATATTTTTAATAAATATTTTTAAATGTTTAGTTTTAATTTCTACTTCTTAGTTTTAATTTCTTTTTTTTTTTGGCCGTGCCGTGTGGCTTGTAGGACTTACCAGGGATTGAACTCGGGCCCTCAGCAGTGAGAACATGGAGTCCTAACCACTGAGCTGCCAGGGAATCCCCAGTTTTAATTTCTAATAATGCTAAATATTGGTAGATATAAACCATGTAGACAAAAGCTCTTTGAGGTCCTCAGTAATTTATAAGAGGGTAAATGAGTCTGCAGTTCAGAAAGCCTGGTAACTGTTTCCGTTGTGAATGGAGAAAAGTTCACAGTGAGCAGGGTGCACTAGTAGAGGAAATTCCAGGCAAATTCTTATTTTCCATTAGGAAAAGAAGGATGTTGCTTATTTATAGTGTGGCTTTAAGGCTATTATGGTATAGCTCTATTTGAATATTACCTAATTATGTTATTGTACATTTTCAGGAATAAAGTTAATCCTTGACTTTTATTCAGCATTATGTTTTATATCCCCAGGTAACTCTGTGTCACCATTAAATGTTGGAAATAATTCACCACCCAAAGAAGTAAATAGTGTAAGTTAATGTGGATTTTCTTCTCTTTGGCATTTCTGGATAAAAGATTCTAAACATGTTTTTGTATTATGTTAGTAAAGAATTACTCAATTTGCAGGTAATATTCAAGGTCACACTGTTTTATTTTTAGCCTAGTATCTTTTAAAAAAATAAACTCTTTATAGAGATCCTTTGTAGCCTTTCCCCAGCGCTCCCTATGGTCACACACTACAGAGCTGCAGTGTAACGTTACAACCAGGATCATGAAACAAAACAGTCAAGATACACAATATTTCCATCACTCCAAGGATCCCTTCTGCACCTTTTTGAGGTCACATCCACTTCCCTCCTGCCCCCATACCCTCTTCTTAACCCCTGGCAGCTGTTAATCTAATCCATATTTCCAAAATGTCATTTCAAGGATGGGATGTTATACAAACAGTATTATACAGTTTGTACCTTTGGGGATTGAATTTTTTTCACTCATTGTGATTCTCTGAAGATTCACCGTGACTGTTGTTGGTATGAGTAGTGTATTGCTTTTTATTGCTGAGGCCTATTTAATTCTGTGGCCCACTGAAATACATCTGGGCTGTTGCCAGTTTCTGCCTATTATAACTACTACTACTACTATAAACATTCCTGTGCAGAGTTTTATGTGAACATGAGTTTTTTGATTTTGCTTTAGAATAAGTGCCCAGGAGTGCAGTTTCTGGGTCATATAGTAGTTGCATATTTAGGTTTTTAAGAAGCTGCCAAAGTGTTCTGCAGAGTGGCTCTACCATTTTCCATTCCCATCGAGAATATATAAGTGACCCAGATTCTCTCCATCCAGCATCCTCTCCAGTGTTTGCTAGTGTTAGTATTTTTAGTTTCCCTGTTTTCATGTTTATCTACTGATGGCTCATTGTGATCTTAATTTGTTTCCCTGATGGCTAAGGATAAACATCTTTTCATGTGCTTATTTGCCATCCATGTGTCTTTTTTGGTGAAATGTTCTTCATGTCTTTTGTCCATTTTCTAATTTGAATTGTTTATTTATTCATTTATTTTTTCCTACTGAGTTTTGAAAGCTCTTGATGTATTCCAGATTCTAGTGCTTTGTCTGGAGAAGGCAATGGCACCCCACTCCAGTACTCTTGCCTGGAAAAGCCCATGGACAGAGGAGCCTAGTAGGCTGCAGTCCATGGGGTCGCTAAAAGTCGGACACGACTGAGCGACTTCACTTTCTCTTTTCACTTTCATGCATTGGAGAAGGAAATGGCAACCCACTCCAGTGTTCTTGCTTGGAGAATCCCAGGAACGGGGAAGCCTGGTGGGCTGCCGTCTATGGGGTCACACACAGTCGGAGACGACCGAAGTGACTTAGCATAGCGTAGCATAGCATAATGCTTTGTCAAATATATGATTTCCAAATATTTTCTCCCAGTTCCTGACTTGTCTTTTCATTCTCTTAACAAGGTATTTAGCAGAGCAAAAGTTTTTAACTAAATCCTGGCCATTTTTTCATTTTATGGAGTATTTTGGTGTCATGTCCAAGAACTGTTTGCTGGTTTAGCTCCAGAAACTTTGGGATTTTTTTTTCCCCAAAGAAGTTTATAGTTTTATATTTAAATGTGTGGTCCATTTTGAGTTAATTCCAACTCATTAGACTTAGGTTGAGGGTAAATTTTTTTGGCTAGGGATGTCCAGTTGCTCCAGCGCCATTTGTTGAAAATGTTACCTTTCCTCCACTGAATTGTTTTTGCTCTTTTGTCACAAGTTTAGCTAGACTAATTTGTGTGGGTCTGTTCTGGATTCGCGGTTCTTTTCTGCTGATCTCTGGGTCTTTCCCCTGCATCAGTACCACACAGCACTGGAGCTGTGACAGATAGTCATGAAGTTGGGTACAGTGATTCCTCCCATTTTCTCTTTCATCTTTCAAAATAGTTTTATCCAGTCTTGTTTCTTTTCTTTCCAGTCTACATTTCGGAGTACTCTTGTTTGTAACTAGAAAAAAATCTTGCTAGAATTTTGATAGAATTGCATTAAGCCTGTTTATCAATTTGATAATTATTGCCACCTTTGCTGGCTTGGGGCTTCCCTTGTGGCTCAGCTTGTAAAGAATCTGCCTGCAATCTAGACAGCATATTTAAAAGCAGAGACATTACTTTGCCAACAAAGGTCCATTTAGTCAAGGCTATGGTTTTTCCAGTAGTCATGTATGGATGTGACATTTGGACTATAAAGAAAGCTGAGCGCTGAAGAATTGATGCTTTTGAACTGTGGTGTTGGAAAAGACTCTTGAGAGTCCCTTGGACAGCAAGGAGATCCAACCAGTCCATCCTAAAGGAAATCAGTCCTGAATATTCACTGGAAGGACTGATGTTGAAGCTGAAACTCCAGTCCTTTGGCCACCTGATGTGAAAAACTGACTCATTTGAAAAGACCCTGATGCTAGGAAAGATTGAAGGTGGGAGGAGAAGGGGACAACAGAGGATGAGATAGTTGGATGGCATCACCGACTCAATGGACATGAGTTTGAGTAAACTCCGGGAGTTGGTGATGGACAGGGAAGCCTGGCATGCTGTAGTCCATGGGGTTGCAAAGAGTCGGACACAACTGAGTAACTGAACTGAACTTGCTGGGTTGAATCTTCTAATTAACACAATCTGTCCTCCAATTCATTTAAATGTTCTTTGATTTCTTTCACTGTGGTTTTCAGTTTATAAGCTATGTATGTTTTACACAGCTTTAGATTTACAACTAAGTGGGTTGCTGGGTTTTTTTTTTTGAGTAATTATACATTTTATTTCCATGTGTCTTCATTTTCTTTGCTAATATGTAAAAATACGGTTGATTTTGCATGTTTATCTGTATCCTGTGACCCTCCAGGAGTCACTTATTCTAGGAATTTTTTTGTAGATTGCTTGGGATTTCCTATATAGATAATTATATCATCTGCAAATAAAAGACAGTTTTATTTCTTCCTTTTTAAAATATATGCTTTTTATTTCCTTTTCTTGCCTTATTGTGTGACCTAAAACTCTAGCACTGTGTTACTAGTGATGAGAGTGGATATCTTTGGTTCCAAGCTTACAGGGAAAGCCTTGAGTCTGCACTGTTGAGAATGTTAGCTATAGGATTTTTGTAGATGATCTTTATCAAGTTGATGAAGTTTTCTCTCTTCCTACTTTGCTGAGAGCTTTCTTTTTTATCATGAATAGGTATTGAATTTTTTAAATGCTTTTTCTTCATTCACTGATACTGTTGTGATTCTTTTCCCCTTTAGCTTGTTAATTTTGTAGATTGCATTGATTTTTTTTTAATTTAACTAATCTCATATTTCTGGAATAAACACCACTTGGTCATGATGTATAATTATTTTTTATATATCACTGAATTATATCTAGTGTTGCTTTGAATAAGGATTTTTGTATCCATTTTCATGAGTTTTGTCTGTAATTTTCTCTTTTTTATTGTCTTTGTATAGTTTGAGTGTCAAGATAACACTAGTTTTTTGGGATAGAGATTGTATAGAATCACTGTAAATTCTTTAAACATTTGGTAGTCTCCAATAGTAAAAGCCATTTGGCCTGAAGATTTCTTTTTGGGGAGTTTTAAAATTATTCATTTTCCTTAATATTTATAGGGTTATTCAAATTACCTATTTCATATTATGATAATTTGTGATTTTTTCAGGAATTGGTCACTTTTGACACATTGTGAAGTTTACGTAGAGTTGTTTGAAGTGTTCCGTTATCATCTTTGTATCTTCATGGTCTGTGGTAATATATACCTATTTCATTCCTGATATTGATGATTTCTGCCTTTGTTTTCTTCATTGTTAGTCTTGCTGGAGATTTATCAATTTTGTTAATCTTTTCAATGAACCAGGTCTTGTTTGATTTTTTTTTCCCAGTTTTATTTTTAATTTCATTGAGTTCTACTTTTGTCTTTATTGTTTCCTTCCTTCTGCTTGCTTTGGGCATGTTTTATTCTTATTCTTTAGGTTCTTGAGATGAGAACTTACAGTATTAATTTAAGACTTTCCTCTTTTCTAATGTGTGACTTTAGTGCTATAAATTTCTATCTTAGTGGTACATGTGTTATGTAGAAGTGTATTGTCTAGTTTCCAAATGTGTGGAGCTTATCTGTTCTCATTCTGTTACTGATCTCTAATGCCAGTCCATTGTAGTCAGAGTACACCATTGTCTGTATGATTTATGGCCCAGAATGTGCTCAGCTGGACAAGGATGGGAGCTCAGCTCCCTAGTGTCCTTACTCCCTCCCCGTGCCCCCCACCACATCCTCTCTACTTGCATGGGGTGGAGGGGGGACTGGAGATGGGAGGATCTGGAGAGACTCCACGCATTCCTGTTGAATGGCGGTGGGAAATCCTGACTGTCCACCAGGCTTCCTCTTAACCACCCCAGTGGTAGTGCTCATGGGGTAAGAGGGACACTCATTACTACCAGGAGAAAGTCCAGGCCCTCCACACGGCCTACGCAGGGAGATCCCACAGGGATGAAGTGCTGGCTCCCTGCTCTGTTGGCCTTCTCCCACATCCCCGGGTGGGAGAGAGGGCACCTCCCTGTGCCCTGGTGCGGGTGGAGGTTGCACCAGTCTACCTTTGCTGGTGGGAGGGGGACCACAGTTTTTTTCTGTGGTGATTGTCTAGAGCAGTTACTGATTAAGGTTTTCTGTCTTGCTGGGCTGCCCCTTTCTTGGTCTTTTGGCCAAGAAAGAGAGCAAGCAGACTTTTTGCTGGGGCTTTTATTGTCTGTGCCTTTGGGTGTTTTTGGCTTCTCCAGTACCCCATTTGGGTCCTTCTTTGGGCCCCAGGGTAGCTCGTCTGTCTTCTGCCTTCCTTCAGAGTTGCTGTGTGTTTTTCCATGTAAGTCCAAGGTGTTCAGTTATAATTAATGGTAAGAGTAAGGAAAAGTACATCTGCTTAATCTTCTCAGAAGCGAAATCCCAAATCTGTATTTAACAAATAAAAGAAAACAGAATATTCTTACCAAGTTTTAATACTGCCTTCTCTTTTCTTCATAGAAGCCTAGCAATCATGTGCCTCCTGCAAAGTCAAAGAAAGTACACAAGTTGGTTGAGAATTCCTTGTCTGTAAATAATCCAGCACTCTTCAACTCCTTAGGACCTCCTCTTCGATCGACAACTTGCCATCGCTGCGGTCTGTTCGGTAAACATATTGCTCTCAGATGCCTGTTGAATTGGGATTCCCTGATAGCTCAGTTGGTAAAGGATCCACCTGCAATGCAGGAGTCCCGGGTTTGATTCTCTGGGTCAGGAAGATCCCCTGGAGAAAGAGATACCCACTCCAGTATTCTTAGGCTTCCCTTGTGACTCAGCGGGTAAAGAATCTGCCTGCAGTGTGGGAGACCTGGGTTTGATCCCTAGGTTGGGAAGATCCCTTGGAGAAGGGAAAGGCTACCCACTCCAGTATTGCCTGTTGAATTATTCCTTTTCACATTTGAAAAATATTTTTATGTAAAACATAAACAGCTGAGTGTATATACATCATATGCCCGTTTCTGAGCTTCAGCAGCTGCCAGCTTCCTACCATTCTTGTTCATCCATATCTTCCCACTCCTACTGTTTCTTTGCTTAATTTTATACTTTTTTTTGAGATATTCAATAACAATATAATATGCACTGAAGTGCACAAACTCATAGCCCTGTCAAAATGAAGATTTCCATCTCCTCAGAAAGTTCTCTCCTGTCCCTTCTCAGTCATATACCTGCCTCACCTGAGGCAACCACTGTGGTGTTTTGACCATAATTTAATTTTTCCAGTTACACAGAGTTTCTCGTAAATGGAATCATGCAGTGTGGACTCTGTGTGTGTGAAGCTTTTCTGTTTAGAAAGTATTCCTGAGTTTAATCCATGTCGTTGCATGTACAGTTAATTTTTTTGTTTGTTGCTGAGTAGCATTTCACTGTGTGATCCCACAGCTTGTGTGTCTGTTCTGTTGAACATTCTGCTTGTGTCCACCTTTTGGCTATTATGAGTAGACTCTCCACATTTTTGCGTAAATCTTTGTGTGGAAATAGGGTCTCATTTCTTTTGGGTGCAGACCTAGGGAGTGGGATTGCTGATAGATATATGCTTCACTTTATAAGAAAAAAGACCATTTTCCAAAGAGCTGTCCCATTTTGCATTCCCTCTGTTGTTGAGTTCTGATTGCTCCACATCGTTTGTCAACATTTGGTGTTTCCAGTCCTTTTAATTTTAGCTCTTGTCTTGGGTGCGTATGGTGGTACCTCTCTGTGGTTTTAATTTTCATTTCCCCTCATGATCAGTGATCTCAAGCAGTTTTCTTGTGCTTACTGTCTGGATATTCGCTCCTTTTTTCCTGTTTCTTTTAGAGCGGAGGCATTCGAGGTCAGCCTAATTTTGTGGGTTTTGTTTTGTTTTTTAGATAACTTGTTTTCCTCTGTCTGGATACCGATAGCATTTTTTCTTTCAACTTCATTTCAGAAACTTCCTGGGTTTTTCTAGGTGTGGTTGTCCCTTTGGTTTTTGTTCTGTGCTTTCTTAACAGCACAAGGTGAACCTCGTGAGACTCTGCGCGCTGTCTGATTCCACCACCCCAGACTTTCTGTCCCCTTTGATTGCTCCTTTTCCAGCATGCGTTCTGGGTTCTACTTGAGTAAAGTCAGTGGTGTTTCCAGTCTGTCGTCCTCCTGGTTTTCATCTCGGCACTCCCCTTTTTCTGCAGTTGGAGAGCTTTAAAAGTTCAGCCTTAACCTGGAATCATAAACAGCATGATCCTCTTCACATAGTCTCCTTGATATGATTAATAGAGTGGCATTTGATATGTCTGGTCTTTGAGTCTGTCTTGCTCTTGGTGACAGATGTTTGCAATAACACACTGGTGGTGTCACGGGCTGTCTTCTATAGGGTCGCTGAGGTGCTCACAGTGCAAGCAGACGTACTACTGCTCCAACATATGCCAGAGAAGGGACTGGGCAGCCCACAAAATTGTGTGCAAACCTGTCCAGCAAAAGTAAGTGTGAGTTTTAAAAATTTCATTAGAGGATATTTTAAAATATGGGTGGGGGCGGTTTGTAGTATAGGATCAAATCAGGTAAACAGGCATAAGTATGTAAATGTTGTTCCTTTTTACTTTTTTTACTGAAGTATAATATAGAATGTACAAATCCAAAGTGAACAGCTGTATAATTTTTGATCCTCAGAACTCTGTTTTAGGAAACGTAGGGATTATTCCCATTTTGCAGTTAGGAACACTGAGGCTTGGAGAATGGGCCTGTCTCCCTTTTCATTAGGTGGCTTTTGGCAAAAGCACACCTGTGCACAGAGCAGACCATTGCAGAGCCAGCCTGGGTTGTATTACCTCGTTACTACTGTGATTCTCTCTGCAAGAAGCTGCTTTGCTCTTTCTGGGTTTTGTGGAGAATGTAACACAGCTGTGGCCCCTACCACAATTATGTTACCATTAATTGGTTCTGCGCCATATGTTTTCTAATTGGTTGCTTTATTTCAGTTTCCACAAACCTGAAGATTATAAATCACCTTTTGAAACAAAGAACATGGAAGTGAAAGATGAGGTATGATATATGTATACTCTTTCTTTGCCCTAAGAGCAAATTTTTAATGATGCCCATTATTTCAAAATAAGAGGACTGAAGCTAAATAAAATATTTATGACTTATTTCTCCATTTCACCAGTGTTCTGTTTTTGGGTTTTTTTTTTTTTCCTGTTAAATAAATCTGTATACCCTAGTGATCTTCGGGGGTCTACAAGAATTGTTTATGCCCAGCTGTTTTTTGTTTTTTTTTTTTTTCTTTCTAAAAAGGACTTGAGATGCTGTGTCTGACTGTAGGCGGACGACTGAGAGTCCTTTCTTTTTTTAGTCCCTGTGTGCACGGCTCTCTAGCTTTGTGTACTGAATTCTGATAGGGCCCTGTTATCTAAAGGAACATTTTTTTCCTGTTAATACCTTTCTTCCATTTAGGTAACTATGTGAAGTAAACCATTTGTAATCTGAAAAGTATCACTGAATCCAGCTCATATTTTATAGGTAAATTGTAGTCTTCTCTAGGTGGTCCTCGCTTCTACTTTCAAAAATAAAACACATCCCTATAAAAACCTTAACAAGGGAAAACTTAAAACACTGCCTCCTCAGCTTTCCCCTCCCTCCCCTTTTTAAAATAAGCTCAACATCCTTATCACCATCATGGCCTGATTCTTGGGTGGTCCCCGTGCTGTGTACTCTGCCTGGGGACACTTTGTTTTAATGACTCTTGAAGATGTGTTATTTTTCTATGCTTTTATTCAAACCTGAGCTGTTTTGACCTTGATTCTAGCAAATACCTGACATGGTATTTAAAAGGGTGCTTGTAAAGTAACTCACTTATGTGTTGTGTTTTGTTTTTTTTCCCCAAACCAGAGTGACTGTCCTCTCAGAGTTACTAAAGAAAGAGCTATTTGTGCTGATAAAATAATGTTTTCTGATTTGAGAAGCCTACAACTCAGGAAGACCATGGAAATAAAGGTATTTGCTGTTTAATTTCCACAGACAGAGCTCCAAAGCACTACAAATTTTTTTCCTTGTTTCCCGTGTTTAATTTGAATTTATAAGAGAGCTCCAAAGTAGTACTGAAATTGATACAAATTGCAGAAACTACTTATAACACTTTTTGTATCTTGTTACAAAGCTTTATATGGAGAAGGCAATGGCACCCCACTCCAGTACTCTTGCCTGGAAAATCCCATGGACGGAGGAGCCTGGTGGGCTGCAGTCCATGGGGTCACTAAGAGTCGGACACGACTGAGTGACTTCACTTTCACTTTTCACTTTCATCCATTGGAGAAGGAAATGGCAACCCACTCCAGTGTTCTTGCCTGGAGAATCCCAGGGACCGGGGAGCCTGGTGGGCTGCCGTCTGTGGGGTCGCACAGAGTCGGACACGACTGAAGTGACTTAGCAGTTAGCACAAAGCTTTATAGAATTAACATTTGCTGTATTTCTCAGCAAATTACTACAACTTTTTTTGTCTTTGAAAGGGTACAGTTACTGAATTCAAACACCCAGGTGACTTCTATGTGCAGTTATATTCTTCAGAAGTTTTAGAATGCATGAACCAACTGTCTGCGAGCTTAAAGGAAACTTACGCAAATAAGGCACATGAAGAAGATCATGTTCCTGTGAAGGGGGAGATTTGTGTTGCCAAGTACACTGTTGATCAGGTAACCCCTAATGAAATGAATTATTAAATAAGATCTTTTAATTCACCAACTAAACAGGAAAATTGACTTGTTTCCTCCTTGTGTGTGTTTCTTTTACTTTCTAAATTCCTACTAGTGTCCCAAAGAAGCTGTTTTTAATGTTGTTTTGTCATGGTTCTATCAGCTCCTCACCAGAGCTCTTAATGATGCGTTAGATGGCTTGGGGTGAGATTCTGGTCATGATGCTGTTTTTGTTCCTCAGTCAGGAGTCCAGGTCTGTTCGCTTACTTCCTTCATGCCCCAGGCCTCTCCAACTCTACACTAGGCTCCTCAATTGCTGGGTGGGTAAGAGTCCTAGAGCTTGTGTTTGTTTTGTATAGCCAAGTCTGCTGGGCTAGAATAGCCTGGGGATTGTGCATACTAAAGCATCGAAAATGGACAAATTTGGGGAATTCTGAGCCAGATTCTTAGGAAGTTAACTTGTTAATGGAGCATCTCAGAACAGAACAGTAACCTTTCCTTAGCAAGTTCTATAGATTGAGAGTTTTTCAACCTAAGGTTGTGAAATGCTGTTTTGAAGCAGAATGCTGTCATATTTCACTTTCAGACCTGGAACAGAGTAATAATTCAAGATGTTGATCTGCTGCAGAAGGTGGCACAAGTCTTATATATTGATTATGGAAATGAAGAAGTAATCCCAATAAACAGAATTCGCCAACTAAACAGGAAAATTGACTTGTTTCCTCCTTGTGTGAGTTTCTTTTACTTTCTAAATTCCTACTAGTGCCCCAAAGAAGCTGTTTTTAATGTTTTGATGGACATAGTATTTGCATGTTGTTTTGTCATGGTTATTATGAAAAAGTATCAATTGGTATCTCTTTTACTATGTAGAGAAATACTAATGGACTTTCTTGGCTCCACTTTATTAGGCCTTACTTAAAGTACTGCCACAGGTGAGAAACTTGGCATTTTTAGAGACATTTTATCAGTCTGCTTTTTAGAAGCAGTCATTTTTATATTTATTACATTATTTGAAAGCGACTGGAATTTATGTGTAATTGAGGGATAATTACTATCTTTTCATGGATTTCTCAAGCTTCAAGTCCCAAAAGGTAAGATGTTGTGGATAGAATATCAAGAGGGACAAATAGTTATTCATAAAATTATCAGGTTTGTCCTTGAAGATTTTTGATAAATCTTCAGCATGAAATACATCGTTCTTAAAAAAATCTTTACATAATTAGAAAAAAGTCATTTTCAAATACTAATCTCTAGTATAAAATCTTTCAGGCCATAAGATGCTTTGTGGCCAGTGTTATCCCGGCAGAGGGGAATTGGAGCAGTGATTGTATCAAAACTATTAAATCGCTGTTAATGGAGCAGTACTGCTCTTTAAAAATAGTGGACATCGTAAAAGAGGAAGAAGGCGTTACCTTTGCTGTGGATGTTATGATGACAAGTTCAGGTAAGATCTGACTCTTTCTTTTTAAGTGGACCCCTTAATGTTACACAGAAAAGAAATAGAAACATGAAGTGAGACCAAGTAAGCCCTAGCCTGGAGTCATTGAGATTGTGATGGACGATACGGCCTTGGCTCTGCTGTTGCGGTTGGCAGTTTGTCAGAGACAAAGCATGAGTTTATAGAATTGAGTATATTAAGAGCTAGATCTAGACTTAGTATTGGAAAACTATATTATCTTTTCTATACAGCTACTGTAATATTTATTCCTAACTTCCACTCATTTACTGGGAAAATTCAGGAATTTCTCTCTGAATTTGTCCATCCTCACCATCAGTGCTTTTTCACAGAACTTCACGGAACTGGATTTGGTTAACATTGTTGTCGTTTAATCGCTAAGTCATACCTGACTCTTCTGCGACCCCGTGGACCGTAGCCCACCGGGCTCCTCTGCTGGGTCAGGGAAGATCTCCTGGAGAAGGAAATGGCAACCCACTCCAGTATTCTTGCCCAGAAAATCCCATGGACGGAGGAGCCTGGCGGGCTATAGTCCATAGGGTCACAAAGAGTCCACCATGACTTAGCAACTAAAGAATAACAACAAGAATTAGAGTTTTAGAAATGGAAGCAGTTTGAGATCCTGTTCTTCCTTTATGGCTCTGTACATATTTTAAAAGTGACTTCTTATATTCCCTTTATGAGCTTTTAATTGCCTCTTGATTTCCAAGGTATTATTACTCTTCTACTGTTTGAGACCCATCGTTGGTTGATTACTTGGTAGAAAATTCAGTTCACCCTTTTGTGAAATTAAGTATAAAATCTGTATGTTTTGTTTCTTTGCTGTGTATGTTTCATGTTACGACTTGAGCTTTTGGATACTGTTGATATTTCTCAACCATACTTTAAATCTGAGATGAAGTAGTCTTATGTCTTAAATTTATTTTTTCTTGTAAACGGTGATTAAGCATGCCAGTAAGGTGGTAGCCAAATCTTTCTTGTTAGTCACAATTTTTAAGTGAAATATTTTTATTAAGTTTTTTGTCAAGTAATGATGGGGTTTTTGCCTCAGTTTTTGAAGCTGAGCATTAATAAACTATGTTTTTCACATAGAAGCTGAACCAGTAAAAAAAAGTAGGCCAGTGTGTGAATACTTATAATCTTTAAATCATGTGATTATGATGCATTTGGTTTGTATTTGTTCTCTTTCTCTAATACTTGGTACATCTCAATGGAAATATGTTTTCTGAATCACTTTTAGGAAAATTCTTAGACCATGTGCTCATAGAAATGGGATATGGTTTGAAACCTAAGGGACAGAATTCTAAGAAGCAAAGTACAGATTCAAGTGAGTATGGATATTAGTACTGAGCGGTATAGTGATTTTAGTTATTGAAGAACATATTCTCTACTACTAGTACTAAGTCACTTCAGTCGTGTCCGACTCGGTGTGACCTCATAGACAGCAGCCTACCAGGCTCCTGTCCATGGGATTTTCCAGGCAAGAGTACTGGAGTGGGGTGCCATTGCCTTCTCCAAATATATTCTCTACTAAATGAAAAAGGCACTGTCAGATTTAATGGAAATTATTACCATTCTGTAAACTTTATAGAAGAAAAACGATACTTTTGAATTTAGTAGTACATTATTTCCTTATTTCTAATCAAGTTTTCCGGGCTTGTTTTCCTTCCCGCTCCTATCAGCTGATTCTCCATTTTATAATTACCAGAGATTATGAAATACTAAACATCACAACACTTTGAGTTGAGGGATTTTTAGCTAACATTTCCATAGTTTGATTTGTTTTTCCTCCTTCCTTCACATTCTGGCAATAATAAATAGGGCTGCAACATTCTCTTCTGGTAGGGTGGTATTTCTTCTTAAATTTTCCACTTATTTAATTGTGTAGTTTTCATTTAACAAGAAAACCAAGAAGTTTTGCTGTTGGCATTTTATTTTCTCTTTGCCTAGCCTTATGTATTGCTTTTTGTAGTCTGCTTTCTCCTTTTTTTTTTTTTTTGTTCTTTATCCAATTACTTTAGATGTAGATGCACTTTATTTTCTATTTCTCATTCTTTCAGAGATGATTGCCAGATTAATGATGCTGTGATGGGATACATCCAGTCACAGAGAAACTAGTCCTTCTTAAATCTACTTTATCTCTCAGCTACCATCTCTAATCCTGTATAATTGGTTGCTAGATCTTTATTAGTTCTTCTTTTTCCTAAATGCTGTTGCTAAGTCAGTCACTTCAGTCGTGTCCGACTCTGTGTGACCCCATAGACGGCAGCCCACCAGGCTCCCCTGTCCCTGGGATTCTCCAGGCAAGAACACTGGAGTGGGTTGCCATTTCCTTCTCCAATGGATGAAAGTGAAAAGTGAAAGTGAAGTCGCTCAGTCGTGCCCGACTCTTAGCGACCCCATGGACTGCAGCCCACCAGGCTCCTCTGCCCATGGGATTTTCCAGGCAAGAGTACTGGAGTGGGGTGCCATTGCCTTCTCCATCTTCCTAAATAGCATTTGTATGTTTCTTTATTTTCCCTTTCTTTTTTAAGAATCTTTCTTTTTTCTTCTACCATTTTTCTGGTTCAGGAGTCTTTATCATTCATGGATCATTGCAGCAGCCTTCCAATTTATCTCTCGTCTCCTGTTTGTATTCTTATAGTACTGCCTATATGAAATACCTGAAACAGAAATCTTGGTGTGACAGGCTTGCTAAAAAGCTGTCAGTAGTTTTTTGCCATCTGGAGATGAAAACGACTTCCCTGAGCTCCAACGGTAAAGAATCTGCCTGCCATGCAGGAAACCAGAGTTTGATTCCTGGGTTGGGAAGTCACTCTGGAGAAGGGAATGGCAATCCACTCCAGTATTCTTGCCTGGAGAATTCCATGGACAGAGAAGCCTGGTGGGCTACAGTCCGTGGGGTCACAAAGAGTTGGACACAACTGAGCTACTAACACACACACACACACACACACACACGGTCTAAAAGTAGTCATGGTTGGAACCGTAAATGATGGTGGTGTCTTAGGGAGAGGGTAAAGTGAGGGAGATGAACCTGGGCTTACAATACCAAGGGAGAAGCTGTGATGGGAGAGGTGCAAAGAGAACGTGGAGAATGTTGCCAGAATAACAGAAGAGTCAGTCTTCTGAGCAGGAGTCATCAGCAGCAACAGATGCTACCAAGGGGTCCAGGGGAAGGAACAAGAGCCGCCCAGCAGAATACCCGTGGGCAATGCAGGCCCAGAGGGAAGGCAGTGGAAGTGAAGTCGCTCAGTCGTGTCCGACTCTTTGCGACCCCAAGGACTGTAGCCTACCAGGCTCCTCCATCCATGGGATTTTCCAGGCAAGAGTACTAGAGTGGGTTTCCATTCCCTTCTCCAGAGTATCTTCCCGACCCAGGGATCGAACCCAGGTCTCCCGCGTTGTAAGCAAAACGCTCTACTGTCTGAGCCACCAGGGAAGGCCCAGAGGGAAGAGGTTGTCAAGTGACTGGTAGCAGAAGCACAGGTGTGTACTGGGGGCCCTGGGAAGGGCACCTGACCCAGATTTGGAGGAAAGCCTTTTGCAGTGACGTCATACTGAGCGGGAAAGACTCAAGTTGTTGGGAGATCTCGGAGTATGTTCTGGAAAAAGGACCAGCATGTAGTGAGGCCTAGAAGTGTGAAAGAGCACAGGAAGGTCTGAAAAACCAGGGAATGGGATTAAGGAAACCAGAATGGCTTACCTCTGTGTTTTCTGATAAGGTGATCTTAAAGATGTCAGAAAAATGATGGCTGAAAATAAAATTGTTGTGGACAGAAGTGACCTCATCCCCAAAGTGTTGACTCTGAATGTAGGTGATGAGTTTTGTGGCGTGGTTGCCCATGTTCAGACTCCAGAAGACTTCTTTTGTCAACAGCTACAAAGTGGGCGTAAGTAAATCTTGATTGGTGCTGTCAATATAATAACATAACCCATCTGTCAATAGACTCCACCTGCAGATGTGCAGGCAACATGTAGACTTGCATTTCTGTGGTTTGAGATGTGGTCTTTGTCTCCAGGTAAGCTTGCTGAGCTTCAGAGGTCGCTGGGCGAGTACTGCGGCCAGGTCCCTCCGCGCTCGGATTTCTATCCCACCATTGGTGACATCTGCTGTGCTCAGTTCTCCGGTAAGGAGAAGGGAGTGGTGGCAAATTTTCTCCTTAGAGTTAGGTGCCAACAAATAAAAGATTGAGGGCAGGAGGACAAAGGGATGACAGAGGATGAGATGGTTGGATGGTATCACCGACTCGATGAGTTTGAGCAAGCTCTGCAAATTGGTGATGGACAGGGAAGCCTGGCGTGCTTCAGTCCATGGGGTTGCAAAGAGTCAGACATGACTAGAGCGACGAAACTGAACTGAACCAACAAATGAAACAGAATCTTGGGTTTGCATTAGATGGCTGCATTTGAAGTTTGTCCTGCACCAATTATATTTTAAAATATATCCAATTAAGCAGAATCAAAGTGTATGAGGGAGGAAGCCTGTGAACAGGCTTTGAGGGTGTGGTGGTGCAGGAGGTTTTTATCTTATCAACTCTTTAGTTCAGGAGACTGATACAGGTACTTGTTTATGTCATTTGGGAATGCGGAACCGCCCAGGGTCATGTCTTGGCCAGCTTTCTTTGGACCAAGAAGAGGGTCTGGAGGCCCAGCCTCTGTAGCTCCTCAGATGATGACCCTGTGATGACCGGGTTCAGTCATCTGCTGAAGGGCAGTCCAGTGACCCTCCTGAAAGGGCAGATCCAAGTAGGCCTGCAGTAAATCTGTGGCTTGGGAGATGAGTCTGGTTGACTCATGCGGTCAGGTGTTCTGCAGTTGATCAAGACTTCATGGACTCACTCAAATGACCAGGACATCTTCCCAGTCCTAATGGAGTTAACTGTCTCCCAGGGAGACAAAGCATGGAAGTAAATAATGACAGCAGCATGCAACTTGAGTGGCCTAGTAAGGGCTGCATAAAAGCAACATGTTGGGGTTGAAAGCTTCTGATAGGCAAAAGTAGCAGTGTTGAATAAGCATACATTGTTCAGTAAAGCTTGATGTTACATGAAAAGAGAGTCTAAATGACCATCTAAATTGAGGAGGGAAGGTTTTTGTTTATATCTACATTAGAAAAACATTTCCAATGAGTCTTTTCTCTTTTCAGAGGATGACCAGTGGTACCGTGCCTCTGTTCTGGCTTATGCTTCTGAGGAATCTGTACTGGTCGGATATGTAGACTATGGAAACTTTGAGATCCTTAGCTTGACAAGACTTTGCCCCATAACTCCCAAGTTGCTGGAATTGCCAATGCAAGCTATAAAGTGTGTGCTGGCAGGTATGTAATTTTTATGGTTCTTATATTCTTAAAATACTGAAACCTAAAGTAGGAGCATTGGAATTGAAATTAGACTAGTGATCAAGGAATATGTTTAGATACAACTTACCTTAATGCAAAAATAATCCTTAATAATAACGGTTGGGAAATACAGGTGACTCTTTTGCTATCTGTGCTGTGCTTAGTCGCTCAGTTGTGTCTGACTCTTTGCGACCTGGTGGACTGTAGGCCACCAGGCTCCTCTGTCCATGGGGATTCTCCAGGCAAGAATATTGCAGTGGGTTGCCATGCCCTCCTCCAGGGGATCTTCCCAACCCAGGGACTGAACCCAGGTCTCCCACATTGCAGGTGGATTCTTTACCATCTGAGCCACCAGGGAAGCCCTTGCTATCTATAATAAAATAAAATTGAATATACCTGTGTGTTTATGAAATTGATTATTCTTTCCTTATTTATAGATCTTGCCTTTTAATATAACCACAGCAGTCTGTCAGTTGCGTGTATTAGGGGGAAACCTGCTTTTAAATTCTACTGTTCATGGAAGTTTTTGGCTAAGAATACTGGAGTGGGTTGCCATTTCCTTCTCTGGGGATCTTCTTGACCCAGGGATCTCAGGCGGTAAAGAATCTGCCTGTAATGTGGGAAACTTGGGTTCAATCCCTGGGTCAGGAAGATTTCTCTGGAAAGGAAATGGCAACCCACTCCACTATTCTTGCCTGAAGAATTCCACGGACAGAGGAGGCTGGTGGGCTACAGTCTGTAGCGTGGTAAAGAGTTGGACACGACTGAGCGACTTTTATTTTCACTGCTTGTAAAAACAATAAGAACATAAATGATTGCGTGCTTAGAAATTGCCGTACGTGTAATGTGTCCCTCTAGGAGCAGGAGCTTCTTTGCAACTTAAAAGATTGGCTTCTACAACTTTGATTCAGAGTACCATAATTTAACCAGTATCCGCTTATTGGAAGGATATTTCCAAGGTTTTGCTACTAGCAGTGTTCTCTTAACTACATTTCACAACCTATCCAAGATCATTTTGTTAGGAAGAGATACAGGCTTTCAGGTATAAATTAAATAAGCTGTCTGGATATATAGTACAGGACAGAGAATATAGCCAATATTTTATAATAACTTTGAGTGGAGTATAAAAATACTCAATTACTGTGTTGTACACCTGAAACTAATACAGTACTGTGAATCAAATATACCTCAGTTTAAAAATTAATTTTTTAGAAAGATCATTTCCTTGGGATAGGTTGTAAAATATAGTTATATTGCAAAATGCCTCCTTGGGGGGAATGGAGGTGTGGGAGGTCTGCTGCTTTGCGTGTCTGTGTACCTGCTTTGATAGTTCTCTGGAAAAGGTGGACCTGCTTTACACACCTGCCAGAAACGTGGGAGGGAGTCAGTTCCTCCACTCATCAGAGCGCCAAATAGATACTCTCTGTTATTTCATCTTGGCCAATTTTGATAAATGAAAACATTTTAGTCTGTTTGATGACAAGTGAGATGGGAGGTTTGCTCGTAACTTACTTGGCTCTTAGTTTTATGAAATGACTGTGCATAACGCTAGGGTTGTTGATTCTGTTAGTGCCCTTTCAGTAAATACTACAGATGTTTCCTACATCAGTGTTAGTGACCGGGTTTCTTCCTGGATTGTCTTACACTTTTGTTTATGATTTTCTTAACCTTATTGAGCTATAATTTATATACCATAAAAGTCACTGTTTTAGGTGTGTAATTCAGTGATTTTTAGTAAATTTATCGAGTTGCACCATCATCTCCATAACCCAGTTTTGTAACATTTCCATCACCCCACTGAGATCTCTTATGCCCATTTGTAGTTAATCCTAGCTTCCCAGGCAACCACTAATCTACTTTCTAGGTTTGCTTCTTTGGACATTTCATATCCATGGATTTATAATGGTTTGTTTACATAGAAATATAGAAGCTTTTTACAGACTTTGTAATTTTGCTTTCATTTTCATGTCTAGAAAATCCTTCTCCAATGGACTTTCTGGTTCCAGTGTTTGTCATAGGTTCCTTACGGTTAACTTTGTGGAAATTAGGAGCTAAATTTCTAGATGGTTGCGATAAGAAGTATTTGAACATTCTTTCAAAAATTCTTTGTTAGGAGTAAAGCCATCATTAGGAATTTGGACTCCAGAAGCTATTTGTCTGATGAAGAAAATTGTACAGAACAAAATGATCACAGTGAACGTGGTGGACAAGTTGGAAAGCAGTTCCCTGGTGGAACTTACAGATCGATCTGTGACACCCCACATCAGTGTCACCAAAGCGCTCCTCAACGCAGGCTTTGCCGTGGAGGACAAGGGGCTTGTGACAGGTAAGCCCAGTGACGTGAAGGAAGCCAGTGGTAAGTAAATTGTCCACCAGGTAATGTCCATGTTGGAGTTCAGATGGCTCTGTGAATGTATGGGTTCTCATATTTTTTAAAAGAACGGACGTTGAGTACCTTTTGTCTTTTTAAATCAACCATTCATCCAGGGTGTGTGTGTGGGTCACTGGCAGCTGAAGATTGATCAGAAATGTGAATTTGAAATTTGAAATTCAGTGAGATAGTAATGGTTAATTCTGAGATGAACTGACTTTCCTGTAAAGTCACTAAGAAAGTCATTGGAAGTTCTGTTCTTCGAGAGCAGGTTCTTCCTGCCTTAGACCCACCACTCTGGCCATTTATTTAGCAAAATATCGGTTTATTTTCACAGTTCCCTTGGGTATAGAAACAAAAGTCAATCCACTGGAGTGGACATGGGTTGAACTTGCTGTTGATCAAACAGTGGATGTTGTGGTCTGTGTGATTGATAGTCCTGGAGAATTTTACTGCCATGTCCTCAAAGGGGATAATGGTAAGTTGACTCTTACCTATTTATGTTACATTGTCGTAGATAATTAATAAAGAGAAGTTTGTGATTGGGTGATGATACTGTTCCCTCTTCAGTAAGGGCCAAGTGGGTATTTGTATTTCCAAGAAAGATTTACAATAATCCTGGAGTGAGTTGCCATTCCCTTCTCCAGGGTATCTTCCCGACCCAGGGATTGAACCTGGATCTCCTTCACTGCAGGCAGATTCTTTACCATCTGAACTACCAGGGAAGCCCCCTGGTTATACTTGGTTGCCTTTAATTCTGTTGTAAGCCATGATTTCTGTTTTCAATAGTGTGTCTTTTTAAACCAATTTAGGTTTCACAGAATGTCTCCTAAATTTATTTTTGAAAAAACTGAATTGTTGACTTCATTTAAGTATAACATACACATAGAGAAGTGCACAGATAAGAGTGATGTGTGTGCTTGGGCTCTGAGGAGCGTGCCCTTGAGGTCAGACGGGCCACTTCGCTCCGCAGTGTATGCAAGTGCCCTCTCCCACACCATTTCCAACACTGTGTCCTTAAATTTTCTTATTTCAACTGATCTGAAAGGTGACAGTTCTAACTCGATGCAGTTTAATTTCCATTTCTGTGAATGTGCCTTTGCCACATGTTTAAAGGATATTTTCTGTTTCCTTTGTATAGCGTTAAGATGGCTTTTAAAGTTCTCCACGGCCTGTGTCTTTCTAAGCACATCTCTGGCGCTTTTCTTCAGTGGCTCACCTGTCCACTCTTCTCTGCCAGACTGCTCCCACCAAGTGTTTTTGGCTGCTTCATTTGGTGCTTTGCCTCGGAGCCATTGCTTTTTCTGGAATGCCGTCTCCTTTTGTAGCCCTCTCCTTTGAGATTTCTCTGTGAGACCTTTAGTGCACACAGCCCACCTCTCTGAACTGCCTTGGCAGACACTGTCTGCACCCCCCATTTAGTGGCAGTTCATATATGCCCCTTCAGGACAGCTTGTATGTAACTTCCTTTCTGTGCAGGCTTGTCCGCTGTTTTCTGGTATACACGCAGAGGCCCATTCTCTAGCATACTGACAATGATGCCGTCATCGTGGCTCCGTGCCCTGTGAATTGTTGGTATGGGGTTTACCGAGAATATTAACTGTTAACTAAATAATGACTGACTTGCCCAAGTTCTTACAGGAAAAGGGAAAGGCATTTGGTGTGCTTTATAATTGTCTGGAGATGTATCTGGATTTTTAGGATCAAAACACTTTCCAGCTTTAAAGGAAAGTCTGCTACTCAGCATGTTTTAAAAATGTTAAATGCTGTATGTGTGTTGTGCTTTCAGCCCTAAAGGAACTCAGTGATTTGAACAACTTACTAGCAGAATATTGCCAGCAGAAGTTGCCTACTGATTTTAAGGCAGAAATAGGGCAACCTTGTTGTGCTTTCTTTGTAGGTAAGTTGCAGTTGGCACAATCTTGACTGTATTAGAATCTTTTTTTTCTTGACATTCAAACCTCATTTTTAGTGTGTATTCTCTTCCTGTTGTTTAGGCAGATATTTTTCATAATCAAAATTAAATGAATGCTTAAGATCTTATGTTTTCTCCCTTCTCTCTTTGCAACAAGAGACTCCAATCTTACTTAACTTTGTCAAATGCTTTTCTTTGCAGAATTTCTGATAGTAATGAAAGGGAGACCTGTTCACTGCAGAGTCATTGTTTCTTCTGGTTACCCTTTGCATGTTTATCCTGAAAATATATTTGATGAAATCCCTTAATTTTATTGCATGTTTTTCTGTTTATTTTTTATATTATTTACCAAGTAACAGGTAAAACAGTCTCAATTAGCAATAAGACAATTACGTCCTCCAGTTTGACAAATATGTACAAGTTTATTAAGTCTTTTCTTAATATTCTGCTTACTGGTTAGGTTATGAATGAAATCGTTATAGTAGATGTAGAAGTGTGATGCTATAAAAACTGGAGATAATTCTAAGAATGAATTTTGAGATTTCTGAATTATAAGCTAAAGGTAACATCTGGAAAAAAAACAAATTTATTAGCTACTTTAGACAAAGGATGGTCTTTTTCAAAATAAAAATTTCAAATCTCAATAGAAGGGAAATACTCCATGTTGCAAACTTTGTGTTAAATCTAGGTGACAGTAATTGGTATCGGGCTTTGGTCAAGGAAATCTTACCAAATGGGAACTTTAAAGTCCATTTTGTGGATTATGGAAACATTGAAGAAGTTACTGCAGATGAACTTCAAATGATCCCATCCAAGTTTCTAAAACTTCCATTTCAAGGGATACAGTGCTGGTTAGTAGGTATGATGCAAAATGAGAAATTTTCTCAATTGTCTTCTAATACTTAGATTACACAAACTTCTCAGTGTTAATATATCTCTAATTTTAATATTTTGTGTAAGCTATTTTGTTTCAAAGAGCTTCAAGTATTTTAGCCTTTTGTCTTAGCAGTTTTGCTTCTAATAATTCATCCCCCCAAAACAGTCTTATGAGTTCACCAAGTTCACCTACACGGAAATTTATTACACAACTGTTGATAGTGGCTAAACAACCTAAATAGCCAGAAATAGAGCCTCGGTTAAATGAGGATCCATATAGTGGGTAGTGAAAGTGTTAGTTACTCAGTCACGTCCAATTCTTTGTGACCCCATGAAGTGTAGCCTGCCAGGCTCCTCTGTCCATGGAATTCTCCAGGCAAGAATACAGGAGTAGGTTGCCATTCCCTTCTCCAGGGGATCTTCCCAACCCAGGGATTGAACCCGGGTCTCCTGCATTGCAGGCAGATGCTTTACCATCTGAGCCGCCAGGGAAGCCCATAGTGGGTAGTGGTGTTGCCTCTTTCATAAGGATGTTGTGAGGATTATTGAGTGAATGTTGAGACCAGGGTCTGGCACTCAGAAAGTACCATTAAATGTTTGCTCTTATTACACAGTCATTAAAATGTTAATATGTGTTGTTGACATGAAGAGTAGTTCATGAATTAAGCGAAGGAAGCCAGTTATAAAAGAGATGCAGGGTAGTATTATGGTTAAGAGAACAGATTAGAACCACCTCTGCTGCCTGCTCGCTGTGAGATCTTAGGTAAGCTGGTTAAACTATGGGCTTCCTTTTGCTCATCTGGAGAATTATTGTACTTCCCTCAAAAAGATATTAAGAATAAAAGAGAAATAAAGTATAAAGCACTGAATAGTGCCTAACATAGTAATTTTTTATATTATAAAATTTTTATAAGTTTATATTATTTTTATAAGTTTTTAGTATTATAAAATTTCTTTATAAAAGAATTATGAGTGTATATGCATGTGAGTATTTCCATATGCACGTAAAGATTATGGAAGGTCGCATACAAAAATGTTAATAGTCATGAATGGAAGCATTAGATGCTTTTTATTTTTCCTTTCGCCTATCTGGTTTCTTTTTACTTATTTTACACTGAGTATGATTTGGATTTTATTTTCAATTACCATGTTTTATGTCAGTGCTTCTTAAAGTGTGATCTCCTCCCACCCTACAACCAGTGAGTAGTATCAGTATGAGAACTTGTTAAAAACGCAGATTCACAGTCCCCACCCAAGACCTGCTACTCAACTGGAAACTCTAGGGCGGGGCCCCCAAATCTGTGTTCACCAGCCCTCTAGGTAATCTAGATACACAGCCACATTTGAGAATCACTGTTATGAAAATTAGGGTGTAAGTCAGAGTTATCCTAGAAAAATAATTTTTGGTTTCAAATCTAAGATGACATTTTAAAATTATCATTGGAAAATTATGTGAAAGTATGTTTTTTTTTAAATCAGAATAATTGATACTCATGATTGTGTATATAAGAATGATGGCTTCTAGAAACAGTAATTCTGTTTTTGCCTATTGGGAAAAATGTCAGGTGAAGATAAGTTAGTGAGGAAAGTCATGACAGACCCTGAGTCTCCTAAAACCCCAGTAGTGTATTTGCAGATGCATTATCTGCAACACAGGCACAGAGTATGTAGATGTATAACTGACTATTGAGAAAAGATGTTCAAAATCACTGACCTGAATGGTAAACTTGGCAAGGGGAGTGCTGGATGTTATTGAGGCAAAAAATGTAGCTTTGGGGCACAGAGTTCTTGTTAATGCTGTTCTTATTTGTCAGGTATACAGCCTAGAAACAAACACTGGAGTAAAGAAGCCATAGCAAGATTTCAGACGTGTGTTGCCAGGATAAAACTCCAAGCCCAAGTGGTTGAAATCACTGAAAACGGAGTGGGGATTGAACTCACTGACCTTTCCACTTCTTATCCCAGAATCATTAGCGATATTCTGATTGATGAACATCTGGTTTTAAAAGCTGGTTCACCACATACAGACTTAGCGAAAACCAGACCTGTTGATACGCATGACCTTCAGATTGATACCCCGGGGCTTCAAGGTAACATTTTTAAACTGTTATTTAAATTTGTGTTCTCCTTTGCCTCTATAGGCTATGAAAATTGTGCTATTTCAAGTGACCGGATTTTCCTGTAGAAATACCATTTGTGGAAGTAGATTAGTAATAGGTAATTAAAATCAGTTTAATGTTTATTGAATTCAATACCACAGTAATCAGTTTAATGTTTATTCTTTTAATATCATGGTAATCCAACTCTATGCCCCGACCAGTAATGCTGAAGAAGCTGAATGGTTCTATGAGGACCTATAAGACCTTCTAGAACTAACACCCAAGAAAGATGTCCTTTTCATTATAGAGGACTGGAATGCAAAAGTAGGAAGTCAAGAAACACCTGGAGTAACAGACAAATTTGGCCTTGGAGTACAGAATGAAACAGGACAAAGTCTAACAGAGTTTTGCCAAGAGAACGCACTGGTCATAGCAAACACCCTCTTCTGACAACACAAGAGAAGACTCTACACGTGGACATCACCAGATGGTCAATACAGAAATCAGATTGATTATATTCTTTGCAGATAAAGATGGAGAAGCTCTATACTGGCAGCAAAAACAAGATCAGGAACTGACTGTGACTCAGATCATGAACTCCTTACTGCCAAATTCAGACTTAAATTGAAGAAAGTAGGGAAAACCACTAGACCATTCAGGTATGACCTAAATCACTATACAGTGGATGTGAGAAATAGATTCAAGGGATTAGATTTGATAGATAGAGTACCTAATGAACCATGGACTGAGGTTCGTGACATTGTATAGGAGACAGGGATCAAGACCATCCCCAAGAAAAAGAAATGCAAAAAACCACAATGGCTAACTGAGGAGGCCTTACAAATAGCTGTGAAAAGAAGAGAAGCGAAAAGCAAAGGAGAAAAGGAAAGAAATACCCATTTGAATGCAGAGTTCCAAAGAATAGCAAGGAGAGATAAGAAAGCCTTTCTCCATGATCAGTGCAAAGAAATAGAGGAAAACAATAGAATGGGAAAGACTAGAGCTCTCTTCAAGAATTAAGAGATACCAAGGGAACATTTCAGAGAAGGCAATGGCACCCCACTCCAGTACTCTTGCCTGGAAAATACCCTGGGCAGAGGAGCATGGTAGGCTGCAGTCCATGGGGTCGCTAAGAGTCAGACACGACTGAATGACTTCACTTTCACTTTTCACTTTCATCCATTGGAGAAGGAAATGGCAACCCACTCCAGTGTTCTTGCCTGGAGAATCCCAGGGACGGGGGAGCCTGGTGGGCTGCCGTCTATGGGGTCACACAGAGTCGGACACAACTGAAGTGACTTAGCAGCAAGGGAACATTTCATGCAAAGATGGGCACAATAAAGGACAGAAATGGTATGGACTAACAGAAGCAGACGATATTAAGAAGAGGTGGCAAGAATACACAGAAGAGCTATACAGAAAAAATCTTCATGACCCAGATAACTTCGATGGTGTTATCACTCACCTAGAGCCAGACATCCTGGAGTGTGAAGTCAAGTGGGCCTTAGGAAGCATCACTATGAACAAAGCTAGTGGACGTGATGGAATTCCAGTAGAGCTATTTCAGATTCTAAAAGATGATGCTGTGAAAGTGCTGCACTCAGTTCAGTTCAGTCACTCAGTCGTGTCCGACTCTTTGCGACCCCATGAACCACAGTACACCAGGCCTCCCTGTCCATCACCAACTCCTGGAGTCCACCCAAACCCATGTCCATCGAGTTGGTGGTGCCATCCAACCATCTCATCCTCTGTCGTCCCCTTCTCCTCCTGTCTTCAATCTTTCCCAGCATCAGGGTCTTTTCAAATGAGTCAGCTCTTCACATCAGGTGGCCAGAGTATTGGAGTTTCCACTTCAACATCAGTCCTTCCAATGAACACCCAGGACTGATCTCCTTGCTATCCAAGGGACTCTCAAGAGTCTTCTCCAACACCACAGTTTAAAAGCATCAATTCTTTGGTGCTCAGGTTTCTTTATAGTCCGACTCTCACATCCATACATGACCACTGGAAAAACCATAGCCTTGACTAGACGGACCTTTGTTGGCAAAGTAAGGTCTCTGCTTTTTAATACGCTGTCTAGGTTGGTCATAACTTTCCTTCCAAGGAGTAAGCGTCTTTTAATTTCATGGCTGCAGTCACCATCTGCAGTGATTTGGGAGCCCCTAAAGATAAAGTCTGTCACTGTTTCCATTGTTTCCCCATCCATTTGCCATGAAGAGATAGGACCAGATGCCATGATCTTAGTTTTCTGAATGTTGAGGTTTAAGCCAACTTTTTCACTCTGCTCTTTCACTTTCATCAAGAGGCTTTTTAGTTCCTCTCCACTTTCTGCCATAAGGGTGGTGTCATCTGCATATCTGAGGTTATTGATATTTCTCCTGGCAATCTTGATTCCAGCTTGTGCTTCCTCCAGCCCAGCGTTTCTCATGATGTACTCTGCATATAAGTTAAATAAGCAGGGTGATAATATACAGCCTTGACATACTCCTTTTCCTATTTGGAACCAGTCTGTTGTTCCATGTCCAGTTCTAACTGTTGCTTCTTGACCTGCATACAGATTTCTCAAGAGGCAAGTCAGGTGGTCTGGTATTCCCATCTCTTTCAGAATTTTCTAGTTTGTGGTGATCCACACAGTAAAAAGCTTTGCCATAGTCAATAAAGTAGAAATAGATGTTTTTCTGGAACTCTCTTGCGTTTTCAATAATCCAACAGATGTTGGTAATTTGATCTCTGGTTCCTCTGCCTTTTCTAAAACCAGCTTGTACATCTGGAAGTTCACAGTTCACATAATGTTGAAGCCTCGCTTGGAGAATTTTGACCATTACTTTGCTAGTATGTGAGATGAGTGCAATTGTGCGGTAGTCTGAACATTCTTTGGCATTGCCTTGCTTTGGGATTGGAATGAAAACTGACCTTTTCCAGTCCTGTGGCCACTGCTGAGTTTTCCAAATTTGCTGGCATATTGAGTGTAGCACTTTGACAGCGTCATCTTTTAGGATTTGAAATAACTCAACTGGAATTCTATCTCTTCCACTAGCTTTGTTTGTAGTGATGCTTCTGAGGCCCACTGGACTTCACATTCCAGAATGTCTGGCTCAGGTGAGTGATCACACCATCGTGATTATCTGGGTTGTGAAGACCTTTTTTGTACAGTTCTTCTGTGTATTCTTGCCACCTCCTCTTAGTATCTTCTGCTTCTGTTTAGTTCATGCCATTTCTGTCCTTTATCGAGCCCATCTTTGCATGAAACGTTCCCTTGGTATCTCTAATTTTCTTGAAGAGCTCTCTAGTCTTTCCCATTCTATTGTTTCCCTCTATTTCTTTGCCTTGATCACTGAGGAAGGCCTTCTTATCTCTCCTTGACCCGGGAGCTGACTGTGGCTCGGATCATGAACTCTTTATTGCCAGATTCAATCCCAAAGCAAGGCAATGCCAAAGAATGTTCAGACTACCGCACAATTGCACTCATCTCACATACTAGCAAAGTAATGGTCAAAATTCTCCAAGCGAGGCTTCAACATTATGTGAACTGTGAACTTCCAGATGTACAAGCTGGTTTTAGAAAAGGCAGAGGAACCAGAGATCAAATTACCAACATCTGTTGGATTATTGAAAACGCAAGAGAGTTCCAGAAAAACATCTATTTCTACTTTATTGACTATGGCAAAGCTTTTTACTGTGTGGATCACCACAAACTAGAAAATTCTGAAAGAGATGGGAATACCAGACCACCTGACTTGCCTCTTGAGAAATCTGTATGCAGGTCAAGAAGCAACAGTTAGAACTGGACATGGAACAACAGACTGGTTCCAAATAGGAAAAGGAGTATGTCAAGGCTGTATATTATCACCCTGCTTATTTAACTTATATGCAGAGTACATCATGAGAAACGCTGGGCTGGAGGAAGCACAAGCTGGAATCAAGATTGCCAGGAGAAATATCAATAACCTCAGATATGCAGATGACACCACCCTTATGGCAGAAAGTGGAGAGGAACTAAAAAGCCTCTTGATGAAAGTGAAAGAGCAGAGTGAAAAAGTTGGCTTAAACCTCAACATTCAGAAAACTAAGATCATGGCATCTGGTCCTATCTCTTCATGGCAAATGGATGGGGAAACAATGGAAACAGTGACAGACTTTATCTTTAGGGGCTCCCAAATCACTGCAGATGGTGACTGCAGCCATGAAATTAAAAGACGCTTACTCCTTGGAAGGAAAGTTATGACCAACCTAGACAGCGTATTAAAAAGCAGAGACCTTACTTTGCCAACAAAGGTCCGTCTAGTCAAGGCTATGGTTTTTCCAGTGGTCATGTATGGATGTGAGAGTCGGACTATAAAGAAACCTGAGCACCAAAGAATTGATGCTTTTAAACTGTGGTGTTGGAGAAGACTCTTGAGAGTCCCTTGGATTGCAAGGAGATCCAACGAGTCCATCCTAAAGGAAATCAGTCCTGAATTTCATTGGAAGGACTGATGTTGAAGTTGAAACTCCAATACTTTCACCACCTGATGTGAAGAACTGACATGTTTGAAAAGACCGTGATGCTGGGAAAGATTGAAGGCGGCAGGAGAAGGGGACAACAGAGGATGAGATCGTTAGATGGCATCACCCACTCAATGGACATGAGTAAACTCATGGAGTTTGAGTAAATCTGGGAGTTGGTGATGGACAGGGAGGCCTGGTGTGCTGCAGTACATTGGGTTACAAAGAATTGGACGCAACTGAACTGAACTGAATGTTTATTGAAATAGGGTTTTATTGAACACTATACTCATTTTTAATGTAGTTACTTGTCAGGTAAACACGTACATCATACAGCTATGTATCCCTTAAAGTTTGAGTAAATTTTAAGAATTAAATGTACTATAGAAATAAAAATAGTCTATATGAGTGTCATAGTTTAAGGATTCTTGTTATATAGGTTGAGCTTTTTTGTAATGCACACTAGAGTCCCTAATATTAAACAAAGTCTTTTGGAAAATACAGATTTTCATTTTGGGACTTTGGGAGTGTTGAATACTGAAGTTTATCTGTTTCATGAGAGGACTGTATTTCGTGTATTTTCAGCCATCTCTTCAGCTGATCAGTGGAGTACAATAGAATTGCCAGCTAATAAAACTGTACAAGCATGCATTTTAGAAATCACAAATGCAAACTTGTTTTATGCTCTACCAAATGAAATAGCAGGTAAGAAAGTTTGAGACATATTTATGCTAGTCTGTTGTTAATTGTAGAATGAACTTAACTGAACTCCTTAGGAAGTGACCCGGAGAAGAATTGATGATTTCTTTTCCACTCAGTGTTTTAATTGATCATAGTAATATGTAAGGAAAATCTGATTTTAAAAACAGATGTGAACATGCCCTGCATTCAGTCTCTACTCTGCCTGGTCTTGATCATCTGCAGCTTTTTATAACAAGGTAGTGTCCTTGATTACTGTATAATTTCTTGTTTAAAAGTAGGTACTGTCTGTATGGAATTATACTTACTAACCTAACCTTCTACGAGCATTGAGAGAATTTGAACTTAATTCTGTTTTAGATATGTTGAAAGAGTACTTTGAAATCACTCTTTAATCACAATGTTACTGAGTCTTAGGAACTTAGAGAACTGTTTTACAGTGCCTCTAATTGTGAAGAAGAGTAGCATATAAATGTTGACTTTAATTTTCCTTTTTTGTTTCATGAAAGATTACAATTCAGTTATCTTGTCAGTGTATTTGAGTTTATCCTTGTAGTTCAGAAGCTGAGTTATAATCTGCAAATTATTCTGGCTATTCAGAATAATTTGCAGATACTTAAAAATGAAATTTTTTTTTTGAAGTGATCAAACCAAGAATTGTGGCGATACCAATAACTGCTGTTAAATTTATTCTCTGTATTAAATTTATTCTCTGTATTAGGAACAATCGTCTTTAAACTGTATAGTAGGAAGCATGGGGTCAGGCTTATTCCATCCTGGCAGCTACATACGGTGTGATGAATTGGAAGTACTTTGTTTCATTTTCTTACCTATAACACACTGACAAGTTCACAGAACAGTTGTAAAGCTGTAGCCTGATATCATAAGCTTTTGCAGAACGAGCACACGGGGCTAGCCACCCTCGTCAACAAATTAGCCCACCGGTGGCTTCCTTCTTGCCCCCTCCCAGTACTGCATCCCTTCCCCACAGTGTACCCACTAGTGGTTTTATCTATTTTTAAAACAGAAATGTTTTAAAATAGTAAAAATTAAAATATTTTAAATATTAATGTTTAAAATATTAAAAAATTAAAATATACAGGATCTTTGGAGTTTAGATTTGATCTTCCTTTTTATATACTTTTATAAATATTGGCACTGAAAGTGTCTTCACAGAACATTGTTTTTTTTAATATATATTTTAGAAGATCAGGAAAAACTGAGCGTATTGACAGCCGAATTGTTAGAATATTGCAATGCTCAGAAAAGCCGATCGTCCTATACACCGAAAATTGGAGATGCGTGTTGTGCCAGATATACAAGTAAGATTCTTTCTGTTACCCAGAACAGTGAGCATTTAAAACATGAGACTTACAGTTTTTAAAAGTATTTAATTTTCTGTTTATTTTATATGATAGTTGGATCTTCAGTTTCCCTCTGTTTTCTTCCCGGTAGAAATGTGTCCTAATTTTTGGTTAGATAAGTACTCTGTGTTACGATACTAGGGTTGCATAAGAGCGGTTCACAGCCTAGCCATGTAGTCACTATAAATATTTTCGCAGCCTTTTTTTTTTGTTTCTTGGGTTCTGTATACTTTCAGTAATGATCTCCAGTCCTCTGCACTGGTAAAAATTCTGTCCAAGAGTACTTTATGTACTTAATCAACTTTTGTCATAATTATAGGCAGCCCTGGCCTTTTTGCCAGCTCCTGTCTAGACTGCTTGCCTTTGGGACCTGAGCTGTCCTCCTGGAAGTTCTCGTCACCATCACGCCAACCCTCTGTTGCTTGGATTTCTCTCCCACCCCTCCCCTTGTTGCGAAATTGTCTCCCTTCCTCATTTCAACGTGCTTTCTGGATCCCTTACTTTTGATTTAATATTTCCGTATATCTCATCCTCTGGAAGCTGAGAAAAGGTATGTGTAAAATAAGTTTTCTGTTATGTTTCATGTTTGAAACAGTATTCTACCCTAATAGTTTCTTAATAGCTTACCTATAGATAGAATTCCAGGTTGGAAATCATCTTCCTCTTAAATTTTTGAAGGTGTTGCTTTTATATCGTCTTTTAGCTGTAGGTGTTGCTGGTGGAGAGGTAGATGTCATTGAGGTTCTCCAAACTCTGTACATATTTTTTTCCTTCTTTCTGGAACTTGTGGTAATCTCTTCATCCCAAGTTTTGAATTTTATGATGTGACTTAGCATTGGTTTTCTTTCTTTCTTTTTTTGGGCTGCTCCACACAGCTTGTGGAATCTTAGTTCGCCAACCAGGGATCGAACCTGGGCCCCGTCAGTGAAGTTGTGGAGTCCTAACCAGGAACTTCCCCCAGCACTGGTTTTCCTTCCACCATTGTACTGAGCGAGCACTCACCGGGTGGGCACTTCAGTCTTGAAATTTAGGAGCTTCTGTTTTGAAATTTTTTCCTGAATTTTTTTTATTCCTTTCATTTTCTGCTCTTTTATGAACGCTCAGGTTTTCTAATGTTGGGCTTAGACTCTTCTGCTGAATTTCCTCTGCTATTTCATCTTTTTTGTTCTGTTCAAGAGGTTTCCTCAGTTTTCTCTTGCAGCCTTTCTTACCTCATTTTTAATACCACATTTTTTTTTTTGTTTCAGTAGTTTTTATGTTTCTCAAGTGTGTGGTTTTAACACTTCCTTGTACCTGTTCTAAGGATGGAAGGTCATTTCTCTGAGGATGGTCATATTCTTTTAATTTTCATGGTTCCCTCTGTCCTTGGCCTCTGTTTCCTCGAGATCGTGTTTGTTTGGTCTGGTCTTCTCTTTCTTCTTCTATTTGGCCATCCTTTGCTGTTTATCTTTATAAGGTGAGGCACTAAGAAGCTAATTGGAAGTTCCTTTGAGTGGGGGCAGAGCTTGTCTGCTTGGAGGGCTTCCCTGTGGGCTGGCTCTGCTGTTTCACTGGGAAGTCCTCACGCTGGTGTCTTGAAGTGCTTTTGCTTGAGATGGTCGTCTGCTGCCTGAAGTGCGTGACTTGCCTGACAGGGATCTTGTAAACTCTATCCTCTGCTCTGCCTCATGTTCCCCAGTCCATAGTCTCTGGTTCGTCCTCTCTGGAGAAGAAACTAGTCTTCTGCTCGTGGGTAGGAGCCGTTACCTAGAAAGGGGGACTTTTCTAAGTGTTATTAAAGCATGTAAACACAGAGCTGATCATAAAGCTACAGCACCTTTAAAAATAGCTATTATGTGTAATGTGTTTATAAACTAAAGTTTATATACATGTCTTGGGGAAGGAACTCTGCTTCCACTATTCAGTCACCATCTCAGTTTCGTCTTTCCTCCTACTTTTGAATGAGTAGCACCAATTATTGAGCCTTGCTTGCTTAGGGATTTGAAATGCAAACTGGGGACGCTTCTCGGCTTCCTTACAGCAGCTTCAGTTGAGCTCTGCTAAGTCATTTCCATTCATGTATCTGCTTTCCAGCTTCCCAACCTTACATTGTCTTCTCGCTTGTTCTCTATCCTTGTGGTTTTAGCCTTTTTTTTCCTGTTCAATCCTGTAACTGTCTTTTCAGTAGAATCTGCAAGAAGTAGAGGTGATGCTTGTATTTAATCTAGACTTCTTGGCATGAAACCAGAAATCTTGGTGTGGATTTCCAAGTGATGTCAGTGTAACTGTGAATAACCACCTTAAGGGAGGAGGGCCTCATTGAATGTAACTTCTCACCTGAGACTCCATTCCGTTTTTAGGCGATGATTGCTGGTACCGTGCCATTGTGCTGGGGACATCAGATGCCGACGTGAGAGTGCTCTATGCGGACTATGGAAACATCGAAACCCTGCCTCTCTGCAGAGTGCAGCCCATCTCTGCCAGGCACCTGGAGCTTCCTTTCCAAATTATCAAGTGTTCCCTTGACGGTAGACAATTAAATCACTTTCCAGTATGGGTGTCTGTGGGATTTTTTTTTTTTCTTTCTTCTAAGCATTAAGTCTGAAACAAATGGGTATTTTAAGTAACTGTCCAGATTTCTAAATATCAAGCAGAGTTTACAAAAAAAAAAAATCTCATGTCTTTTATTCTTTCTTTCATTCTCACAAAAATTATATTCAGTCGTTCTGTCTTTGGTTTCACAGATTAGTGTCAAAAAGTCAAGGCTCAGAGATTCTGGTTGGCCTCAGGTTGCAAAGCTAGTAAGTGGCAGAACCAGGACCAACTGGGCTCACTCCTCTGACCTCTCTTGTGGGAGTCTTTCTGCTTTGTTGCAGACGAGAGATGTTCACATGACACTGTTTTGGGCTACCTTACTATTGTACTCTTATGTATATCTTCATATTTATCCAACCTTTCAGTTGGAATTTGAACCAAAGGAACCAAAATGCTAAAGTAGCTTTTTATTCTTACTCCTATATTCTTTACCTAGACGTTCCACCAGATAATAACAGACTGCCTCATAGTCTACTTTGGTTTTGACTCAGAAAGTTAGAAAATTCTCTTTATCATTGTTTGCTTCTCCCACTAGAACAGAAGTCCACGCAGGCAGACATTTGTCAGTGTTCTGGCTTTTAGATCTAAATTGAGTGCTTGACAGGGCTCCCCTGATGGCTCAGCTGGTAAAGAATCTGCCTGCAATGCAGGAGACCCTGGTTCAGTCCCTGGGTCGGGAAGATCCCCTGGAGAAAGGATAGCCTACCCATTCTAGTATTCTTGGGCTTCTCTTGTGGCTTGGCTGATAAAGAATACACCTGCAATGCAGGAGACCTGGGTTCGATCCCTGAGTTGGGAAGATCCCCTGGAGAAGGGAAAGGCTACCCGGTCTGGTACTCTGGCCTGGAGAATTTCAATGGACTGTATAGTCCATGGGGTCACAAAAAGTAGGAAACGACTGAGTGACTTTCTCTTCACTAGTGCCTGACACATAATAGGGAGTGAGGAATATTTGTCAAGTTTGATTTATTTGAATGCAGCAGTAGTTGTATATTACAGCATACGTAACTAAAGCTAGCTAAAATCAGTGAGCCTTTTGTTTATTATCCTTAGACAATTAAGTTAAATATTATATTTTAGAAACGTTGATTAATACTCAATTTTTTTCCAGGACTAATGGAATTGAATGGAAGATGTTCTCACCTAATGATGGAGCTACTGAAGAATTTCATGTTGAATCAGAATGTAATTATTTCTGTAAAAGGAGTTGTCAAGAATGTCCACACGGTGTCAGTTGAGAAGTGTTCCGAGAATGGTACTATCAATATAGCTGATAAGCTGGTGATGTATGGTCTGGCAAAAAACATCACATCTAAAAAGCCAGCTGCTGTAAATACAGGTATTGTTTTTTCAAGTTTAATTAATAACAGATGTAAGTGTAATCAGGAACAGGTGTACTCAGTTTAGTAGGTCTGATCTTTATTCTCACGGCTACGTTTGTTCCCCTTGTCGTCCTCTTCTATGAATCCGGCAGTGGGGTACTGACTCATGTTGCCACCTCAAGAGGAGCTTGGAAGGAATCCGGCCTCCCAGTCCAGGTTTTCCTTATATCAGGCTCAGCAGCCTTGTCCATAGCATTAATGCTCCGAGCTTTAAAAAGGTCAAGCATTCAGAGTTACTTCCCACTTCCTTTTGATCCTGATCAAAGTGAGAAGAACTCGTATACTTGAGACTGGGTCTTACTAGTTATTTCATAAGATGATTAGGCAGGCCTGATCTCCACCAGAAAGAGATACACTGTGCAGGATAGGCAAGACCTGAAACCTTGGAAGGATGAGGGCACTCATTGGGTAGAACCCAGGACAGAGTAGTAGGTAACGTTAAAGCACCGATGAAAAGTTTAATCCATCTACTCCTTTGTGGTTGGAAAGGATCTGCCCCACGGGGCAGGCTTGTGTATGTTCAAACTCCAGGGGGTTTTTTTTGTTTGTTTTGTTTTTTCTGTTATTTATAGGTAAGAGGTCTAACAGCTCTTTGCATTTGCTTTTAGAAACAGCAGACAGGATGAACTGCTGCTGCATGAAGCTACAGAAACAAGTGGGTAAATTTCTTAAAGTGAAATTATACTCCCAACATTTTAAGGAATGAAATAACACTATTTTCTTTCTTACCCTCAGGTTGAAAAGCATGAGCAAATTCTTCTCTTCCTTTTAAACAATCCAACCAATCAAAATAAATTTATTGAAATGAAAAAATTGTTACAAAGTAAGTTAAATTTGATGTTTTTTCTCTTAGGCAACCCCCAACAGGCCATCACCCATCTTTTTCTCAGGGCAGAGTATGTGTTTAGAGGCTGTGCTGTACTCTGTGGTCTGAGGATCGGAGGGCTGGCTATAATGATTCTGCCATCTTCCTAGGTTTTGTTTGGTAGCCTCCCTTTGACACTGCTTATGGAACTGAGTCCAGGGCCATCCTGTCCTTACTGTTGCTTGACATAGAGAAAGCTCGTGATGTTATGTGCAGGGATATGTAAAAATTGTCGTGAGGTCAAGCTTAGCCTGAAATTCTTTGTGTCTAGAGTGAAATTAACACTTCCTTGTACACACTTCTATGGAGATGGTTAATACTTTTTGTGAAGAAGTTCTGAGGAGTCAAGAAAATGGGCTGCAGTGGTAGATTTCATTTCAGAACAAAGCATATTCTTCCTTCTTCGCTGCGGTGACTCTAGTGGTTAAAGATGCTACCAGTGGGTTTTATTTACTTTTTCTTTTTAATTGAAGGATAATTGCTTTGCAGCATTGTGTTGGTTTGTGCTATACATCAACACGAATCTGCCATCGGTCGTAGGTAAACCCATAGTGGATTTTAAATAGTGGTTCCCTTGCTGCTGCTTTTTCTTTTTTCTGCCTGGGATGCTGTGATCTGAGATGACCCTTGGAACGTGTTTTGGGATCAGTAACCAATTAGGACTTCTGGTCAAAATGAAGTTGTCCTTCTTGGCACTTTGAATTGATAGAATTTCAACTAAAAGCAAGAAACTTTGACTTAATTCCTGCACTCTGGCAGGCTAAAGTGCAGTTTGTATCTGACCATTGCAAGGAGCTCCCGAGGTCCTCCTGCTCTCTGGGGCTCTGTGAGTATAGCAGTTCTTAAGAAGGTACCTACCAGGGTCACATGTATTCGCCATGTGTTAATGCACAGTTGTTTTCTTTCTGTTTCTGAGAAAGTATGACTAAGTTCTAAGCTAACTGTCATTCATGTAGGATCATCAGGTTTGATTCTCATGATTGATTTTGAGATGATTTATTTACTTCACAAGTTTTGGGTTACTTTTTAAAATAAATGCTAACTTGCAATTCCAACTTTCAATCCTTTCTAATACATTGTTTTTATACTAACAGCTGTTTTGTCTACTTGAGTTTAAAATCGGAAATTTGATGATACTTTAAATTTCATAGATTGGGGAACATGCAATGACATGAACTTCTGGCATTTAGTCCTAACACCAAGTCATCATATTTTTAATCAAGTTGATTAACTTGTATGTGCTTTTATCTTTTTATCTTTGAAATAAGTTTTTTTCCCCCATAGGAGTATTGAGTGTTGCATATACAAGTTCAGATGAAACCAGTGTTTTCTGTTTCTAAATATATTGAAGTTCAATTCAGTTTAGTCGCTCAGTCATTTCCGACTCTTTGCGACCCCATGAATCGCTGCAAACCAGGCCTCTCTGTCCATCACCAACTCCTGGAGTCCACTCAAACCCATGTCCATTGTGTTGGTGATGCCATCCAACCATCTCATCCTCCACTGTCCCCTTCTCCTCCTGCCCTCAATCTTTCCCAGCACCAGGGTCTTTTCAGATGAGTCAGTTCTTTGCATCAGGTGGCCAAAGTATTGCAGTTTCAGCTTCAGCATCAGTCCTTCCAATGAACACCCAGAACTGATCTTCTTTAGGATGGACTGGTTGGATCTCCTTGCTATCCAAGGGACTCTCAAGAGTCTTCTCCAGCACCACAGTTCAAAAGCATCAATTCTTCAGTGCTCAGCTTTGTTTATGGTCCAGCTCTCACATCCATACATGTCTACTGGAAAAACCATAGCCTTGACTAGATGGACCTTTGTTAGCAAAGTAATGTCTCTGCTTTTTAATATGCTGTCTAGGTTGGTCATAGCTTTTCTTACAAGGAACAAGCGTCTTTTAATTTCATGGCTGCAGTCACCATCTGCAGTGATTTTGGAGCCCCCAAAAATAAAGTCTGACACTGTTTCCACTGTTTCCCCATCTATTTCCCATGAAGTGATGGAACCGGATGCCATGATCTTCGTTTTCTCAATGTTGAGCTTTAACCCAACTTTTTCACTCTCCTCTTTCACTTTCATCAAGAGGCTCTTTAGTTCCTCTTTGCTTTCTGTCACAAGGGTTGCCGCGTATCTGAGGTTATTGATATTTCTCCTTGCAATCTTGATCCCAGCTGTGCTTTATCCAGCCCAGCATTTTGCATGATGTAATCTGTATATAAGTTAAATAAACAGAGTGACATTATACAACCTTGAAATATTTGGAACCAGTCCATTGTTCCATGTCTGGTTCTAACTGTTGCTTCTTGACCTGCATACAGATTTCTCAGGAGACAGGTAAAGTGGTCTGGCATTCCCATCTCTTGAAGAATTTTCCACAGTTTGTTGTGATCCACACAGTCAAAGGCTTTGGTGTAGTCAATAAAGCAGAAGTAGATGGTTTACTAGAACTCCCTTTCTTTTTCGATGATCCACCAGATGTTGACAATATGATCTCTGGTTCCTCTGCCTTTTCTAAATCCAGCTTGAACATCTGGAACTTCACAGTTCATGTACTGTTAAAGCCTGGCTTGAAGAATTTTGAGCATTACTTGCTAGCGTGTGAGATGAGTGCAATTGTGAGGTAGTTTGAACATTCTTTGGCATTGCCTTTCTTTGGGATGGGAATGAAAACTGACCTTTTCCAGTCCTGTGGCCACTGCTGAGTTTTCCAAATTTGCTGGCATATTGAGTGCAGCACTTTCACAGCATCAGCTTTCAGGATTTGAAATAGCTCAACTGGAATTCCATCACTTCCACTAGCTTTGTTCATAGTGATGCTTCCTAAGGCCCACTTGACTTCACATTCCAGGATGTCTGGCTCTAGGTGAGTGATCACACCATCGTGGTTATCTGGATCATGATCTTTTCTGTATAGTTCTTCTGTGTATTCTTGCCACCTCTTCTTAATATCTTCTGCTTCTGTTCGGTTCATGCCATTTCTGTCCTTTATTGTGCCCATCTTTGCATGAAATGTTCCCTTGGTATCTCTTAATTTTCTTGAAGAGATCTCTGGTCTTGCTCATTCTATTGTTTTCCTCTATTTCTTTGCATTGATCATTGAAGAAGGCTTTCTTATCTCTCCTTGCTATTCTTTAGAACTCTGCACTCATATGGGTATATCTTAGCTTTCCTCTTTGCCTTTAGCTTCTCTCCTTTTCTCAGCTATTTGTAAGGCCTTCTCAGACAACCATTTTGCCTTTTTGCATTTCTTTTTCTTGGAGATGGTCTTGATCACTGCCTCCTATACAGTGTCATGAACCTCCAGCCATAGTTCTTCAGGCACTCTGTCTATCAGATCTAATCCCCTGAACTTATTTGTCACTTCCACTGTATAATCGTAAGGGATTTGATTTAGATCATACCCGAATGGTCTGTCTAGTGGTTTCCCTACTTTCTTCAATTTAAGTCTGAATTTTGCAGTAAGGAAAAGGGAGAAGGGAATGGCAAACCACTTCAGTATTCTTGCCTTGAGAATCCCATCAACAATATGAAAAGGCAAAAAGATATGACTTGAAAGATGAACTCCCCGGGTTGGTAGGTGCCCAATATCATACTGGAGAAGAGTGGAAAAATTATTCCAGAAAGAATGAAGAGATGGAGCCAAAATTAAAACAATGCCCAGTTGTGGGTGTGACTGGTGATGAAAGTAAAGTCCAATGCTATAAAGAACAATATTGCATACAAACCTGGAATGTTAGGTCCATGAATCAAGGTAAATTAGAAGTGGTCAAACAGGAGATGGCAAGAGTGAACATTGACATTTTAGGAATCAGTGAACTAAAATGGACTGGAATGGGTGAATTTAATTCAGATGACCATTATATCTACTACTGTGGGCAAGAATCCCTTAGAAGAATTGGAGTAGCCCTCATAGTCAACAAGAGAGTCTGAAGTGCAGTACTTGGGTACAGTCTCAAACATGACAGAATGATCTCTTGTTCGTTTCCAAGGCAAACCATTCAATATCACAGTAATCCAAGTCTGTGCCCCAACCACTAATGCTGAAGAAGCTGAAGTTGAACAGTTCTAAGATGACCTACAAGACCTTCTAGAAGGAACACCAAAAAAAGATGTGCTTTTGATCATAGGGGACTAGAATGTAAAAGTACGAAGTCAAGAGGTACTTGGTGTAACAGGCAAGTTTGGCCTTGAAATACAAAATGAAGCAGGGCAAAGGACAACAGAGTTTTGCCAAGAGAATGCACTCGTCATGGCAAACACCCTCTTCCAGCAACACAAGAGACGACTCTACACATGGACATCACTAGATGGTCAATACCAAAATCAGATTGATTATATTCTTTGCAGCCAAAGATGGAGAAGCTGTATACAGTCAGCAAAAACAAGGAGCTGACTGTGGCTCAGATCATGAACTGCTGATTGCAAAAATTTGTTAGTAGTTTAATTGTAAAACTGCTGAACTAAGAGTTATACACTTACAAGAACATAAAACTCTGGTCCTGAGTTGAGAAGACGCTCCTGGAGGAGAATGGCAACCCACTCCAGTATTCTTGCTGGGAAAATCCCATGGACAGAGGGGCCTGATGTGCTATAGCCCATGAGGTCACAGAGACTCAAATACGACTGAGCATGCATGCATATGTCATATATATATAATTGTAATATTGCTGAACTAGGAATGGTGTGGTATGGGAACATAAAACTGTAATCTCTTCATCAGAGATTTAAGTATTTCAGCACACAGGTTAGTATAAAATATTTTTTATTTTTGGAGGGGAGCATATCTGTGAAGGGGAGTACAAACAGCTATACTGAACATAAAGCCCTGTTATTGCAGTGGTGAGTTTTTTTAACTGGCAGATCTGACTGAAGGAAATGTGGAATTTCAGATTAAAAGTGAGTATTTGGTTTTCTTGTACTTAAAATAGATATTAAGAACCACAGTGACTGGGTTTTTGTATAAGGCATACTGAGAATCGATTTTTGTCTTGCAGATACAGCCTCTCTCGAAGATCAACACTTACAAGACAGGAAGTAGCAAAGGCTAGATTTAGGAGAGAAAGTACTGCATCTTGTGTTTTTGTTTGTTGGAAACTTTATCTTTAATGACCTTTTATGTCTGCATTTTTGTTTGCTTACCATTCTTCTGTCTAGGTTGGGTAGGTTTTTTCCCCCCTCTAAATGCATCCTCTCAGTCTCACATTAAAGATACACAGTAAGTACATGGGAGCATCGGGAAGGGATACATAGGGGCTGTCTAGTCTACGTAGAGCTTTTTATTACTTAAAGGTGCTGAAGAAAATATGGTTTCAGGTTAATACTGGGTCAGTTTAGTTGTTAGATACACAAGTTGTATTTTTTGGACTTCTCTCTGTATGTTTGATGTGTTTCATAATAAAATACACCCTGCTCTCCCTGTCACAACCTGTCTCTTCCACATAATAAAAGTTCTTTGGTTTGTTGTTGCTCGAGTCTCTGCCCTTCTTTTCCTGTCCACTCTGAGGTCATCAGTTTCTCTCTGTCCGTCCTCACTGAGATCACTTTTCTTTTAGCCCATGGGCACAGTCTGCCCTTGGGCTCTCGCCCACTCTGACCGGGAAGGCAGTTTCTGCTCCTGCCATCCGTAGGTACCTTTCCAAATCTGTGGCCACTTGGATTTTTAGTGTAGTGGAATTTACATTTTCTGAAGCACAGATTCCTGGAGAACAGTTAACAGCTTAATGTAAAAAGCCAAGTTAGAGTATATATTTTTCTTGAAGCACATAAAGACATCTTAAACTCTGTAAACTCACATGTGCGGAATTATGGGCCAGCCAGCCTTCCTGCCAGCCCATAAGTTTCTGTTTGGGAATTTTTCCACAATTTAAGTATCAGACTGTGAAAGCCTAAGAAGATGTCACCAACTCAAAGAAGAAACTTGACTTTGGTTTTTTTTTGTTTGTTTGTTCTTTTAAAATGTACCTTTGCTGGTAATATGTGTTAGCTAGATTAAATGGAGTTTTACCTCATGTAAAAAGTTGTTCAAACATTGATATGCTTCTATGAGATAAAAATTTAAGCTGCTGTGCCCAATAAAATCCTTTTACTTTACAGCCAGATTTCCCTTGTGTTGTTATCACCAGCAGCATTTTGCTAATTTCCTTTTCTTACTGGCACGTACTAGGAGCACTGGGCACTGAGTTTGTTCATACTCTGTTCAGTTCCTTCCACAGTGCAAATGCAAATGAAATCTGTGGAATCACAGAACTGTCCTTTTTATTAAGGGAAGTTAGGGATATGTCACAGAACACACTAAGGAACGCTCAAGTCAAAGTTCATCAGATCCCAGGGTTTGATCCTATGGTACAGACTGGAAATTGGGATAGAAACAGTTTAAATTAAATGCAGTTTAACATTACCTGATGATTCAGCTAGTCTCACACTAGATGGATTGAATATCTCCTGGATTGATTCAGCATATTTTCACACTGGACCACCAGATCTTGTTTCGATCTTTCACATTCACATGTTTATCGAGCTCCAGCTGTGTCCTGGCACTGAGGTTAGTGATGTGTTTATCACCCAGTAGGGCCATGTATGGTCTGTCACATGCGCCAATCCCAGTCTTGGGGTTTCCTCAGAATCCCTAGTTCACTCATAGAGAAGTACTCTAGAGCTGAGACCAGATAATCAAATAGTTTATTCCTTGGCAGAGGCCTTGTATATTGAGACGAATCAGATCTGTTTTGCAAGAGAAGAGATTCTTAACCATGCATGGATTAAGGATAGTGGTGGGGGTGGGGGGGGCGGTTAGGGGAAGAAGACATAGTTGGTATGCCTTTTCTTTTGGTGGAATGTGTTTTTCTAGGGCTGCTGGAAATGTGAAAATTTCAAGATTGTGAACGAGGGTGAGGGATAGTTTAAACTCAAGCTCTCCTGCTCCAGAGAACCTGAGGATCATTCTCAGCAGAGCCCTAAACTGCCAAATTGTAGAGGAGGAATAAAGTCACTGTGAAGCCTGCCACTCTGAGGCTGCCAGCCCAGGGCAATGAACTGAGTGTGTAACTGGTGGGCTTATCGGCAGCACAGCTGCAACTGCCCAGGTTTGGCAAATTGAGCTCTTCTAGGATTAGCCCAATAACTCCAATACTTTGGCCACCTGATGCAAAGAACTGACTCCTTGGAAAAGACGCTGATGCTGGGAAAGGTTGAAGACAGGAGAAGGAGACAACAGAGGATGAGATGGATGGCATCACTGACTCAATGAACAGGAGTTTGAGCAAGCTCTGGGAGTGGGTGATGGACAGGGAAGCCTGGCATGCTGCAGTCCATGGGGTCCCCAAAGAGTCAGACACAGCTGAGCGACTGAGACACGGCTGAGCAACTGAACTGAACTGATGCCAGCACCTGAAGGTGAAAGCATATGAAAGTGACTGAGGCTGGGCAGCTAAGCCTTAAATGAAACCAATTCTAGGTTATGTGAAAGCTACTGCCAAGATTTGAGAGCCTTCCTAGGGAAGTTAGACCGCTTGCCTACAGGGTAGCTTGAACAATGTTCAGGCATAGAAAAAGGGTAAGCACTTCTCTGGGTGGGACTTCTACCACTCTTATCCTGTGCAAATGGGCAGAAGTCTTGCCAAATCTGAATCTTTGTTTAATTCCAGCAAGCAAAAACCATCCTACAACTCCTAACTGCACAATTGGAACCACAGGCTGCCCTCCAGTTCCTCTTATTTGAAAAAACAAAGCCAAAAGACAGCAGCCTTCAGGAACTTGTGTTTAATGAGTCAACTCTGCTTGAGTCGGACACAACTGAGCTACTGACTGAACTGAACTGAGGAAATGGGATGGTCTGTGAGGTCGATTATAGGTCAGGCAGGGCCTACTTCGCCACCTCCAAGGGTATACCCAGATTCCTCTGAAAATGCGTTCAATGAGTACTTATATTAGGGCATGCACATGTATGTGAAAACTAAAGATACAGAAATTGGAAGCATTCAGTTCAATCAGTTGTGTCTGACTCTTTGCAACCCCATGGACTGCAGCACACCAGGTTTCCCTGCCCATCACCAACTCCCGGAGCTTGCTCAAACTCCTGTCCATCAAGTTAATGATGCCATCCAACCATCTCACCCTCTGTCATCCCATTCTCCTTCTGCCTTCCATGTTTCCCAGTATCAGGGTCTTTTCCAAGGAGTCAGTTCTTTGCATCACGTGGCCAAAGAATTGGCACTTCAGCATCAGTCCTTCCAGTGAATATTCAGGACTGATTTCCTGTAGGATTAACTGGTTTGATCTTGCAGTCCAAGGGACTCTCAAAAGTCTTCTCCAACACCACAGTTGAAAAGCATCTTCGGTGCTCAGCTTTCTTTATGGTCCAACTTTCACATCCATACTTGACTGCTGGAAAAACCGTAACTTTGACTAGATGGACCTTTGTCAGCAAAGTAACGTCTCTGCTTTTTAATACGCTGCCTAGGTTAGTCACTGCTTTTCTTGCAAGCAGCACGCATCTTTTAATTTCATGGCATTGACTTAGTGCTTCTGTGGTATTGGATGTAGATTGAATGACGAAATGTTACCCAAGCCTTTGCCTTTGTAGACATGCCATACTTACTAGTAGCCAGAAGGCATCACATTTTCTAAAAGCAAATCCAGATATATCTTCTGCATAATTTTTCTTACTGTCTTAAGGACTGGAGATACTTTCACCCTAAGAACAACAGTTGGTGCCTGCCCCAAACCTAAGGGTCTTCAGCTGTGAGATGGCTATATTTCTGTTCCTCATGCCCCCGGCCATGCCTTTGTTTCCTGTCGCTGCCATGAGCGCCACACTTTTTGCTCTGGCTTCATTTATTGCCTATGGACTACTTGAGAACCAAGCCTTGCATTTTCTCTGAGATGGTTTCCTTGCCATTTAATAGGCAGTTTCCTATGCTTTTATTTTTTTAACAGAGTTCTGGAAAAGAAACAAGTTTTGTGGCTCTGTTAGGAATCCTCCTCAGGATTTTTAAATATGTGCTTCACCTTGCTTCATCATTTGGGGGACAGCATGCAAAGAATTTGAATTGGGCTTCTGTAAGTTTGGGAACTACCATGCCCATCAACTTTTAATTTTGTAGTCCAGGAACCTTAACAGTCAAAAATGAAGCATCTTATCTCTATCAGAAAGCCAGTAGGGAAGAAAGCTGGACGGGGAATCCCATGCCTCCTCGTCTCCAAAGGGACGTCTCCCTCTGCACATTGCTAAGAGATGAAGTCTGCCTTTATCTCTTCGTGGAATTCAAAGTTGTCATCATGCCTTGTGTGTTTACAACTGAGACATGCCCTACAGGGAAGATCACAAATTAATTCACATTTTGATTTCTTGGGCTTCGCTGGTGGCTCAGCTGGTAAAGAATCCACCTGCAATGTGGGAGACCTGGGTTCGTTCCCTGGGTCGGGAAGATTCCCTTAGAAGGGAGAGGCTACCCACTCCAGTATTCTGGCCTGGAGAATTCCATGGACTGTATAGCCCACGGGGTCACAAAGAGTCAGACATGACTGAGCAACTTTCACTATGCCCCTGGGCACTGGGGCCACAGGATGAGTCTGCCAAGTCCTTGGAAACAAGGGGCTCACAAGCTCTTTGGGATGAAGATCTTTCACGGTGACTATTTTTTAAATTTCCACAAAGCAGGGATTGCCGTGAATGACGAAAGTAGTTGCCCAGCTTCTCTCTGTGTTAAAAGCTTCTACCCCTGCTAGTCAACCACTCAGCACCCTCCATAGCTTGGGCCACTGGCTTTTCTGCCTCCTCCCACACATACCTGGTGAAAAGGCACAGGTGATTAAACTTGGATTGAAGGCGTTTGAAGCAACTAATATTGTTACCCAAAGTGGGGGTCCAGCTGCTCGTCACTCTGAAGCCAAGAAAGAGGCAAAGTTGCTGGAAAAGAAATTTGCTTTATTTTCAATGCTGACAACCTGAGAGGAGGGCAGACTCCTGTCCAAAGGCTGATTCCCCTCCCCCACACTGACAATCAGTGGGCAAAAGCTTTTATAGGTAAAGGGAAGGGACTACATGAAGAAACGGCTCTGACAGTCACTTTGAAATTGGTCATGTGGTGGTTTGATCAGTGTCATCTTGATTTAAGTATAATTAGTCTTTAGTTCCAGGGTCAGTTTGTTTCCATTTCTTTGAGACCAGCTCTCAGAATTGACTGCAAGGAGATCCAACCAGTCCATTCTGAAGGAGATCAGCCCTGGGATTTCTTTGGAAGGAATGATGCTAAAGCTGAAACTCCAGTACTTTGGCCACCTCATGCGAAGAGTTGACTCATTGGAAAAGACTCTGATGCTGGGAAGGATTGGGGGCAAGAGGAGAAGGGGACGACAGAGGATGAGATGGCTGGGTGGCATCACTGACTCGATGGACGTGAGTCTCAGTGAACTCCAGGAGTTGGTGATGGACAGGGAGGCCTGGCGTGCTGCAATCCATGGGGTCGCAAAGAGTCGGACACGACTGAGTGACTGATCTGATCTGATCTGATCTGGATATCATGGCTGCATGTCTTCATGTGGTTAACGTCTTCCACCTGGTTGGCATTTTAGTCTCTATAAGATAGTTCAGAGGATATGGCTCACAATATTATCTATAGCCCTTGAAAAGGAACTAAAAATCCTTGATTACGCTTAATGACTAAACTATTATTACTTAATCTTGTTTGACTGTTTACCTTTGTTTCTGCCTCTTCTCACTTCTCTGATTAAATTTATTCTTTGGCTGAAGTTTTCTTACAGACAAAAGACTGACTGAGGTCATAGTCCCCCAGGACCAAGGGTCCTGCTCTGTTTCAGTGTCTCCACCAGTATTTATAGTTTCAGCTTTTTTACTTCTTAATCATGGAATGAAAACCCCAGATATAAAGCTGTCAGGCTATCCAGAATTAAAATGTAGCTTCTCTAAAGTAAATTCGCTTAGGCAAAGGTGTGCTGGTAACTTGTTAACAACCAGTCAGAACAAGTAGGTGAGAGGGCCATGAAATTCCCACTTTGGCCAGGACTTGGTCTGCTCACCTCAAACCCCTGCTCTGTCTAGAGTGGCATGGGCTACTCCCCACTTGTGGCTCTTGAATACTTATAATCTGGCTAGTGCAAAGGAGATCTGCTGTAAATGTAAGATACAGCAGAATTTCAAAGACTTGGCTTAAAATGGGACTTCTCGAGTGGCTCAGAAAGTAAAGAATCTGCCTGCAATGAGGGAGACCCAGATTCAATCCCTGGGTCGGGAGGACCTCCTGGAGGAGGGCTTGGCAACCCACTCCAATATTCTTGCCTGGAGAATCCCACGGACAGAGGAGCCTGGCGGACTACAGTCCACAGGGTCGCAAAGAGTGGGACATGACTCAAGTGACAGAGTGTGCATGCACAGCTTAAAATATCTCACCTTGATTACCTGTGGAGATGTTTTGGATCTACTAGGTTATTAAGTTCACTTTAATACAGCTACTAGACCATTTACTGTTACCTGTGTGGCTCACAGCCCGTTTCTGTGGGACAGTGCCCATCTAGAGAAACCATGCCTCCCTCCCTGAAGATGAGTCCCCTTCACAGATGCTCATGCCTTAATTATGCTGTTCTGGTTGACTGTTTTTTCATCTGGGTGCCCAGTAAATATTGGGAGGAATAAATGAGTGAAAAAATGAAGACCTTTCCCCCTCTTTACTGAAATTTGCAACACCAACTTTACCCTGGGCCACTTTCACTGGAAGCTGTCAATACTGAAAAGGTTGTAAACCAACTGAGAACCACAGGGGGAAATATATTTAGAATTTTCTGAAGAAGGACAGTGTAAAAGCAAAATTGTTATTAGTCCATCAGATAAGAATAATGGGGGAGGAGCTTGGAAAAGAAGAAACAGGCCAGTCTTCCTGGTCGGCAACTTGATAATACACATCAAAAGCCTTAACTTGTATATATACCCTAGAGTGTGTGTATGTATTTATATACATATATATCTAAGAATTGTACATTATTCTTGCAGTTTCCTCCAGGGAGTTACTGGGCAAAAACACAAATATCTAAAGATTAAAATTAAAAGTTGATAGTAGGTTAAGCACACTAGAACATTGTAAGTGGATAAAAGCCACATAAAGATGTCAAAAGGGACAAAGAAAAGCTGGCTATGATACACTATACATGGAAGGTAAGGTAAGTCACTTCAGTCGTCTCCGACTCTGTGCGACCCCATAGACGGCAGCCCACCAGGCTTCCCCGTCCCTGGGATTCTCCAGGCAAGAACACTGGAGCGGGTTGCCATTTCCTTCTCCAATGCATGAAAGTGAAAAGTGAAAGTGAAGTCGCTCAGTCGTGTCTGACTCTTAGCGACCCCATGGACTGCAGCCTGCCAGGCTCCTCCGTCCATGGGATTTTCCAGGCAGGAGTACTGGAGTGGGGTGCCATTGCTGCTGCTGTTTAGTCATGAAGTCATGTTGGACTCTTCTGCGACCTCAAGGACAGTAACTTGCCAGGTTCCTCTGTCCATTGGATTTCCCACGCAAGAAACGGGTTCCCATTTCCTTTGCCAGGGGATCTTTCTGACCCAGGAATCGAACCCCAGTCTCTTACTTCTCCTGCATTGGCTGGCAGGTTCTTTACCACTGAGCCACCAGGGAAGCCCATGCATGGAATGAGCTAACAATAAAATTTTGAGTAGACTGATGCTGGAAGAAGAAACACCATGAAGTTAACAGGGATTATCTCTGGGTGGTGGAGTAGGTGTGGCTTGCTTAACCTAATTTTTTTTTTTTTTTTGTAATGAGCACACGTTATGCAATGACACTTTTTTTTAATGAAGTATGGAAACTATAGATTATGCAATGAGACTTTTTTTTTGAGTACTATGCACAAGGTGTTGTGCCAGACTGAGCTATTTTTGCTTTATGGTATTTGATTTTTTAAAAAAATCAAGGCACCTTCCAGATTTCAACGAGGATGCTGGCCAAAAGGCTCAATTATTACCGCTCAACGGCAGTAACAGAACACACAGGTAAACAAAGGGCAACTGCCATGACAAATAGTAACGATGCCAAAGTCAGCATTTTCGCAAGGGTCGAAGCAGTAAATCCTGCGGAGTCCAAGGTGGATGGCACAGTGCTCCCTGCTGCACCGCTCGGGGGCTGGGAGACCAGAGCAGAAGTACCTTTGTCTCCCGACCATGGCCAACGCGTTGCTTAAAAACGCGAGGGGCGGTTGCGGGCTGGCTTCCCAGCAAAGCTATGCAGCGCCCTCGGGAGAGCGGCCCTAGCGGGGTCGGCCGGCGCCGCGCTCCCCGCCTCCCCTCTGTGCAGAACACAGGTGTCCCACGTGGCTCCCGCCCGGGCGCGCCTCCCCGGGCTTGCAGCGCCCCCTGGCCCGAGCCGGGTCCCGCCGCGCGCTCCTCGCCGTGAGGTCAGCCGGCGTGGTCTCCGCGTCGCTGGAACCCCCTTCCTTCCCGGCGCTCGCACCGGAGGAGACGCCCCGCCCCCGGGCGCCCCTGCCCAGCGTGCAGAGACGGGGCGTCCGGCTTGGATGCGGCGTCGGCGCGGCGGGTTTGGTTCGGCATTGTCTGCGCTCCACCCGAGCACTGCGGCGGGGCCCGCACGCCTCTTCGGGAAATCGGCGTCCCAGGCAGAAAGCACCTGGCGCGCCCCTCCTCGGGGTACCCCTCCTTCGGTCCCGGGGCGAGCCGGCGGGGGTCTTGGGAGCCACCGCGCTGCGGCCCCGGCAGCAGCCCCTTCGGTGGGTCCCCCGGGAACGCCAAGCAGAGCGGCTCGGACCGCAGGTAAAGGGGACGGGCGCTCGGTGATGAGTGGAGGAGGGAACCTCGTATTACACCTGGCCGTCTTAGCAGAGTCGTAGAACCCCTAACCCGGCTCACCTTTTGAATAAAGGCTTTGGGGACAAGCCGACCCCCCCCCCCCCCCATTTTACAGAACAGATGCAGGTGTTAAAGTCACTCCTGCGTGCTTTTCCCAAGCATCCCGGTGACCCCAGCGAGGTCTCTGCATGCAGAGCCTGAAGGGCCCGCGGCCCCGAGAGACTCGTCCTTGGCCTTTGGGAGGTCTAAGGGATTTATCCTCTATGGTGATTCACCTGCTTGGACACCCCACTCCCCGTCAACCCGACTCTGGCCAGCTGGTCCAGCCCAGCTTCCTGCACTTCTCCAGGTCAGAGCCGAGCTCTGTGGCCACCTTCTGGGAGGGGAAAGGGGAGGGTCTTAGAATTGCACCTTTAAAGCTTGCCAGGGGGCATGGATTTAAAAATTTGGTGGACACTCAGGCAGACGAGAGGAAAGGAGCGCATCTTGCTTCCCTTTCACTCTGGAATCAGTGGCTGTCCTGCTGAGAAGGGCCTTTCCATGGGGACACTATGAAGCGTGTTTAGTATCTTGGAGCTAAATAAATAAAACGTGTACAATTTTCAATTTAGGCGGTCCTTTAAAAACAACCCCTCTAGAACCTAAGTGTTTTATAAATTGAAGTCTAAAAATTCAAGGTCTATTTTGCTTTCTCAGTGACATTATATTAAGAAATGTGCAGTTATTGAGAGGAGTCAGAAAAGAGAAGGAAAGCGAAGACTCAGCGCTGCAGCTGGCAAAGGCCGTGAGAGTTAATTTGTAAATGCTGCTGGCTTTCAGTAGCTAGTAGCCATTCTTTTCCTTAGATTGATGGGATACAAAGCTTTACTGGATTGTTCTTTGCATGGGATACGGCCCTTACTCTTCTTTGTAGAAATCCAGCTCAGAGCCGTCTCTTGATGTATTAAGAATTTCCCAGTGTGGATCCCCAAGCAAATCCCGGAGGTCCACGGGGATTGCATCCTTCCTTCATCATACCTGTCTCTTCGAAAACCATCAATGACATTTTTCTTTAAATCTGGCTTTTTGGTCCACCACCCAGAACTTAGCTATTTCCCTCCCCCCTCACTAGGCCCAGGCTCTTGAAATGAATTATAGTCAGATGTCCATGTTTTTACAGATGAGGAGACTGAGACCTAGAAAGGGTGGAAGACTGCCCGAGGGAGAACGGGAGTGCCTGCCAGGAACCCTGGCTCCTGGGTCTGTAATGAGCAGTCACTAATTGGCAAGTGATGACATTGAGGATAAACCACTGGTGCAATGTAAAAGTCCTTTGTTAAGAATGTGCCCACCAGGTGCACATCTTATGGAGTTTTTTTTTTCACCGCATCCCCAACACCTGGGAGAGTGCTGAGTGCAGGGCAGATGCTTAATAGTTGTTATTGAATAAGTTAAATTTCACATCATTGTACCAGTGGTTATGAGTCAACACTGTGAGTATGTTAGAACAATGATTCCCACACTTGGAGCAGTAAGAAAAAAAAACAGTTTTAATTGACAGGACTGTAACAAAATTGCTAATTTTTAATTTTATCCCACAAGGATATTTTTTTAAAATGTGATAAACCCCTCACATCATCGACAAAGCTATTGGAGGTCTCTTGGGGGCCCTGTATAAGAGTGGGTCTAGGCCATGCGAGACACTCCTGCGTCAGTATCCCAAGCCATCAACCCAAAACAGCTGAACACACTCAAAGGCCCTTCTTTTAGTTCACCCTTTCATCTTCTAAACAGCTCCAGCAGCTTATTCTTCCACCGCAAAACCACCTGCTGGGTTTCCCTGATTGTGATCCTCCAATCCCTCACTTCCCTTCCTGATCCTGGGTCCCTTCTCTTAACTAGTTTTCCTGATCTCCACTTGGGCACCTCTGCCCTTACCCAGAGGACTTTGGCACTGTTGGCTCCTGGGATCCTGGCAATAACCTTTCCAGGTAAAGAGGGTGCGTAATGTCACCCCCATTTTTGAAAGAAGACAATTGAGTGACTAAAGTGAAAGAATGGACTTGGGAGGTTGGTGCTCAGGTCTCCTGACGTCAGATTGGTGCCCTTTGCACACCAACTGTGTGCTGCATGCTTCTTGTCACGTCTGGGCTGCCTGCATCCGAAAAACTGGGCCTGACGCCAAACTTGTGATTTACCAGCTCTTTGACCTTGGGCCCCAACTTCTCCAAGACCATTTTCACAAGTGTGAAAGTGGAATTGATCATGTCTACCCTATAGGGTATATGAATGTAGTTATATGACGTTAATATGTGAAATGCAGTGATAATCTTTTAACACCATATGTTCAAAAAGTCTTTTACCATTGTGGGGGACATTCATACTATTTCACTGGATCTTTAAAACACTGTCAGTTATGAAACAGATGAATGAGGTGGGAACTTGGTGTTTGCAGAGTTACCCACCTGGTTAGAAGCAGAGCTAGTTTGGAATTCCATCTTTGGAGTTCCAGTCCTGTGGATGCACTTTCCGGAATCCTATGACAGTGGATTTGGTGGCTCAGGTGGTAAAGAATCTGCCTGCAATTCAGGAGACCCATTCGATCCCTGGGTCAGGACGATTCCCTGAAGAAAGGAATGGCTGCCCACTCCAGTATTCTTGTCTGGAGAATTCCATGGACAGAGGAGCCTGACGGGCTACAGTCTGCGGGGTCTCAAAGAGTTGGACATAACTGAGTGACTAATACACATACTGACAGCTTCAATAAAGGATTTTCAAATACGATCAAAACAAGCATCAGAATCTCTTGTCAGGTACAGAGTATGGGCAGCCTGTGGTTTACACCCAATCTGCCTCTTCTCCCCAGCCATCCAGGGGCCCAAAGGGCACAGTTTGTCCCTTGAGGCTGATTTCTGGTTGCCAGACTGTTGGGTTCTGAAAATTTGTGATTTTGTTAGAGAAAGCATAGCGTGCCCCAGAACAACTTGTAAAATGTCCTTCATGCCTTATCGGACTAGAAACGTGTCAACCACTTCCCCTGATTGCCTGGGTCTGAGCCAAGTATTTTGCCAAGTGAACAAGGAAGATGTTTGTTACAGTGAAAGACCACAGGCTTCCTAGCTGACTTACCTCCAATGTGAAAGTCTTTCTCTTCTGGTGTGGACTGTTTTTGTAAAAGGGTTCAGATTTCCATTCTACTGGTGGAGAGGAGGCTGCCAAGGGCTAATCTAATATTTGGGGTTGGAATTGCATTTTGTAAGGAGGTGGAAGCGCTCTCCTTTTTCACCCTCCCTCGTTTCATTTCCGATCATAGAGGAGAAGATGGGCATTGTCCTGCAAAACCGCCTTTAGCTATTGCTGTTGGGTCTGGCCCTTCTTTTTCAAAAGTAGCCTTGTTTGGCCTTGGCTTTCTTCCTGTCTCTTGGGAAATGCAATCTCCAGGCAGCACAGAGTGTGATGTTTTGCGGTGCCCTGCAGCAAACCTCACACATCTGCTGTTCCCCGTGCTGCTGGTGCTGCAAGGAATCAGAATTTGAAAATAACAATCAGATGAAAAGACTAGGGAGTCGGGGAGGGATCTAGGTCCCTGTGTGAGAACCCCAGAAGCTGGGAATGATGATGTGTGGGATTAGCATGAGTAATGGAATAGAAAGGAGCAAATGTGATGAGCCAGGTATTTCGTAATGGAAGAGGCTTGACAAGGCACACCTGGAGATGGAAGTTCTGTTTCTGCCCCTGGGTTGCAGACCACTCCCATCTGCTTAGCACAAGACTGCAGAAAGTTCTCTAAATCTTCTCAAGTTATGTGCTCGGGTGTGGGAGTTGCTGGCAGCTGGTGGAAGACTGCCAACAGGTGAGATTCAGGGTGGCAGATTTTTAATTAGGCTCTGTTCCTCTGTCCTGATCCCCCACAATCAGGAAGGTGATAGATGGAACAGAACACAGGGAGGCCAGAAGGAGTAGGATCCACTTATTAACTGTCTCACCTGGGGCAGAACTGTCTCACCTGTCTCACCTTGGCTTCTCCCTGTCTCAGCTTTCCCATCTGTCAAATGGGGCTTGCTGTGAGCATTAGGAGAGAGAAGATACGTAAGTATAGAGCCTGGTGTGTGTTAATCTCTGTCATGTCCAACTCTTTGTGACCCCATGGATTGTAGCCCACTAAGTTCCTCTGTCCATGGAATTCTCTAGGCAAGAATACTGGAATGGTTAGCCATTCCCTTCTCCAGGGGATTGTCCCGAACCAGGGATCAAACACAGGTTTCCTGCATTGCAGGCAGATTCTTTACTGTCTGAGTCACCAGGGAAGCCCACGGAGCCTGGTACTGGGTGCTTTAGTGAGTAAATAATGCTCACTAGATGGGAGCAGCTGTTTTTTTGTTTGTTTGTTTTTTACTGTGGAATTCATCCTTTCAAGTCTTAGATGTAGGGTTGTATTTAGAATGTTGAATTAGTGTTGAAAGAAAGTTTTGCTGTGTGAGGAAGGGGGATTGAGTGGAATATTTGAGATGATTGGGTGGGAATAGATAGTGTAGAGTACTATTAATTCTGTATCATCATTGAAACAACGTTAGGTTCATTTATCTTGGTATAAAAAAGGATACCGTGAGTGCAGTGAGCACAGGAAGGATACTTCATCAGGAAGTATCCCTCCAGCCCACCTGCCTGAAGCGTTATGATGCTGATTTCCAGCAAGCACGTGTCTCACCTACTACATGCCAGGCATATTCAGAGACTGAGACACAGCCCCTAGTCCCTGAGCCATTTGCCACGTGGCAGGCAGGTTCGGTGTGGGCTGTGTGACGATGGGATTGCGGTGGGGGTCGGGGCACAGGGGTCGGTGGGGGGAGGTGCTGCTGAGGTCTCAGGGTCAGCACCGCCTGAGCCTGGCGCTCACAAGGAGGCACTTGATTTCCAGATTGCCACCCTAAATTTTGTTTTAATGAGCAGAACCTTAAGAGGCTTTGCAAAAACATTCACCTGGGCAAGCAGAGGCACATGGTGGAGCCAGATGGATCTGCCTAGGTTTGTCCCCTAGTACAGGGAGGGGCCCCGTGTTCACAAACACCGTGCTCTGCAGCAGGAAACTTCTGTGCTCCCTTTTGCCTTGTCCTCACGGGAGGCCGCTAGAATCCTAGTTTTGTAAAAAAAAAAAAAATAAAATAAAATAATAGGCCTGAGCCTCAGAGTCCTGCGTGTGCCCAAGGTCAGAAGCTGTGATCCCAGAAAATCTTGAGCCTCAGGACTGGATGGCACAGGGATGCCCTTTCCTTCTACTCCAAGCTGGCCCTTGTCCCCAGGCCTTGCCCCTGCCTGGCTCCCAGGTGGCAGGTATGGACTTGTCCCATGGCTGTTGTGTGGAGTAAAAGGAAAGAGAACAGGAGGCATGGCCCCCACCGGCCAGCATTCTCTCCAGCCCCCTCTCTCCCTCTGACCATGCCTGGGAAACTCCTGCCCTCCTCCCTCCTGTAATACCTTGTCTCTGGTCCTTACTTAGATGAGGTGAGGCTGGGAAGCCTCTCAGTTACTTGAAGCACAGAGATGCTCAGCTGGTTAGGCGAATCCATTTAGTTTGCTTCAGGAAAGTTTTGAAATCCAGAGAGCTGAATAAACAGTGGAGTAAGGTCTGACCATCATAGGTCCATGGTGGAGAGGAGATCAAAAGGGGATTTTCTTTTTTTTTTTTTTTTAACCAGAAGACATCTTAGCAGCCTGTGGTCCACGCTCCTCATTTTCAGGTGAGGAACTGTGGCTGCTCTCAGGGTCGCACAATGTCAGATGAGAAGCGAGACCCCTGGATCCGGGGTGCACACCCTCTGTCATCATGGGGCAGAGGTAGCTCCCGAGTCACAATGTGCCAGCTCAGTGTGCATGGGGTTCAGGGGGATGGCCCATGGACCTTGAGCTGACCTCGGCTCTAGGAGTAGCATGGTTAGAAGAAAGCCCGTTGGACGGGGACCCGGAGACTCAGGACTCCTCCCCTTCTGAGCCTCAGGGACGCCTTCCCATTCACTTCTGGGGTGTGTATGCTTATTCACTGTGTGTCCTCCTTAGTCTGATACCACAACGTGCCCCCTGAGGGTAGGAGTGCAGGCCCAGGGCATGGGGGGCATGGTCAGCACTGTCCAAGAAAGCACCAGCCTCCCCACCGCACCCCCTCCTGCCCCAGTTATTCATATTTCCTTCAGTTCAGGTGAGGTCTTCACGCACATGAGCTGGGTCATTTTGAACTTTTATGCAAGTCACAAGAATCTGCATTTCCTGGGTGACTTTGATGTTCAAGGCAGCCCTTGCTCTCAGCCTGGTTGGCAAATCCTCTGAATTCAGAATCCAGCTGTGTTTTTTTCCTGCGTCGGCCAGGTATGTTTTCAGTGCCCGGACAGAGGTGGTTGGGGTGCATCAGAAAAGTAACACAATTCATTTTAGCGCAGATTAAGTTAGAGGCACATGGCTGAGTCACCAAAGATGACCAGGAGACCCCTGCCAGGTGTTCTGGAGAAGTGGTGTCCCTAATGGAGGAGGGGAGGGGCGGTACCAAGGGCCAAGATCCATGAATGGAATCTTGGGCCCTCTGCCTTGCTATCCATGTTTGTGTATGTATATATATGTATTTGGCTTTGATGGATCTTTGTTGCTTTGGGTGGGCTTTCTCTGGTTGCAGTGAGCAGGGGCTATTCTTCACTGCTGCAGCTCCTCTTGTTTTGGAGACAGGCCCAAGGGTGCGTGGAGTTCAGTAGTTGCACACGGGCTCAGTAGTTGTGGCTTAGTTACCCCGAGGCGTGTGGAATCTTCATGGACCAGGGATGGAATCCTTGTCCCCTGCATTGGCAGGCGGATTCTTAACCACTGGACCACTGGGGAAGTCCCTATCCATGTTCTTAGGTGCAGGAGCATGGCCCTCATTGAGAACGTTAAAGGAACTTTCGAAAGCGTCAGGTTGAAGTGAGTTTTCTTTGTCCATGGAATTCTCCAGGCAAGGATACTGGAGTGGGTTGCCATTCCTTTCTCCAGGGGATCTTCTTGACCCAGGGATTGAGCCTGGGTCTTCTGCACTGCAGGCAGATTCTTTACCGACTGAGCTACCAGGGAAGGGGAAGATGTTAAGGCTGTCCTTGAAAATCAAAGTCATTGGAGTAAAGTCTTCCATGGCTTTTTGGGATCTGAGTCTTCTCCAAACTACAGTAGCTATCATGCGAGCAGCAGCCTCTAGGGTCATATCTGTGACCCAGGAAAGGCTGAGCCCTTGTCGTCTTGTTTGGGGGTATGACTTGGGGGAGTTCGCAGAACTGATTGCTGATCCTTTTTTTTTCCCCTTGTCCTGACCCTCTAGTCATATCAACATGCCCTCCTTCCTGTTGCTGGAAGCCATCTGCATTGTCCTATTTGCTGGAGGTGAGTGTTCTTGGTGTGGGGAGAGGTGGGTGAGGTGTTGAGGGGTTTGATGCGCCTCACATCTGGTGGATTTTGACTTCTAAAGGTCTCTTGAGTGCATCCGTGTTTCTCCACTCCTGGCCGCCTGCCTAGTCTAAGCCAGTGTCTAGTCTAAGTCTGGTGCTTACCACTGCAGTATCCTCCTGCCGCGTCTCCCTGGATTCACCTGGTCCCCCTCCATCCTGTTCTTCACACATTTCAAAATGCAAATCTGGTCATATCTGGACCCCTCTCCATTCCCATTGCCTACCTGAAACTTTTAAGTGATATTCCACTGCTCTTAAGAGGGCCTGCCTGATCTGACTTTGTGCCACGTGGTGTCCCCTCTGGAGCCCCCTCCCTCCTCCTCTTTGTTGCAGCCCACCCTCCTTCCAGGCTGGCCCAGCACCCTTGCTTCCTCCCACCCTGGGGTTCTCAATTATGGTGGCCCATCTGCCTGTATCACTGACTCACCCAGCACCTCTACCTTGGTAAACTCCTACTCATCCTCCAGCACCCAGCTCAGTTTCTCCTGGATCCCCAGGTCAGGTCAGATCCCCCTACTAAAACCTCGTGTCCCATTGAGTCTCTCTGTTGTGTTGCACTTAATACAGATATGAGTTCATTTCTGTGTGAATTTTAAAAAATGAGTGTTCGTCTTCTCCACTGGACATAGGCTGTGTAGTCTTGGCACCTAGCACTGGACTTGGCACCTAATCTGTGCTCAAGAAGTAGATTAGTGATTGGATAATGGAGCAAATCAGTTTTCTATTTACTTCCCATGTTGGCCCTCCCACATTCTAGACTCTTTGAAATACGAGATGGTAGAAAGGAATAGGTGTGTTTTGTGGGTTGGCTGATGAGTAAGAATGAGCGGGCTGGGTGGCTGGCTGCCTGAGGCTAGCCCAGGGTCCTCTTGCAGTCTCGGAGGCTCTCTTGCAGTTCCTCCCGGATCTGTGTTTCAGTGAGTAGGGGTATCCTCGCTATTCGTTGGCTGCTGTCACTGCATGTTTTCTGGAACCTCAGGGAGATAGAGGCTGGAAGAAGGACGTGGTTGCCCAGTCTGCCTGTCCTCTTTCTTGAAGCCATGTGTGTGATCAATGTCACACAGTAGCTTCATGACCGACAGACTGGGATGACATAAGACATGTTTGGGGATATGCAGTCCCTGGGGGCCCAGGCAGAGTAAAGCTTCTGTTTTAACTCACTGTGGAAGCTCACCCTCTGTGGCCTGTCCAGTTCACAGAGCATTGGATCTGACACCCCTTGGTTGTACCAATGAGACGGGGAAGGCTCAGAGAGGTTAAGTGATTTGCCTGGGACTGCACAGCTTTCAGGAGCAGGACTGGGATGAAAACCCAAAGCTGAGTCTCCCCACCCCGTCCAGGCAAGCGGTCCTCAGAGGTGAAGGCTGACTTGGTTGGGAGAGGAAGCCGCAGTCACATGCTCACTGACTCTCTGTTCCCAGGGGAATGTCTGCAGAGTCCTGAGGTAGTTTCACAGGGGCACCATGGGATGTCACTGGGTACCCGCTCCCTGGAAGGAGGTCTCACCTGAAGCCTGGCACCTCCCAGGACACCTGAGCACATGATACAGTTATATAAGCTGAGTCACGTCCGTAGTGAGTGGTCCCTGGGCACGGAGCTCCTCCTCCCATCTCCCATCCAGGGGTGATGGCTAGTCAGTCTCCAGCTGGAGAATGTGCCAGTAAAACATTTTAAAAGACCTTAGGGATTCCTCAGGGACGTCCCTAGTGGCCCAGACAGTAAAGAATCTGCCTGTTACTCGGGAGACCCTGGTTCAATCCCTTGGTTGGGAAGATTCCCTGGAGAAGGGAATGGCAACTCAGTCCAGTATTCTTGCCATGGACAGAGGAGGCTGATGGGCTAGTCTGTGGGGTCATAAAGAGTCAGACGTGATTGAGCTACTGACACTTAAAGGATTCCTCAACTCCTGGACTTTTTGTCAGTGATTCATGGGCTCATTCAGGAAAGCTTGGTGCTTTCCTGCTTTGACTTCGGGGCCAAAAGGAGGTGAGAACTTTTAATTCATTTGGCCAAACTGTGTGCAGAAAGCTGGACTAGGCTCTGTGGAGACAGGTGAAGGTATTTCTGCCCCATGAATGAACTTCAGCGGGTACTGCCAATTAGAGGCGTCCCTCCCTCCGGAACCTGACCTCATCTTTTGGTGTCCTCTTCCTCATCACCATCCTGGCAGTGGCAAATCCCCCTGAGCCCAACTTCCCTGTGTTATGTGATTCCTACCACACCCCCACCTCCATCCCAGCCTGATTCCATCTCCTTACCTCTTTCCCCAGCAGCCTCCCGCCACCTCATATTCCTTCATCTGCCCTTGCCTGGCCTGGCCTGTTCCTAGTTTCTGCACACCCTCACTTGGTGCCTTCTGTGCTTATCCACAGGACATGGACTTTATAAGCATCTGCATGTCTGCTTTGTCTGACAGTGACCACCCATGTTTTGCTTTTCAAATAACCCCTCCAAGTGGCACCTCATTGTCTTCAGGACTTTCATCATGGTTGGCTTGCTGTTCGGCACCTGGCATGCTACCTGCCCTCAGAGTTTATTTTGTAAATTGTTATTGACTGCTCATATGCCATTACTACAATTTTACTGGGTATCACATAGAAGAAAAAGGTGTATCCACAAACTTCCTACCCAAAACTTTTTAGCCCTTGTTCATGTTAATTGCACTGAATGATTGTATCAGTGTTACTCTGAGTCCTGTCTTTATGGGT